>NC_143504.1:41602129-41913148 GCF_051622355.1 Phaseolus vulgaris
GAAAAATTATGTTATACTTAAAGTGGAGATTCCATTCTATATTTATTAGGACATATTTGTTAGTGATTTTATTTTATTTGATTTGTAAAGCTTTAAACACCCATTTTTTTTCTTTCATTATCTATTATTTCTTTTCTTAATTAAGTTGTATATCAGTCTATAAATAGAGACTGTAATAACATTTGTAAAATATCTTAGAAATATATCTATTTCTTTCAACTTGGTATCAGAGTTCCTGATCTGGGAGACTCTGCTTCTGCAATCTTTTTTTTAGCAGCCTTCATTGCTTTAGGCTTTGTTTGGATTGAGGAGGGGATTTGTGAGGAGGGGAGGGAGTGGATTTGTGAGGATTGAAGAAGATGTGTGAGGATATGTGAGATTGTTTGGATTAAGGGATGATAGAGTGGATTTGTGAGGATGATTTATTGTAAGTTTACAAAATTATCCTTCTTATTAAAAAATATTTAAATAATGAATTATGATTTTTTTTTTGTAAGTTTGAATTAATTAAATATTTTTAATATATAATATCCATAATTATTTATATTTTTAATAAAAAATTAAAAAATATAATATACAATATTTTGGTGTTAAATTGAAATAAATTTATTAAATACATTAAAATTTATGAAAATAATATTCATTTGTTAATTTATATAACTATATATATTGTTGATATTATAATTTTATTATTTATAATTATATGTTGTTATTAATAGTACAATTAAATATTTTTAAAATTAAAAATAATAAATAAATTTA
Organism: Phaseolus vulgaris; assembly: GCF_051622355.1. Classification (NCBI taxonomy): domain Eukaryota; kingdom Viridiplantae; phylum Streptophyta; class Magnoliopsida; order Fabales; family Fabaceae; genus Phaseolus; species Phaseolus vulgaris. Next base: position 41,602,892 of record NC_143504.1, read on the forward strand.
TGTTATATTTAATTTTATATATTAAAATAAAATGCATGCACAATGGTATTTTGGTAAAATGTAATAATCCTACTAAATCTCCACAAATCTCTTCATTTTGTGAAGAAAGAAAAAAGCCCTCCACACTCTCCCCCATCCTCTCCCCCACTCTCAAAACCATGGAAACAAACACAAAAAACACCCCCTCCCTCCTCCCACTTGGAAGCAAACACACCCTTAATCATTTTCCTTGCCAGCCTTCATTGCTGCAATTTTTGTTTTGAATAGCCTTAATTGCTGTAACTTTTTATTTTCCTTATCTTTTCTCCATTGACCACCACCACCACCACCTTGCACCATTGACCGTTACTGCCACCACCATTGACCGCCGACCGCCGCTCGCCGAAAACTGTTGCCGGCTCCGGAAACCACCACCGAAAATTTTTTCCAGAGGATTTTTTGTGTGAACAGGATCAAATTTTGCCAATATGAAAAACTCAGGTTTTGAGCTCTCATGGACTCCCCTAGTAAGCCATCTAGCTATTGTTCCTTCACTATGAGTGGTAAGAGTTCTAGTTTTTTTAATCTTTTAATGCTTCTAGTACTGAAAATATCTGGATTAAAGAATCTGGTGCTACTGATCATATGACGCCTCATTCCTCTTCTTTTTCATCCTACACTACTTTATCTGGGTGTTTCAGGTGGATACCAGGATGGGTGGAAAGGTGTGGCTTTTGAAACACAACACCTTTCTCTACCTTGGCTGAAAATAAGTGTAGTAGGAACCCTTGAGGATGGCATGGATTTTGGCATGTTAGGAGAGGAGATTATGAAGGGAGGAATGTCAATGATAAGAGCGAGATCCTTAGGTGATAATCTTGTCCTGATAACCCCAAAAGAGGGGGAGGTGATGGAGGTTATTTTGAAGAAAAACAAAGAGTGGTTCGACGCTGTGTTTACAAATGTCAAACCATGGTCGTTGGATAGCGGTGCAAGTCATAAATCTGTCTGGGTGAAATGTTATGGGGTGCCACTACCGTTCTGGAATAAGGTTTGCTTTTCCAAAGTGGTCGGAGAGATTTCAAAGGCGGCTAAGCTAGTGTCCATCGACAACTCTACGTTAACATGGGAGGTCCTTGAATACGCAAGGCTGAAAGTCCGGGTTCAGAATCTTGGTAGTGTCAGGCTAGTGAGGAAAATGCGGATTAATAAACATATATGTAGTATTTTCATTGAAGAGGAGGTCAATGGATGTGAAGGACGAGGGTATAATGGCAATCCATATGTGGAAGACTACATTGATAGTGTGTCCTCCATGGATACATATGTAGATGATACCAACTTCTTTGAGGTGAATGGCGAGAAGAAGGGTAGTATGAGGTTCAGGGATGATCACTGGCCAGAAGGGGGAGAAGGCAGAGAGAAGATTGGGGGAGACGATGAACAGTACCAGGGAAAGTCAAACTTCCGTTTTGAGGGGTCTATTTCGAAAAGTAAGGGCTATCAGGGCAAAGGTGGTATGTCTTACATGAATGGAGAAAGTGTGGGTCAGGCGGCAAATGAAAATAATCTCTGTGTCAGTTTACCTGCCCCAGACTGTGCATGGACCAGCTATAGCAACCCTACTCTAGCTGACTTGGCTAAAGTGGTGGTTGAAATAGAATGTTTAAGTAACCAAAACGAATTTTCTGAAGGCTTGGGCCGGGTATGCAGGAGCGAGGCCCAATTGAGTGGCGGTGGGCCCCGTGGATCAGCCCAAAAGAACGTAAGGACTGAGGAGTTAGTGGTCCAGTCAATGTCTGAGGGTTCTGTGATAGGGGAATCACATAAGGAAGGAGATAACATGCAAACAACGCAGGTAGAGAGATCGGAAGTGAGAGATAGTTTAGAAGAATGGCAGACTAATAGCAAAAGGCTAAGTTCCAAAAAAGCAAATGAAATTCTAAACGATGCGAGTAGTGGGGAAAGGGGACTGCAAATCTGCATCGAGAAGCAAGGAGGTAGCGAACATGATGAAGTTGCAGGTGCAATGGGTTCGGTGGAGCGGATTTCTAACCTGGAAGACGGCGAAGCTGGAATCGCCGAGAGGAGCAAATCAAGCTCTCCACCCCGCCATCGTAAGAAGAAAGGGCTATCGGAATTGGGGGACTCTTGCCCTTTTCCGAGGCGGTCTGGAAGGATTAAAGCAAGAATGCCTCAAGCAAGGGCGATGGCTCACACTATAGACGAAATCTCATCATCCTCAATTTCCGAAAAAAGCATCTATATGTGTAATTCGCGATTAGATGAACCCGTTGATCGGGCGGGACCATCCAAGCTATGGGAAGTGGGAAAACAAGTCGGGATTAGGTGCCGCAAGGAAGAAGATGAGGTTGTAAGAGAGTATGGGAATATGGAAGTCAGAGATTCAGAGGTCGTTTCACACTCTGAGACGGGTAATAAAATCTTGTCTTAATGATTATTGTGAACTTAAATATTAGAGGTGTGGGGGGAAGTTCAAAAGCGAGGTATTTGAGACAAGTTATTGCTAGTGAGGGGGCGGAGTTTGTGTGTCTGCAAGAAACAAAGGCTAAGGAGTTCTTGGCAGCAAGGTTCTATTCTCTGTGGGGGGATAACAAAGTAGGATGGGTTCATTATGAAGGCGTCAACGGTAGTGGCAGTCTGTTGTCCATGTGGCACGAAGAAGCGTTTAGCTATGCAAACCACGTCATGGGGAAGGGATTCATTGCAGTTTTCGGCAACCATGTTAAAACCAACACTAGCTGTGTAGTGATCAATGTTTATGCTGCTTGTTCCTTGAGTGAGAAGAAGACCCTTTGGGAGGATCTGTCTAACCTTAAAGCGGATTCACAAGAGTTGGTATGGTGCATGTGTGGTGATTTCAACGCCATCAGAAGTCGGAATGAGAGGAAAGGTATAAGGGAGAGGGCTAGTCAATCAGGTGAGATTACTGGTTTTAACAGTTTCATTGATACCAACTCTCTCTTCGAATTGCCTTTAGTAGGTAAGAAATTCACTTGGTTTAAGGCTAATGGATCGGCAAAGAGCATATTAGACCGAGTTCTTGTTTCGGAAGCGTGGATGGAGATATGGCCTATGTGTAAACAGTATGTGCAGAGAAGGGAAGTCTCGGACCACTGTGCAATAGTGGTAAAGAATGTGGAAAAGAATTGGGGGCCCAAACCTTTCCGATCCATCAATGCGTGGTTTATGGGAAAGGGGTTTAGTGAGATGGTCAAGAATAACTGGTCATCATACCCTGTGCAAAGGAATGCTTTCATAAACATCAAGGAGAAATTGAAGGCTTTGAAAGGTGATCTAAAAGTATGGAATAGGGATGAGTTTGGTAACATCCAAACAAATAAGATGAGGATTTTGCAGGAATTGGAGGCCTTATATTTCCATGATTGCATCAACGACCTTGGGGAAGATGATAGGCTGAAAAGGTATGAGTTGGTAGGTCGCTTGAAGGAAACTGAAAAGTGATCCTGCCTGTTGACCAAAAGCGCTGGAGCTTTGCCTCGTCAAACTTGGATCGACGTATGCGCCGTGTCAGCCTCCGTCCTTTACCGCGATCCACCTCAAGAACCTGCAAAAGACGAAACGACGCCGCTGCGGCCGATCGCGCTCCGACGCCCAAGTCAGCGACTGAACCACCAATTACTTAAGAGTAAAACTCAAGAACTCTAAGGAACCGTGACCAGTTCTCTCTCAGTATACTCAAGACTCGCAAGCGTAAAGAAGACAATTTGAACGTGCGTACCTCAGAAGTTCGTTGGAAACTCTTATATACCTGGACACTTTCTCTCTCCTGGCAGTTACACATCTGGACACGTGGCTCGCATCCAGCTGTACACGTGCCATCATCTGGAGCATCCTTGACTTGGGCGCTACTTCTGACTCTCCTTTGGCTAAGTTACTTATGCATGGTATACTCAGTGCATAGTTGCCTTGGAGCGTGATCTCTTCTGGGTGGCGAGTTCGGGTGCCTTCGTACACACCTTCCCTATGGTCTCGTCGGCCGCCTTCATGATCTGCACCGCCTGTTTCACCGTATATGCTCAAGTAAGCTGTCCCCCGACCTCATCCTCTGGCCAGCTGGGAAGTGTCTATTTGCCTTCATCTTCGGCGATGTCCTTGTTTCGGCGATCTCTAATCACTTGGTCGCCTGGGTTCACATCTGGCGACTTCATCTTCAACTTGGTGACCGCCGGTTTAGGCATAATGGAGATCGGAGCACGCCAACTTAATAACTGGCGACCACGCGAACCCCCCGACTTCCTCCCCTTCCGCCAGCCAGGTGCCCCATCCAACACGCCTATATAATAGTTCGACGCCACGTCATTACTCCCGACTACCAGGGCGGTACACAAGCCCCCCAGTCTTAAGCGAAGACTTGTCCAGCAAAAAGACTAAAGGAGTCACGTCACTGCCGATCTACGTGGCGCTGGCGCAGAATTCCAAACGTTTGTACTTTCTGCTTTCCTGACGCTCCACCAGACACTCTTCCAATCGCTCGACACGTGGCTCCATCAACGGTTACCTTTAACTGCCGTTTGCGCTTCCAAAACCCATTCGAAAAACCCTTAAACCCATTTCACTTCTATTGTTCCATCACTTCTTCGCTTTCTCAAACGCTTCAACCTTCTTCTGCAAAAACCCACTACGCTCTTCAACCTTCTAGATTCTCAACTTCCTTCGTCGTTCTTCCGATCATAAAAAGGTACTCCCTTTACTTCTTCTGCTGATTTTTCCTGCATTTTAACCGATTCGCATCATCCATTAACTGTCTGGTGCATACGCTGTGGGCTGTTTCTTCTATTTCTTTCTCGTAACTTAGGGCTTCGTCTTCGTTACAACGAACCTTCGTTCGTTCGTTTTTCACCCTTCTTTCACGATCGAGTCAGCCTCTGCGAACCCTGCTCACCTTTCCTTTTCTTTTTCCTTTGCAGTTTCCGCGATGGCTCGAACAAAGACCACCGCGAATCCTCCTCCCTCGTCACGAAACCCTCCATCTCAAGCTCACAACCCACCACGAGCACCCGGTGCTTCTTCTTCCCAGGCTGAGAGGCCTGCAACCTCCCGCCCTAACCTGGCTCAGGCTACTCCACCGGTCGCCGGAGGAGCCTCCATTCCTTCCCCAGACTTCAAAAAGCTATACCCATGGGCCAGCTCGGCACTGCTGAAAGAAACTTCTTCGATAAACTTTGAAACGGCGGTACTCCGACTAAGGAAAGGGGACCAGCCGGATCTTTCCTTTCACAAGGAGCACGATAGCAAGGTGACCGTGCTGCCTTGCCACCCTGAGGAGCCGATCTGTGCTGACGACAAAGCGAGCGGTGGCGAGTCGTTCTGCTTCCTCTACACAACGTTTTTCAAGAAGGTGAAGCTCCGACTTCCTTTCACTCGTTTCGAGAGAGAGCTGCTAACCGAGCTCGATATCGCCCCCGCCCAGCTTCACCCCAACAGCTGGGCGTTCGTAAGGGCGTTCCAGGTCATTTGTGCACATCTGGGACTGCCAGCGTCAGTGGATGTTTTCCTCTTCCTTTTTGAAGCCAAACACCCAGGAGATCGCCTTTGGGTGAGTCTGAACGGGATTGCTGGGAGGTCGATCCTTTCTATCTTCCAGCAATCTTATAAGGATTGGAAGGGGAAGTTCATTCAAATACGCCAAAACGACCAGGATGCCTCGATGCTCGACGGGTTTCCCTTGTACTGGGTAAACAAGGGAAACAAAGACGCCAAGGGAAGCTTCAGGAGGCCAAGAAGTCCTGACAGCATGGGTGCTTTGGACAAGGATCTGTGCTTCTTCTGGAAGAGCGTGGCAGACGCCAATATCACCTTCCTCACCACTGCGCTCATCTCCTTCGAGTTCTTCGAAGATCAACTCGAGGTTCGCATAGGTTAGAGCTCACCTCAGTGTCTAAGTCATTACTCTTGGCGATACTTCTGCTAACTGTTTCTGGGCGTCTTGTCTGTTGTGCACAAGACTTTGGTTTTATTTTTTGTACCACTTATCTGCTTTTGTTGCATACTGACTTATGTGTTTGTCTTTCTCTCTGAGCTAACCCATGTACCTTTGTATTATGCAGATCGTATGTTGGGCAAGGGAAAACTGGCTGAATTGAGGGCGCTCGCCCGAGCCCATGGGTTGGCGTCGGGTTCCCAGACCGTGCCAAATTCAGTGGTGGAGATCGCCGCTGCCCAGGGCAGATCGCCCCCCAAAGGCCCAGCTCCTTCCGAGGCCCAGCCCGCCCAACAACGCAAAAAACTCGTCCTCAGGAAACCAAAGAGGAAAACCCCTCAAGTGGTTCATGAGGATGAAGAAGAAGACGATGAGGCGACTGAGGATGGCCTTATAACTAAGAGGAAGAGGGTGGCGCCTTTTTCACCACCTACTCCACCTCCTCCCCCAACATCAACACCACCTTCCACACCAGCTCCACCTCCAACACTGCTTCCTCCCCCAGCTCCCACATCGCCAGTCCAAGCAGTTCCCCTGGCATCTGCACTTCCTGTGGTTGAGGCTGCCGAGCCCAACTTTATGGAGAACCCCCCGAGCGCCTCCACGCCCTATGTATCAGCTGGAGGGGGTCCTCCTTCAAACACCTCAACCGCAGATGCTGCACCAGGCGGGGATGAAGGTGCTCACAACTCGCCTATCCTCATCACCGAATCCCCGTCGTCGCCACCACGCCAAGAAGCTCCCATTCAACAACCAACTCAAGAAGGTGGTGGCGAGAACCAACAACAAGCTCCCCTGGTGCTCCCACGGGCAAACCTCTCCCTTGAGGTAAAAAGGGTGTGGGAACCCTTCTCAGCGAAACTCAAGATGATGGCGGAGGACTTCCCCTCCATCATATCCAAAGCTGTGGAGAGTTCCAGCAAGAAGCTCCAGGATGACATCTCCGTGCTCCAAGAGGAAAATCGCACAATAAGGATTGAGGCGGAGAAGTTATCCTGCAATCTCATGCTCGCGGAGATCGATCACTCCCGAGTGGAGGATGCTATGAGCACCGAGCTTCGGGAGGCACGCAAGGAGGCCACCGATCTACGCCATAAGGTGCAGCTCTTAACTCAAGAGAAGATCGAGCTGGAGAGCAAGCTAGTCCCCTATCGCGTCAAAGTGGCTGACCTGGAGGCGTTGATCAAAGCAGATGCCGCCAAGGTAAAAAACCTCGAGAAAAGGTCAGCAGATCGGGAGGTCTTCTTGGGAAAAGTTGAAAAGGAGAGAGACGACACCATGGCCAAACTCGCCGAGGCCAAAGAGGAAAATGGGAAGGTCGCCGCAGAGCTGATCCAGGCGCAGGCGGAGAACAAGAAGGTTACTGAAGACCTTCTTCAAGCTCGGGAGGGAGCTGAAGAACTGAAGCAGCAGAATGAGGGGCTCAAGAAGCATATTGAAGAACTCGAGCTGAGCTCCGCCCAAATTCTCGCTGCTGGGTTCGAAGCCGCCTTGGAGCAGTTCGCCTGCCAATACCCCGATCTGGACCTCTCCATGGTGTCTCTCAACAACGAAGTGGTGGACGGGAAGATTCTTCCTTCTGAAGACTGACTGCTTCCCTCCATCTACGATTCCTGTGCTTTCTCCTTTAGATGTACTTACTTGTAATACACTTTCCCTTTCCTTGTACATGTATTCTGAACTGGTGTTACTTATGCTATGACATTTTCCGCTTCTTTTTATACTCTCTTCTTGTTAACTTTATCTTCCTTGCACAAATCTCTTTAGACAAATTAACTTAGTAACTTCGTAAGCGCAATTGCATACTATCCGCCTCGAACCATCAGCTTTCGAACAATAACACTCTAATCAACTTGTAACCTCAAGGTAACGGACCTTAGCGTGAAATCGCTCTTCAAATAACGAACTTCAACCCAACTAATGGCTTAAGACACAGCTCATCTGATCTGCCTTATCAAAACGGGTCTTGACTTTCTCGTCATTGCTTGAATTTCTCCTGGTCGCCAAAGACTCTTGGCGATATCAGCTTCCTCTTGCCTTCACAACTTGGCCATTGTTCCTTTATCTGGGGGTAGAGGCGCCTTTCGGATCCTTCTCTACCTCCCTGAGCTTCAGAACAAAAGACCGGGTGGCTAGGCGTTCTCTTCGAACCTACCTTAGCCACCCTCCAAACTTCTTCCATCCTTTACACCATACCTGAACTCGTTCGAGACGAGAAGGATTTTATCTTGCCTGAACTCGCTCATCGGCGAGAAGGTCTTTAACTCGCCTGAACTCGCTCATCGGCGAGAAGGTCCTTAACTCGCCTGAACTCGCTCATCGGCGAGAAGGTCTTTATCTCGTGCCTCTACACTGCCCCAGGGGTTACATCTTCTCTCCCCCAGAAACACTGAGGACTTTTTGCTGGTGCCTCTACATTGCCCCAGAGGCTACATCTTCTCTCCTCTGGAAGCACTGAGGACTTTTTACTGGTGCCTCTACATTGCCCCAGAGGCTACATCTTCTCTCCTCTGGGAGCACTAAGGACTTTTTACTCTTCCTCGCTTGCACTCGCTCGACGGCGAGGAGGTCTTTATCTCGCCTCAGGACGCGCGAGGACGTTGAGGTCTTTTAACTGGTGCCTCCGATCGCCGAAAGACGATGAGGACTTTAACTTTAACTGAGGCCGCCAATCGCCAAAAGACGATGGGGACTTAGAAACTTTTTAGAAAGCATGCAACATAACTTCAACTTGCCTTAAATCACATATAAGTGACAAGGTCTTTCTTCAAAACTTTCGGAAAACAATAAGCATGCAATCTAAAACACTTTAAACTTTGAAAACTCTTCTTTATTGGGCGGCCTCATTAAAAACCCTCCTTAGGGAAAAAAGAGTGCCCCCTCCAAACTGTTTTAACAGAAACATTGTAAAGCTCTTCGTGTTTGTTTTTACTTACAAAGTTCTTAACTGTAATATATCTTGAGGTGCGTGGCGTTCCAAGTGCGAGGAATCGCCCCTCCTTCCAATGTTTCTAAGCGGTAGGCGCCGTTCCTAAGCGCCTCGGTTATTCTGAACGGTCCCGTCCACTTAGGCGACAGCTTATTCTCCATCTCGTACTGGTGGGCCTTCCTCATCACCAGGTCGCCCTCTCTGAACTGTCTTGGCATCACCTTCGAGTTATATCTTCGTTCAATCCTTCTCTTCACCACCTCAGCTTTCAATCTCGCCTCCTCCCTGACCTCATCCAGCAAATCCAGATTCAGCCTTCTTTCCTCATTCGAGTCTTCCGCTACAAAGTTCTGGAATCTCGGCGAGCTCTCTTGGATTTCTACTGGAATCATTGCGTCGCATCCATAGACCAGGCTGAACGGGGTCTCATGGGTTCCTGACTGCTCGGTGGTGTGGTACGCCCAGACTATACGGGGTACCTCCTCAGCCCAACTTCCTTTGGCTTTCTCTAGCCTTCTCTTCAAACCTCTTAGCAACACCCGATTGGCTGACTCTACTTGGCCATTCGTCTGAGGGTGCTCGACGGATGCAAATACTTGTTGAATTCCCACTCCTTCGCACAGCTTCTTCAACAGGTGACTTGCAAACTGAGTCCCATTGTCCGACATCAGGCGCTTGGGCACACCAAACCGGCACACAATGTTCTTCCACACGAAACCCTCGATCTTGTGTGCGGTGATCTGGGCCACTGGTTCTGCTTCGATCCACTTGGTGAAATATTCAATCGCCACCACCAAGTACTTCATCTGCCTGATCGCCAGCGGGAATGGTCCCAGGATGTCGATTCCCCATGTATGAAACGGCCAAGGGCTGTAAATCGACTTCAACTCCTCGGGAGGCGCCCTGTGCCAATCGGCGTGCTGCTGGCATTGTTTGCAGCACTGCGCATACTTCTTGCAGTCTTCTCTCATTGTTGGCCAGTAGTAACTTGCACGGAGAGTCCTTGCGGCCAGAGCTCGACCCCCGACGTGGCTTCCGCATATCCCTTCATGGAGTTCTGCCATAATTCTTATACATTTCTCGCCGTGCACACATTCCAGGAGTGGGTGAGTGAACCCAAACCTATACAGCTCGCCATCAATCATTGTGAACTTGCTAGAATTCTTCTTTATCTTCCTAGCCTCCGTCGGATCCAGCGGGAGAAGGCCATCCGCCAGGCATCGCTTGTACTGCGTTACCTAGGTGTCTGGCTCTTGTGCAGCGCAAACCTGCATCATGTTCACCCTCTCTCCCCGACACGCTCTTATTCTTGGCGATCTCAAGGTTTCTTGAGTCAAAGACCTGTGACTCCTCGCCGCTTTCTCTGTCGATTTGCCTATCTGAAGAACCAGGTGATCTGCCACAAATGCTCTAGGCGTCTTCAGAGTTTCTTGAATCACCGTCCTCTGCCTACCCCCCTTGCCCGAACTGGCGAGCTTAGCTAGCAAGTCGGCTCGGGCATTCTGCTCCCTGGGCACATGCACCACTTCAAAGGAGACAAAGGAACTCTTCAATTCCTGCACATACTCCAGGTAAGCCGCCATTTGTGGATCTTTAGCCTGGAACTCGCCTGTTACTTGTCCCGTGACTAACAGCGAGTCACTCTTAGCCATCAGCACCCTGGCTCCCATCTCCTTAGCCAGCAAGATATCGGCGATCAGCGCCTCATATTCTGTTTGATTGTTGCTGGCCTTGAAGGCAAACCTCAAAGATTGTTCGATCAGCACGCCGTTGGGCCCCTCCAAGATGACCCCAGCACCGCTACCCTGCTGGTTTGACGATCCGTCCACTGAAAGCACCCAACGGAAGTCATTCCCTTCAACTCGTGTCGCTTCAGACGAGAGCTCGACCACGAAGTCCGCGAAGATCTGCCCCTTGATCGGACCTCGGGGCTCATACTTGATGTCGAACTCCGACAGCTCCACCGCCCACTTCACCATCCTCCCCGCAACATCGGGCTTCTTCAAGACCTTCTGGATGGGCAGGTCGGTCATCACCAGTATCGTGAAGCTATGGAAATAGTGGCGTAACCTCCTTGCCGAAAAGACTACTGCCAGTGCAGCCTTCTCCAGGGCCTGATATCTCGTTTCGGGGCCCTGCAGCACCTTACTAACAAAATAAATGGGCTTTTGAGCCTGATCTTGGTCCTGGGCGAGCACCGCACTCACCGCCCTCTCAGTTACAGCAAAATACAACCTGAGAGGGGTTCCCACCAGCGGTTTGCACAAAACCGGCGGGCTCGCCAGATACTCCTTAAGCTTGACGAAGGCTTCTTCACACTCCTTCATCCAGGCAAACTTGTTATTCCGCCTTAAACACTGGAAATATGGATGGCCCTTCTCTCCGCTAGCCAACACGAAGCGAGACAGGGCAGCCATCCGACCTATAAGCTGTTGTACTTCCTTCACAGTGGCCGGGCTCCTCATCGCCAAGATGGCAGCACACTTATCAGGGTTGGCTTCTATTCCTCTCTCAGTTAAGAGGAAACCCAAGAACTTTCCAGCCTCCACGCCAAAGATGCACTTCTCGGGATTCAGCTTCAATCTAAACTTGGCGATTGTAGTGAACAACTCCTCCAAGTCCGCAACGTGCTTGCTTTTCTCTGGCGAGGTCACGACCATGTCATCCACGTACGCTTGCACATTCCTTCCCAGCATTGGTGCAAGTACTCGATCCATCAACCTCTGGTACGTGGCCCCCGCGTTCTTCAGCCCAAAAGGCATCACCTTGTAGCAGTAGCACGATCTTTCGGTCATGAAGGCGATCTTCTCTTCATCCATGGGATGCATCTTGATCTGGTTGTACCCCGAGAAGGCATCCAGGAAACTCAACAACTTACACCCTGCAGCACTGTCCATCAGGGCGTCTATGCTTGGTAAAGGATACGAGTCCTTTGGGCAAGCCTTGTTCAGATCAGTGAAGTCGACGCACATGCGCCATCTCCCGTTGCTCTTCTTCACCAGCACAACATTAGCCAGCCACTCAGGGTACTGGACTTCCCTGATATGGCCTGCAGCGAGGAGCTTCTGGGTTTCGTCTCTAATCGCCTGCCTCCTCTCCTCGTTGAACTTCCTTCTCCTCTGTCGCACTGGTCTCACCTGGTTGTCCATCGCCAAATGATGGCACAAGAAGTCGGGATCGATCCCGGGCATGTCCGAAGCGGACCATGCAAATGCATCCAGATGCCGCTCTATCACCTTGGCGATCTGGTCCTGGAGCTCAACCTCCAGATATCTTCCCAGCTTGAAGATCTTTCCTCCGATCTCTCTTTCGAGCCACTACTCGACGGGTTTTGGCTTGGTTTCTCTGGCGATCACCGCCCTGGCGATTCCCAGCTCCCTCGCTTCCTCGGGGCGATTCCTCGCCTCTTCTTCCTCTAGATCGGGGTTCCCCTCCCCCAGCTCAGCATCCACCATCACCACGTCACTTCCGGCGGTCTCTTCTATCACCGTCGGTCTGGGCTTCACACCAGGAGGCGGGGTGGTTGTCACGTAACTCACCGACCTCTTGTTTTTCAGGCTATTCTCATAGCACTTCTTCGCTTCTTTCTGGTCGGATTTGATGGTGATTACCACCCCCTCCATAGACGGCAACTTCACCTTCATGTGCCGGGTCGACGGTATAGCGCCTATTCTGTTGAGCGTGGGTCTTCCCAGCAGAATGTTGTATGCTGAAGGAGCGTTCACGACAAGGTACTTGATTTTCTCTGTTCTCGAACCCGCCTCATCTGTAAACGTAGTCCTCAACTCAATGTACCCCCTGACCTCCATCTAGTCACCAACGAAACCATACAAACACCCTCCATAGGGCCTCAGTTGGTCAAGGGGTAGCTCCAACTGCGTGAAAGTCGGCCAGAACATCACGTCTGCCGAGCTTCCTTGGTCCACCAGAACCCTGTGGACCTTCCTTCCTGCTGTGATCAGCGAGATGACTATGGGGTCGTTGTCATGAGGCACAACGTCCCGAAGATCTTGCTTTGTGAACGTAATGTCCACATCCGGCGAGTGGTCTTCGAACATATCCATCGTCATCACAGACCTCACATACTTCTTCCTCTGTGACGCGGTGCATCCACCACCCGAGAAACCTCCTGCAATGGTGTGGATTTCCCCGTGGGTAGGCATCTCGTGCTGTTGAGCCTCACCACCTGCTGGTTGGGAGCTCGACGCGCCCCCCGTCCTTCTGTCCAGCAAGTAGTCGTTTAGGAACCCGCTCTTGACCAGATCGTCGAGCTGGTATCCTAAAGCCACACACGAATCCACGGTGTGGCCAAAGCCCTGGTGGAACTCACACCAGGCGTCTGGCTTTGGTCCCAGCACCTTGTCGCCCACCTTCTCGGGCGCCTTCAGCCTAGCTGATATATTGGGAATGGCGATCAGGTCCGCCAATCCCATGACAAACTTGTGCTTTGGTGGGCGATTGTACTCCCGGCGTGCTGGTTGAGGGCGCCCTGGGCCCCTGCCCTTGTTCTTCCTTGGATCATAAGGATGGCGAGTCCTCTGATCCCTCCTGGCCGCCGCTGTCTCTAGCACCCTCTGTGGCTGGATCCTGGTCTGGGCACGTGGCCTAGCGGGAGCCACGCTTCCCCTCTTCTCGGCGACCTCACTCTCATCGGCGATGTGGGCCACCGCAAGTCGCCTGACCTCAGCAAATGTGGCAGGGTGAGCCCTGATCAATGCCTCGCAGAATGGTCCCGGCAGCACGCCCTTCTTGAATGCGTAGACCAGCATCTCTTTGTCTTTGGCTGGCGAGCGGACCATCTACGCCCCAAAACGATTCAGGTAGTCCCTGAGGGACTCTCCCTGATACTGCCTTATGTCGAACAAATCATAAGACACCCTGGGCGGTGCCTTGTTCACGATGTACTACTCGACGAAGATCTTTGAAAACTGTTGGAAGTTGGTTATGTGACCCATAGGCAGGCTCACGAACCATTCCAGCGCCGTTCCCTGGAGGGTGCTCACAAACATCTTGCAGTACACGGCGTCTGATCCTCCTGACAGCATCATCTACGTATGGAACGTGGTGAGATGTGCCTCAGGATCCTCCACGCCGGTAAAAACAGCCTTCACAGGTACCACACTCGCAGGGATAGGCGTGTCGGTAATCGCCTGAGCGAAAGGCATAGGAAAAACGCGAGGCGGCGTTGACGGCGCGACCTCTTCAGCGACTGGACACCCTCGCTGCTCCTGAAGAGCTTGACGCAGTTCTTCAGTCACTCTGCTAAGCTCATCATTCCTGGCCCGAGAGGCGACCAGGTCCTCGTGCATTCTTGCCTGCTCTACACGCGAGGCTTCCACATTCGCCTGCAGCGAGCGCATGATTTCCACCATCTGCGCCATAGTCATGGCGCCTTCAGCAGCAACGGGCGCAACTGGACTTGAACGGTTGCTTCTCATTTTTCTCATGAAAACTTGACAAATCACAGACAGCAATGAACAACACCTTCTTCAGCGACGATCGATCGGTCAGAACTTCGCGAAACTTCGAAAGAAACCTCAAGAACACAACGAACCTTCACAGAAACCCGCAACTCCACCAAAAACCAAAGCTTCTTCCACGAAAATCCAAACGAGCCAAAGAACTCAGATCTCACCGATCAAAACTGGCGTAAGCAGCAAAAAACTTCACCTCACCGAACAAAAACCCAAACGAACGGTGGAAAACGCGAAATTACCGAACAGAACCTAGATGAACAGTGGACAATGGTTGCACCAGCACACAACCACACAGAAACTGCAGAAACCTTCAAGAACTTACGCTGTGGATGGGAACAGGTTTTACACGGCCCCACGGTGGGCGCCTGATGATCCTGCCTGTTGACCAAAACGCTGGAGCTTTGCCTCGTCAAACTTGGATCGACGTATGCGCCGTGTCAGCCTCCGTCCTTCACCGCGATCCACCTCAAGAACCTGCAAAAGACGAAACGACGCCGCTGCGGCCGATGGCGCTCCGACGCCCAAGTCAGCGACTGAACCACCAATTACTTAAGAGTAAAACTCAAGAACTCTAAGGAACCGTGACCAGTTCTCTCTCAGTATACTCAAGACTCGCAAGCGTAAAGAAGACAATCTGAACGTGCGTACCTCAGAAGTTCGTTGGAAACTCTTATATACCTGGACACTTTCTCTCTCCTGGCAGTTACACATCTGGACACGTGGCTCGCATCCAGCTGTACACGTGCCATCATCTGGAGCATCCTTGACTTGGGCGCTACTTCTGACTCTCCTTTGGCTAAGTTACTTATGCATGGTATACTCAGTGCATAGTTGCCTTGGAGCGTGATCTCTTCTGGGTGGCGAGTTCGGGTGCCTTCGTACACACCTTCCCTATGGTCTCGCCGGCCGCCTTCATGATCTGCACCGCCTGTTTCACCGTATATGCTCAAGTAAGCTGTCCCCCGACCTCATCCTCTGGCCAGCTGGGAAGTGTCTATCTTCCTTCATCTTCGGCGATGTCCTTGTTTCGGCGATCTCTAATCACTTGGTCGCCTGGGTTCACATCTGGCGACTTCATCTTCAACTTGGTGACCGCCGGTTTAGGCATGATGGAGATCAGAGCACGCCAACTTAATAACTGGCGACCACGCGAACCCCCCGACTTCCTCCCCTTCCGCCAGCCAGGTGCCCCATCCAACACGCCTATATAATAGTTCGGCGCCACGTCATTACTCCCGACTACCAGGGCGGTACAAAAAGAAACTAGACTCCCTCATTTGTCAAAAAGCTAGAGCAAAATGGTTCAAGTATGGGGATACGTGTACCAAGTTTTTTCACTCATCTTTGAGGTGGAGAAGACTCAGGAATGAGGTGAAAGGGGTTGAGGTGGGTGGTATCTGGTGCGAGGAACCTTGTACAGTGCGTCAAGAAGCCAAGAAACTTTTTGAAAACAAATTTACGGCTACGAAGGACTTTGGTGTTAGACTGGATATGGTTGATTTTAAGTCTCTATCCAAGTCTCTATCCAGGGAGGACAATATTTCCCTTACAGCTGCTTTTTCCGAGAGAGAGATTAGAGATGTGGTGTGGCTATGTGATGGTTCAAAAAGCCCAGGGCCAGATGGTTTTAATATGAACTTTATCAAGAATAGTTGGGGGGTTCTAAATGAAGACATAGTGGCAGCGGTGGCTTTTTTTCATGAAAATGGGCACATTCCAAAAGGTTGTAATGCCTCCTTCGTAACTCTTATACCCAAGGTAAAAGATCCGGTTAAGCTTGAGCAATACAGACCTATCTCCCTAGTAGGTGCAATTTATAAGATTATTTCGAAAGTTTTGGCGGGAAGGATGAAGAAAGTCATAGGCTCGGTCATTGATGAATGCCAATCGGCTTTCTTAAAGAATAGAGGGATTCTGGACAGTGTGCTCTTGGCCAACGAGGTGGTAGAGGATCTGAGGAGGGGTGGAAAGAGTGGTTTGTGTTTTAAGGTGGATTTTGAAAAAGCCTACGACTCAATCAGATGGGAGTTCTTATATGAAATGTTAATTAGGATGGGGTTCGACAATAGATGGGTCAGGTGGATCAAAGGCTGCCTGGAAAGCGCAACGGTGTCTGTGTTTGTCAATGGTAGCCCTACGGAGGAATTCAAGCCGTCAAGAGGGTTAAGGCAAGGCGATCCTTTAGCTCCTCTGTTGTTTTTAGTGGTTGCGGAAGGGCTGGCTGGCTGGTAAGGCAAGGTGTGAAGGCAAATCTCCTATCTGGGATAAAAGTAGGAAGAAAAGAGGTAGAAATTACCATCCTTCAGTACGCAGATGACACCCTTTTTCTATGCCAGGACTCCTTTAGTAATGTTATCACCTTGAAGTCTATTCTCAGGGGGTTTGAGCTAGCCTCAGGGTTGAAGGTTAACTTCCACAAGTCAAAACTAGTAGGCATAAATGTCTTGGAAAGCAAGTTGGACTGCTATGCAAAGAATCTGAACTGTGGCCAGATGGTTGTACCTTTCAACTATCTAGGCTTAGAAGTGGGGGGTAATCTGAGGAAGAAAAAATTCTGGGAACCTGTCCTAAACAAACTAAAGTCAAGACTTAGTGTGTGGAAAGGGAGGTTTCTCTCAACGGCAGGCAGACTGTGCTTATTTAAATCTGTGTTATTCGCTACACCGCTCTACTACCTGTCTCTCTTCAAAGCACCAGAGGTGGTCTGCAAAAGTATCATTAGTATTTAAAGGAGGTTTCTATGGGGGTGGGGAAAGGAGAAGAGGTCTATATCTTGGGTTAGCTGGAGAGACTTGTGCAGAACAAAAGAGGAAGGTGGTCTGGGAATCAGAGATATTCGGAAGTTCAATTATGCTCTTATGGCAAAGTGGATGTGGCGATACAGCTCTGACGAGAAAGGGAGGTGGAAGGAAGTGATTGAATCGAAGTATGGTCTGGGTATTAAAAGTGATTCTGTGCCTATTAAATACCAATCATGGTGGTGGAGAGATTTGACGAGAATATATAAGGAGGGAGGAGGAGACGGATGGTTCCAAGACGAAATTGGATGGAGAATAGGGAGTGGAGATAAAATTCGTTTCTGGGAGGATGTGTGGGTAGGAAACTCAAAGTTGAAATCTTTGTTCCCGAGATTATACTCCCTGTCGTTAAACCAAGGCCACAAGCTGGAAGAAGTGGGAGATTGGGATGGATCGGTATGGAGGTGGTCCTTAAGATGGAGGAGAGGTAGATTTGAGTGGGAAACCTCTTTAGAAGCTGAGCTGGAAGGCCTCATATCTAGGGCCAAAGTAAGAAAGGATGAAAAGGATGCGCTCGAATGAAGATGTGAGGCTAACGGGTGCTTCACAGTGAGCTCCGCGTACGAGTGCTTAGTCAGGGAGACTAGGGGACCTCAAATCGATGTATTCAAACACCTCTGGAAGACGAAGACGTTCCCCAATGTTATATTCACTGCCTGGAGGGTGTTGCTGAACAAAATCCCAACTAGGATGTGCTTGAGAAGGAGAGGGATCCCACTTGACACATATGTATGTGCCCTTTGTGAACTTAAGGAGGAGTCCTACCAACATCTCTTCCTGGAGTGCAAGGTTGCCAGCCGTGTATGGGATCTATGCCTCAGATGGATTGGAATTCTCTACGTCCAACATAACGACGTTAGGAACCATTTTGAGAGTTTTATATCGACCCACGACAGTAATAAACAAAATCAGATCTGGAGAGGGGTTTGGGCTACCATCATACGGTGCTTGTGGAATCATAGGAATTCAGTAGTTTTTAATCAAAGTGTTGTGGATGCGGAAGAAGTCTTTCAACAGGCCTAGATAAAGTCATGGTTATGGTTAAAACATAAAGGAAATAAGTTTACCTACTCTTTATCTGATTGGGTGTTGAACCCAATGATTTGCATTAGTAGTTATAAGTAGTTTCTGTGCTGCAGTGGAAGGTTTAAAGTTTGTTGGTTGGTGGCGGAATAGAGAAAGGAAAGGGAGATCTTGCTGGAAGAATGAGTTGAGGTCCGAGGAAGGTGCTGTTTCGAGCTGAGACCGGGTAGATAAAGCGGAGTTCTCCAGTTGTGAGTAGTCGGTGGTCGCCGAAGTTATGCAAGGTCAACATGATCGCCGGACGATGAAACGACGATCTCCACGCGTGTGTAGTCGGTGGTCGTCGAAGGTATACAAAGGTCAACATGATCGCCGGTCGTTGAAGCGGCGTTCTCCATAGGTCAACATGATCGCCGATCGATGAAGCGGCGTTCTCCATATGTGTGTAGGTGGTGGTCGCCGAAGCTATATAAGGTCAACATGATCGTCGGTCGATGAAATGGCGATCTCCATGCGTACGTAGTCGGTGGTCGTCGAAGTTAGGCCAACCTGATCGCCGGTCGATGAAACGAAGATCTCCATGCGTGCGTAGTCGGTGGTCGCCGAAGGTATGCAAAGGTCAACATGATCGCCGGTTGATGAAGCGGCGCTCTCCATAGGTCAACATGATCGCCGATCGACGAAGCGGCGTTCTGTCAACAAGATCGCCGGTCGAGGAAGCGGCGTTCTCCATATGTGTGTAGTCGGTGGTCGCCGAAGTTATGCAACGTGCATGGGTAAATCGTCGCTTGGCGAGGTGAATGTAGGTGGCCTCGGTTATGGGTGTTTTGGTAAAGTTGAATGATGCTTTGAGGTGTGCGTAAGGATGGAATAGATTCTACGATGGTTAGAGTAGTAAAATGTGTGGAGCTATAATCTGGTGTAGCTGGAACTAGGTGGTGAATACATATGGGAGCCGAGTAGACGCAGAACAAGCTGGAGCTGCAGAAGAGGTCCCGATCATGTAGAGCTACGGTGATAACAAGGATTCATTCCCCTTGCGACTCTGGATGCGGAAACTCTTCCTATGCCAAGGCTTTTGCTGATCATTACAGTGTTTCATGTTTGGGATAGCATCGTTGTTAGTTAGTTTAGTGCCATCAGGTTATGCTTTTTAGCAAGATGGGATTAAGAATTATTTTATTATGTTGTTGTCTAGCTTTTATTGAAAACGTGGTGAAACCCACGTATGTAGGGCCTTGCTGTGAGGTTCATCTGCTGCAGGTTTGGAAGCCTAAATTACATGGGGTTCCACATGTGGCGGATGGGTTTTTGTATAAGGGTTGGGACATTCCTGAAATATCCCTATTAATTTATTTATTCTTTGTTGATAAAAAAAAAAAAAAAAACTAAGTCTCTATTGAGGTAAGCGTGTTATTGCTTTTTTGTTTTTACATTGATTGCTCTAGAAGAAGAGAAATTAAGTCTCTGGAGAGGTAGGTAAACGTGTTAATGCTTTTTGTTTTATATTGATTGTGCACTGGTCAATCTTAATGATTTTTTTGTTTTCCATTGAATGCATCACTGCCAATTCTCACAGCACAGTCTTAATGTTTTTTTTTTTTTAAATATCACATGTACGTGGTGTGTTACTACTTTTTTGTTTATATTAATTGTGTACTGTCCAATGCTAATGCTTTTTTGTTTTCCAATGAATGCATACATATGTCAATTCTGAGGACACGGTCTTAATGATTTTTCTTTTCTATAGAATGTACAATGTCAATTCTACATATTTGAATTTAAAATTCTTTTATTGAATTTTTAATATTTTCAAATAATTTACATATAATTTATTATATAATTTTTATTTTCTATTCAATTCAATGAGCACTGTAATTCTAAACAAAGTTTTCATTTACAGGAACTTTGAATTTAATTTTTAATATTTTAAAATAATTTAAATATAATCTATTATATAATTTTATAATATTATATATATATATATATATATATATATATTCTTATATAATTTAAATATTTTATTTTTAAATTACTAACATCAAAATAATTTTTTTATATTTTAAATATTCACTTAATTTTTTTTAAAAAATAATATTTTATAAAGATAAATTGAACTTTATACTTAAAAAAATATTAAAGATAATTTATTTCATAATAATTATATTAAAAAGAAAAATATAAAATAACCTTATATAAATAACATAATAATTGAATATTTTTTAGAAATATAAAATATATTATAATTAATATTTAATTTATTATATTTATTTAGTAAATTTTTTTATTTTAAATTTAATTTTATTATATCAAAGATGATCATACTTTTAATAATAATTATGTTGAAATTAAAAATATAAAATAACCTTAAATAGCATAATAATTGAAAACTATTTTCAAAATATATAATATATTATATTATAATTAATTTTTAATTTCTTACATATTTTATTTTTTATATTCATAATTTGATTTCTATTAAATGAATTTATTTGATTTCTATAGGTAAATCTTTTATATTTAATTTATTTTGTTATAGGAGATTAAGATGAATATACCTAATCAAGCTACCGAACAAGAAGATAAAACAAAACCTTTGTGGAGATATGTTTTAAAGGAAAAGCTTCTGGTGGTGGAAATAATATGATCAAGTGTAACTTGTATTCTTACACTCGAGTAAGAGCTCATTTGTTAAAAATTACAAGGAGATGAGTTAGAATTTGTCCAAATGTGGCCCCGTTAAAACTTATTGAGTTTAAAAAATTAGACAAAGAAGCATCATTGAAAATAGAATATTAAAAAAAAATATTCCTCTACCTCATGTATCTGATAAAGAAGATCAGACAAACAATGATCTTAACCCAAAACTCAAAGGTTCTTTACAAGTTGTTTTCAATATTCAAGCGAGGGATACTCTTAATTGTGAAGTTGCGAGAATGTTTTATTCTTCAGGACTACCATTTCATTTAGCAAGAAGTCCTTATTATAGGAGTGCATTTTCTTATGCAGCTAATACTTTTAATCTTAGTGCATATGTACCACCAACATATAATAAATTGAGAAGTCATTTACTTTCAAAGAAAAGAAGTCATGTAAAAAACCTTCTGCAACCTATAAGATACTCATGGAATCAAAAAGGTGTAACAATTGTTAGTGATGGGGGAGTGATCATCAAAGAATACCACTTATAAATTTTATAGTTATCACTGAGTGTGGACCAATTTTTTTTAAGTCAGTAGATGAGTATGGTGAAATAAAGGACAAAGATTTTATTACTAAACACATGAGATATGCAATTATGGAGGTTGGGCCGAGAAATGTGGTACAAATTGTAACTGATGATGCATCTGTATGTAAGGTAGCGAGTATGCTCATAGAATTAGAATTTCCTTAAATCTATTGGACTCCTTTGTGTAGTGCACACCTTAAATCTTGCATTGAAAAATATATGTGCTATAAAAAATACCGAAAAAAATAGTGATACTTGATCTCACAAATTGCTGATGATGCTACATTTATTAAAACCTTTATTATGGGGCACTCTATGAGATTATGTTCAATAACTTCTACTCATTGAAGTTGCTTTATGTTGCTTTATGTTGCTTCAACATGATTTGCTTCAACCATGGTCATGCTAAAAAGGTTTAGAAGTTTGAAGAAAGAAATCCAAAAGATGGTTATTAGTGATGAATGGTCTTCTTACAAAGAGGATAATGTGGATAATGCACAATTTGTGAAAGAAACTTTGTTGACTCATAATTAGTGGATGAAGGTTGATTACATACTTGCTTTTATTGCCCCTATTTATGATGTTCTAAAAAAAACAAATACGGATGATTGAAAATGTGAGAAAAGTCATATACCAACATGAAAGAAATATCGAAGTTGAACATTCATAATTTTTTAGGGTAGTAAACTTAATATTAATTGATCGTTAGGAGTAACACATCTCTTCATTATCTTACTCATTCTTTAAATCTAAGGTAATACAATATAATTAAATTATTTTATAATTATATTTTATCGAGTACATAATATTATGTTAATTTATGTTTATATATTTTTTATGTAGTTATTATTGTCATGAATGGTTAAATGAAGATTCACAAAGACTTGTCCCACGTCAAGATAAGGAACTTACTCCGAAAAGGAAAAAATATTTGAAGAGGTACTTTGATGATGCAAATGTAATATAAGTGTTTTTACTTTCATAAACTTATATAAGAAACTATGAATTTTTTTAAAATATAATTAATCAATGTTTTAATTACTAACTAAATTAAATTATAAAGTTATTAACTAAAATTTTGGTAATTATTTAATACTAATTTAAAATTTAATTTAATTTTTTTTATTAATAATAAAAACTACTTTATACATTGGTCTCTAAAATAATATCTAATTTAGTAATTAATTATTTTGCTTCTAAAATTAATTTTTTTAATGATATATTTAAAACATAATTTATGTAAAAAATGAGTTTTTTTTAATTAAAAGTGGTATTTTAAAAATATGGCTATAACTTTTTAAAAGTCTACTTATACTAAAAGAAATCTTAATGTTGATTTAATAATTAAGAAAAGAAGCATGGAAGTGCAGAATTCCAAACATTACCAAAGGAATCAAGATTGTAAACTCAGCTAGCTAACAAAGTTATATGTAATAAGAGTACAACAAAGAGAGCAATTAAAACTAATAAGCTTCCTTAAGATGGTGTCTGCAATTTGCACCTTGTGAAGAGAAGTCTTTTTCTACGTCATTGTCTCTTTTGATTTTGATTTGTAAGGGTTAGGAATAAGGTTTAATATTTTCTTTAGCTTTTGGATCTCATTTCTGGCTCCGATATTGCTGAAGAATAGTAGAGCATGCACGCACGGTCGCTGTCTTTACAAGACCCTGATCATATAGTTTTATCATAAACATTCTCCAAGACCTGCCAAATTATTAATTTCATAATTATTTGCACATCCAAATAATTCAAGAGCATATTGCATGGCTTTTGGCTAAGCAAAGCCACCCAAAAGTGCTAAAATCACATAATATAGTACACTATGACAACCAAAATATCCCGACAAAAAATGTTTGTGCATGTTGTGATGCTACTAAACTCGAGTTTTAACTCGTAAAAAATAAACGAGTTTACTATGTCAGAATCTATGTCTGAGTTAAGAAGGCTTACAAAATGATGAAAACTGCAGACTTAGGTAAAAAATATTAGAACAGGAGACACAAGTGATGTTTGTTTTACCAGGCTAATGAGGTGGACTCGGCAAGTTCAGCACAGTGATATTTTGTGAAAGCTTCAAATGCCCAATTCACATGACCATCTGCCAGCACACTGTCACAAGAAAAATATATATTAATGATGCATACCAGAAAGTAGAAATGCAAATAGCCAAGCATGTCACCTTTCAAAAAGTTGAGTTTTCCAGCTAGTTTGTGGTTTCTTTTTACTTTGTTATATTGAAAAGTTAAACCTTCAGTTATGTAAGAAATAGAAGGCTGAGAAAACAAAAGATTTTTTTATCCGAAAAATAAATTAATAATTATAGTAAATTAGATTAAGTTTATTATTTATAATACAACAGCACAAAAAAAAGAGATGTGTATTATATATTAGAGGTAATATGATTAAATTGGATGTCACGTAACAATCATAATTTATAAAGAAATTGATTTTTTTTTTCAATTTTATCTGAGTAATTACTCCATGTTTTTTTCAATTTTATCTGAGTGATTACTCCATGTATCCAACATCAAATCTGAAAGGAACATTGAGCATAAAATATATTAATAAACCCAACAAGAAGTAAACGACTTGAATCAAAGTAAAAACAACTAACCGATGTTTCTTAACAAATGAGTCCCACATAGTTTGGAGCCGCTTCTGATCCCCGGAAATACCAAGAAGTTCCAGTTTCTGCGTATCAGTTGTGTCAATAATGCTTCCTCAAAACATAACAAATATGTGGAAAATAGTAAAGGGTGTGCTCGAAGGTAGTGTAATGCATAATTGTAGGATATGCTTGAATTATTAGGGTAATTGCAGAATTATTTTATTTCATTATCAGTGTAACATATAAAAGTTTGGGGTTTGGAGAGAGGTGGTTCTATATAAATACTTTAACGAAGATAATAATAGAAGAACCATGTCAAGTAGAGCACAATGATGTTGGTGGAGGGATTTTTGTGATTTGAGCGAAGAAGGAAACGAGGATAGTTGGCTTTATAAGCAAATAAAATGGAAGCTGGGAAAAGGTACCAAAATCATATTCTGGGAGGATAGATGGTTCAACAATCAAGTGTTGAAACAGGAATACCCAATGCTATACCTCATGACGATAAGAGCAATCTATATAATAGGTCGGCAAATGGTCAGAAACGGGATGGAATTGGGTTCTGATTGGAGAAGGCAAATTTTTGAAAGGGAAAGAGAAGAAATGGACCAATTCTATTTATATCTTATTAATATGAAGCCACAGAAAGATAATGGGGATAAGGTTGTGTGGTTAGCACAAGGAGGATGGCATTTTTTCTGTTAGTTCTGCATATGAACTCATTCAATCTATCACTCCTTCTGTGAAAAGTGAAGCTATGGAAATATTATGGGATATCAAAGTGATTCCTAATGCTTTAATCTTGTTTGGAGAATCATTAAAGGTAAGGTTCCAACAAGAGTAAATCTCTCTAGAAAAGGTCTGTCTTTGCCTTCTTTGTTATGTCCCTTATGTAACCAGGAAGAAGAAACGGCCCATCATCTCTTGTAACGAGTTGTACACTCTCTGTCTGGATCTATACCCTTGGAATTGTCAACTTGCGCAGTAGTATCTGTATCCGAGAACTATGGTCAGGTTGTCTGCAAATTCAAAGTAAGGCTGGAACGAGAAGGGGTATATATTGTAAAACAAGCAATCACTCACTCACACTTAAATTCTCTCTAAAAGAAACACTCTTTTTTGTAATTCTCTCTATTGTATTTCTTTTTGTGGTACATCTTACAAATGAGAGAGCATCCTTTTTATAGGCTTTAGGAAGCTCTTCTAGAAAGATCTACATTATGACCTTAAAATCCCACTAACAACATAATTAAAATCCCACTTACAACTTTTGACTTTTCACCTATCCAAACTCTCATTCTATAATATTCTAGTAACTTCTAATTTTAAAACCAACAAACTAACATTTAAAGTTTATTCAACAAAACTCCCCCATAAACTTAAATGTTTCTACCATCCATCATGCCAATCATCTTCTTGTATTTGTCGAAAAAGACTTTCGGTAGCGGTTTTGTGAAGATATCAGCAACTTGATCTTGACTTGCCACATGCACCAATTCCACACTTCCTTTCTTCACATGATCACGAATAAAGTGAAAACGAACGTCAATGCGTTTGCTTCTTTCATGGTTCACTGGGTTCTTTGCCAACTCAATTGCTGATTTGTTGTCAACTTGAATCACAGTTGCATCTAGTTGCTTTAGCTCCATCTTACTCAACAAGTTTCTCAGCCATATCGCATGACATACACACCAAGATGCTGCCATATATTCAGCTTCACACGTTGATAGCGTCACGATCGGTTGCTTCTTTGAAAGCCAAGAAAATGCTGTGTTGCCCATAAAGAATACATATCCCGATGTACTTTTCCGATCATCTATGTCTCCACACCAATCACTGTCCGAGTAACCCACCAACTTGTAATCTTCTGCTTTTGAGTAGAACAATCCAAGTGATACAGTACCTTGGATGTACCGTAGGACTCGCTTCAACGCCTTCCAATGTGAGTAAACTGGTTCCTCCATGAATCGACTTATGATGCCGACACTTAATGAAAGATCCGGCCTCGTGCATGTGAGATAACGAAGGCTTCCTACCAAACTTCGGTATCTACTTGCATCGACACGTTCTCCTCCATCGAACTTTGAGAGTTTTGCACCTGGTTCCATTGGTATTGATACTGGGTTGCAATTTTCCATCTTGTACTTCTTCAAAATCTCTTTTGCATATGTCTCATGTGATACAAAAATACCCGTCTCTTTTTGTCTAACCTCCAAGCCAAGGAAAAACTTCATCAATCCCAAATCTGTCATCTCAAATTCCCGTCTTATTGTGCCCTTAAACTCTTCTATCATCTCATTATTGTTACCCATAAAAATGAGATCATCAACATAAAGAGCAACAAATATCATGTTACCTCCATTGTTCTTTGCGTAAAGAGCATGCTCGTAAGGACATTGCTTGAACCCGTTCTCCTTGAAGTATGTATCGATACGAGTATTCCATGCCCGCGGTGCTTGCTTCAACCCGTAAAGTGCCTTCTTCAATTTTAGCACCTTCTTCTCCTCTCCGATTTTCATGTACCCAGGTGCTTGTTCGATGTAGACTTCTTCTTCAAGCACACCATTCAAGAATGCCGACTTGACATCCATTTGAAATATCGGCCATTTAAATTGAGCCGCTTGGGAAATGAGCAATCGAATTGTCTCCATTCTTATAACGGGAGCAAACACCTCATCGTAGTCAATTCCCTCCTTTTGTTTGTATCCCTTCGCAACGAGTCGCGCCTTGTATCTCTCTATCTCGCCTTGAGCATTCATCTTTTTCTTGAATATCCACTTCACACCAATGGGCTGACTTCCCTCTGGCAATTCTGTTAGCTCCCATGTGTTGTTGCGGTCAATCGCTTTAATCTCCCCATCCATGGCAGTTTGCCACTTCTTGTCTCGCACCGCCTCTTCAAAGCTGATATTTTCTGCATCTGCCAAAAGACATACTAGGTGTACCTCATTTGTCGAATCATACAAATCATGCAAACTTCGAATTTTAGGTTGTCGTGGTTCATCTTCATCATCGGTTGTTTCAGAATTTATACTTGTCGGTAATGATTCTCCAACTTCAATCATAACCTCTGAAGAATTGTTCCAATCCCACTCGCTTGCTTCATTTATTTGCACATCACGACTCACCGTCACCTTCTTGCTTATTGGATCAAGTAGCTTGTACCCTTTTGTCTTCTCATCATATCCAATAAAAACATACCTTTTGCTTTTGTCTTCGAGCTTTGTTCTTCGTTGATCTGGTACGTGTGCATAAGCCACACTACCAAACACTTTGAGATGAGAAACTGTTGGCTTTTGTCCACTCCATGCCTCTTGTGGTGTTTGATCATCTAACTTCACATGTGGACATCGATTTTGCACATAGATGGCGCATTGCACAGCTTCCGCCCAAAATTCCTTTGGCATCTTTTTGCTCTTAAGCATTGATCGAACCATGTCGAGAATGGTCCGATTCTTCCTCTCGGCCACACCATTTTGTTGAGGAGTGTATGGTGCAGTTAGAAATCGCCTTATGCCTTGCTCCTCGCAATACTCCATGAAAACCGTTGAAGTATACTCACCACCTCTATCAGATCGTACAACTTTGATCTATTTATCAGTTGTCCTCTCCACCATCACCTTGAACTTTTTGAACACCTCAAATGCCTCAGATTTTTCTTTCAGAAAGTAAACCCAAGTTTTCCGTGAGAAATCATCAATGAAGGTAATGAAATACCTTTTACCGCTGAAGGACTCTGGAGTAATTGGTCCACATATGTCGGTATGAATCAATTCGAGAGGTTACTTAGCCCAATATTGAGCCTTCTTTGGAAACGAGGTTCTCACATGCTTGCTGAGCACACATTCTTCACAAAATTTTCCCTCGTAGTCCATGTTGGGTAGCCCGTGCACCATATTCTTCTTCGCTAACTCTTTTAGTCCACCATGATGTAGGTGACCAAAACGGAGATGCCACAACAATGCCTTATCTTCTATGTTGACTTGCAAACATTTTTCTCGTATGCTTCTCAAATTCAGCTTGTACATCCGATTTCTTGCCATCTCGATTCGAGCAACCAAACGCCCTTGCTTGTTCTTCAAGTGTAGGAGTCGATCTTTCAAAAATATCGAGTAACCTTTCTCCATGAGTTGCCCCATACTCAAAATGTTGGTCTTGAGGTCTGGTACGTAATAAACATCTTGGAGTGACCCAATTAAGCCATCCTTTTGTAAGTAGCAAACCGTACCTCGGCCTTTGACCTCCACCTTTGATGCATCTCCAAATGACACATGACCATCTTCAATCTTTTGCATATCTTTGAATAGGTACTTGTGACCGCACATATGGTTGCTTGCTCCTGAGTCGAGGTACCACAGAGTGTCATTGTTAATGTTGACTTCATCTTGAGCCATCAAGAGAACACCTTCATTCGTTTCGACTTCCAAGGCTAGGTTGGTTGTTTCTTCTATCTTTATATCAGCACGACAATCTTTTGCAAAATGCCCCACTTTACCACAAGTGTAACATTTGTCAGAGTTACAATCCTTCGCATAGTGACCATATTTGTGACATTTGTAGCACTCGATGTTGGAATAATTCGATCGGCCGCCTCTTCCTCTACCACGTCCTCTTCCACGCCAATTTGGTTGGCTCGACTGTTCCTTCTCCTTATAGTACCCTTCATGGTTGCTGCCTTTTCCACCACGACCGTTTCCACGACTTCCACGACCACGCCCTCTATATTGAGAATTTTGATGATAGAGTACCTTTTCGTCTTTGATTGACGCCTTGGTTTGAAGTGCTTGCTCGAGTGTTTCCTCCTTCTTCTTCTTCTTTCGTTGCTCGTGTGCCTCGAGAGAACCGGCGAGCTCGTCGAC
The DNA here is from genome assembly GCF_051622355.1 of Phaseolus vulgaris. NCBI lineage: Eukaryota > Viridiplantae > Streptophyta > Magnoliopsida > Fabales > Fabaceae > Phaseolus > Phaseolus vulgaris. The sequence continues at coordinate 41,631,759 of NC_143504.1, forward strand.
TGTGAGCGTCGCAAGGTCCTTTGACTCTTCTATCGCGCACACAATACTCTCAAAATTGTCTGTTAATGTTCTCAAAATCTTCTCCACAACTCGTGCATCGGCCAGAGTTTCACCGTTTCGGTTGAGTTGATTCACCACAGCCTGTACACGCGTGATGTAGTCAGATACACTTTCTGACTCCATCATCTTCATGTTCTCCAACTCGCCATGCAGAGTTTGTAGACGCACTTGCTTAACTCAGTCAGCTCCTTTGAACACCTTCTCCAATATGTCCCATGCTTCCTTTGAAGTGGACGCACCAGCAATCTTCTCAAAAATTGCCTCATCAACAGCTCTATACAACATGTACAAAGCTGCCTTATCTTTCGATCGCGTCTCTTTCAACGCCTTGGTTTGAGCCGCCGTATAACCCGTGGTATTTGTTGGTTCTTCTAAACCTTCTTCGACCACCTCCCATGAATCCTGAGAACCGAGAAGAGCTTTCATTTGAATGCTCCAGTTGTCATATCTGGTCGCCTTCGTTAACCGTGGTAGCGGTATTTGACCCGTCACATTCGCCATTGGCTCTTGATACCAAATTGTAAAACAAGAAATCACTCACTCACACTTAAATTCTCTCTAAAAGAAACACTCTTCTTTGTAATTCTCTCTATTGTATTTCTTTCTGTGGTACATCTTACAAATGAGAGAGCATCCTTTTTATAGGCTTTAGGAAGCTCTTCTAGAAAGATCTACATTATGACCTTAAAATCCCACTAACAACATAATTAAAATCCCACTTACAACTTTTGACCTTTCACCTATCCAAACCCTCATTCTATAATATTCTAGTAACTTCTAATTTTAAAACCCACAAACTAACATTTAAAGTTTATTCAACATATATTGTGAGGCCTAGGAAGCAGTTCTAAATCCTACGAGGAACTATGTAGATAGGTATGGAGTGAGAAGATCCCTTCAATGCATATTATTGTTCTCATAATAGTGCCATCTACACTGATTTTGGGCTTGGCTGAAAAGCATCTTTGTTTTTTGCAGGTTTGAATCAGAAGAGGACTATTTTAGAAGCAAGACCAGAAGTATGTCAGCATGGTTTATTCTTTGCGGTGCATGCCTATCTAACAAGTAAGTGGCAGTTGTGATGCTTTAGGAAGGATCTAAGAAAGACAGGGAAGTATTGGAGGAAGAAGTTGGTGTCAATGTAGAACAACCTATGCAATAACAAGCAGGAATAGCAAAGTCATATGATGTTCATACAGTGCAGTTTTGGTGTTCTATGCTATGTTAATGGTTGAGTTCCAAAAGTAGACTTAATTGAATTTTTGTAATCTGTTTTCGCCAAAGGAGGATCCAAAGAATAGCTGCAGTAAAACTTGTAACTGCTGTACTGTTGGTGGGTTTCAAAGGAGACTTAGTTAACTTCGAAAAGGTTGTAATAATTTTGGTATAAAGGTTATGACACTTTTAAATTATTTTTTTTATTTAATTTATTTATTATTGATAAAAAATAAGCTCTAGAATATTAAGCTAAACAAGAAATCATTAGAATTACGGAGCACATGTGCCAATGAACATCTTAAGCTTTGGTCACAAGATGGGACGGGAGAACCATTACCACAGTTGAAATGGGTGCCATTTAAATTGGTGGATTAAAAATATATTGTTTTAATTAATTAAATATGACTAGTTACTAATTTTTGTAATTTAAGTATTTTTTGTTTTTTTTTTAATTGTTGTCTATATGCAACGATGACCAACAAAAATGATTACATGTTATTAGGTAGATGATGGTAAAAAATAGTTTTCTTCGATATGTTTTCTTCAATTTTTGTTTTTCAAAGTTATGCATACATTTTTTTTTTATCAGCAATGAATAAATAAAACTGTTTAGCTCCTGTGCTGTTTTTAGTGGTTGCGGAAGGGCTGGCTGGGCTGGTAAGGCAAGGTGTGAAGGAAAATCTCCTGTCTGGGATAAAAGTAGGAAGAAAAGAGGTAGAAATTACCATCCTCCAGTACGCAGATGACACCCTTTTTCTATGCCAGGACTCCTTTAGTAATGTTATCACCTTAAAGTCTATTCTTAGGGGGTTTGAGCTAGCCTCAGGGTTGAAGGTTAACTTCCATAAGTCAAAACTAGTAGGCATAAATGTCTTGGAAAGCAAGTTGGACTGCCATGCAAAGAATCTGAACTATGGTCAGATGGTTGTACCTTTCAACTATCTAGGCTTAGAAGTGGGGGGTAATTCGAGGAAGAAAAAATTCTGGGAACCTGTCCTAAACAAACTAAAGTCAAGACTGTGTGTGGAAAGGGAGGTTTCTCTCAACGGCAGGCAGATTGTGCTTAATCAAATCTGTGTTATTCAACCACTAAAAAGTTATGCATACATAAACAGTTTTATTTAACAGATTAAGATATTCCTAATCTCATATTAATTCATTCTTTTATTAATAAAAAAATAAAATTCTACTAAAGTTTTGCTATTTATCAAGAGTCACGGTTAAAGAAAATGAAATTGCAGAAAATGAGAACAGAAGATGACTTATGTAATTGTACATACCCTTTTATCTTCAATCTCTCGAGCGCCCTCATTAATTTCATCCTCGCTGTCTTCATCCTTTACCACTTCTTCAAGTGCCATAGCCTTCGCCCCCAAAAAATAGGCAAAAATGAGTAAAAATTGTCAGACATATGATATTAGATAATTACTAAAAATCAATAATCACTGTTGACTTTATTTCAGTTTGAGTTCAATGAAACCCTAAATATGGAGACAATATTTAATAGAAAATGGTGTTAACTCTTCTGGTCATAAACTAATACAATTAACAAATTAATAGTAATCAACTTATACACAAAGCAATGTGCAACCATGAGTTCAAATGATACCAATAGACTCCATATCTTCACAGCCTAAAAGCATGTAATGCTCCTATTTATTCATTATTTATTATAGATAAAAAAAATCAGAATTAACATGTCATTCCTACTCTCAAAGTTTAAATAATGGGTAGGTTCAAAATTAGGATTTTCTTTATCTAGAATATGAAAACAGATCTATTAGTTGAATTAGAGATCCAATAAACATAGCATCTTTTTTAGAAAAGGTTATGCAATATTTATACCAAATATTTATATTGTAATAAGCGAAATGATAAAAGATAATATATGATGGGAAAAAAAAGTCTACAACTAGCGAAAGAATAATAAAAGTCATTGTAAGCTTTGGTGTAATTGTTTCTTTTAACCAGCAAATAATAAATTAATAAAAAAGAAACATAAAGAAATATTTCAACCCTTATAATTTTAAAAATACAAAACATCATTCTCTAAACACCCTATAAAAATACAAATCTATCAAAACAAAGTAAAAAGGTTAAACAGAAAAAACTCAACATAGAAAAATTGTTTTAATGTGTGATATTATATGCTATAATAAAAAAGTTACGTAAAATATTTCTCAGAAAAAAAAATCAAAATTTATATATTTTATAAACACTATCCTACTATTTACAAGTCATAAAAAGACTATATAAAATAATATTAGTGTCTTTGATAAAAAAAAAATTAATCATATCTATTGGGATACTATAAACTTACAAATTTTTTATAAAATATCAATTTGTTACTATAAACTTAAAAGTTTTGATAATATCAATTTTTTTATTAGTCTTTTAAAATTGTAATCTTTTACATATGTCAAATCGATGTTAAGTGAACCAAATAACATCCACAATTTTGAATCAAATGTATTGAGTCTATAACTCTCTGTTAATTTTCACAATTTTAACAATATTTTTAATGGCGAGATGACAACAAGAATTGATAAAAAAACATTCTTCACCTGGTACGTGTGAGAGTGATAAAATGTCCGCTTCTTCCACCGAGCAATGCTGAAATGTTGTGAAAAGAATTATGTCAAATCTATATTCATTGTGATATTTGTACCTTATGCCAGAGTTTCAATATCACCTATCTTTTGATGATATCCTATCCAATCAAACACCTTCATTTTCATTGTTTAAGATGTACTTATATAAGTTTTAATGTTTCTAATATGATATTAAGAATTAACTTTAAGTTTAACTCAGCCTTACAAAATCGGACTTATAAGATGAGATTTGCACACAATAAAATATCTTTATCTCTAATTGATGTTGGATCTCCAACCATCCTTAACCTTATTAAGGTGAAGTACTTTGTTATGTGATAGTATGAAAACAAACCATTTTGTATAAAAATAGAAAAAAGAAATTACAAGATGAAAATATTATTGTTTGGAAAATCATATTTCATCAACATTTTATCATTAAACTCGTATTAAGACATATATAAAGTTTCTATAATTTAAGGTAAAAACTGCCATTTGTTTTCTAATAAGAGAGAAAAGACTAGGACTTACAGATTTGGGTCAAAGAGTTCAATTAGTGACTTCTCTTTCTCCTCAACTTGTGGCATTGAACTTGTTCCTCCTTCCTCCATAGCTATTGATGAACTAGAATCTAGACCAGGATGTAAAATTATTGCATTTGAAACATCATCTTCCAGTGCAGCACGTGTCCCATTATCATGGTCAAAAATTGGAGGGACACAATCCTTATCCGTATGCACAATAGTTGCATTTGAAACACCCTCTTCTAGGCCAACATGTACCCTATTATCATGGTCAGAAATTACAGGGACACAATCCTGATTAGTATGCAAAACAATTGCGTTTGAAACCTTGTCCTGGTCAACTTCTAACACTCCATTTGTTCCATCTTGAGTAGAAATTAAAGGAACACAGTCTTGAACATTATGCAAAATAATTGCATTTGAAACCTTCTCATGGTCAACTTCTAACACTCCACATGTTCCATCTTGATGAGAAATTGGAGGAACACAATCCTGACCAGTATGCAAAACTATTGCATTTGAAACCTCTTCATGGTTAACTTCTAGCACTCCACATGTTCCATCTTGATTAGAAATGGGAGGGAGACATTTCTGACTAGTATGCAAAACAATTGCATTTGAAATCTCTTCATGGTTAACTTCTAGCACTCCACATGTCCCATCTTGATGAGAAATTGAAGGGACACAATCCTGATTAGTATGCAAAACAATTGCATTTGAAACCTCTTCGTCGTTAACTTCTAGCACTCCACGTGTCCCATCTTGATTAGAAGTGGAAGGGACACAATCCCGACCAGTATGCAAAATAATTGCATTTGAAACCTCTTCTCGAGAAACTTCGAGCACTCCATTTGTTCCATCTTGAACAGATATTAATGGGACACAACCTTGACAACGATGCAATATTGTATTTGAAACCTGTTCATGATCAACTTCTAACGTTGTATGTATCTCATCATTCTGATCAACTTCTAACGTTGTATGTATCCCATCATTCTGATTAGGTAAAATTGATCCCATATGTATAATTGCATTTGAAAGCTGTTGAGGGCCAACTTGTTCCGTTGCAGGTAATCCATATCCAGATATCAATGGATCATAAACTAACCAATAAATGAAACAATTGCATTTGAGTATGTGATCACGGTTTACATTTCAACATTAGTGCTAGTATTCTACAAAAATATAGTCTAATATGTGACTTTCAAAATAATTTGGAGAGATTTACAATTTAAATTGCTTTCGTAATGCAAAACCATTCTTAGCAAAAAAAATATTTTCAAGAGTGTTGTCATAAGCTATACACTATAGACTTGGGTTGATGCGGATATGAGCCTTGGATTTTCCAAATATCTATAGACTTGTCAGAACTAGACAACTGTTAGGTCATGATCATTTGCTCTAGTAATTAAGTAACATAATGATGCAACAAATTTCATGGAAATTCTACTGTCCAGGTTCATATCACACTCCTTTATACCATAACACATCCCTAATCACATAAATGCAATTAATGCAATTAGGACATTTACATATTTGTGATCTATGCTCTTTTTCTTATCCTCTTAGTTAAAAAAACAACCAGTAATACTTTGTTTAGATTCAAGAGGAAATGAAAACAAAAAAGCGAGACTGTTTAAAATGAAAAAAGAAATTAAAAACAAGTGGAAAGTTTGTTATATATGTGATAGATATAATAAAATAATTTTTAGATATTAATATGTATAAAATAATTAATAAAATAATTTTTTAGAAATTAATTTGTAGAAAATAATTAATAAAATATTTTTAAATGATTTTAAAATATAACCTTGAGTTCAAATAAATTTTAAATTATAATAAAAAATGTTATAAAATTTAATAAATACAAAATATATTTTAATAATAATAATATATTAAAATAAATTACTATAAATTTAAGATTTTTATAATTTTTATTTTAATTATTGATATACAAAATTTAGTTATAAATAAAATGTAAGCCTATATAATTAATTAATGATTTAATTTGTAATCAATTATACATATACTTTTCTACTCATTTATTGTGCAGACCATATTAACAATTTTTCATCTTTAAAAACAAACAAACTCAAAGGCAAGCTTAGATATAAAAGGTAATTAGGACAGCTAATACCATTACATAAAACAAATTAATAGTTCAAAAACACACTAAAATTAGCAATTTTATTTCTAGCATAAATTTCCCAAATTTAGATTTTTCTACCCTTTTAGTAAATTATATATTGTTAACCTTTTACTTATGTGCAAAGATATAAATATAAATTGCAGATATTGGGTAGGCATTGTTACTTATTCCTGGGCATAATTCAATACTAGAAATAAATTATTAAATATAAATTAATTTTATAAAAAAATTAATTATTATATTAATTAAATTAGATATTATTTTATAAATTAAAAATTGAATTTTCTCTCAAATTTTGCAAGCTGTAAACATAAATTTTATCACCAACTAAAATATTTGACATAGTTACAAAAATAGGTTACGTACCAACATTCTCCAATAGCTTGGGATCCCCATTAATATCAAGTTCAACATCTAGGGATAGCTCGTCTGCATAATTTCTTGCAAATATTTTTGCATGTCGTGAAGGATTCAACTTTCTGCGCTTTGGTTTTTTTGCACTTCATAAAAAAATATTGTTACTTTACCATTTTACTTCATAACATGAATCTATATGAGGGGCTCAGAAATTTCAGAACAGTGGGAGAGTAAAATAGCTTACCAATGCATAAAAGTGTCTAGTTTTGGATCAATCAACTGTGCAACAGTTTAAAGGAAAATTAATTAATAAATTTGAGAAACAATACTAAATTCTAAATGCATCCATGCTAAAACTTTAAACAGTTTAGTCACTCTTTCATACATCGAGAATTTTATATCCATTAGTGATATAATCAATTTTAAACTAAGGAGACCTTACACAACAATCCTAATCCTAATTTTAAGATGATCGTAAAAAGCCTTATTACTATTTCCAGCAATAAAACACATAAACTATAAACTAAGAAATCATAATCAATTTGACGTGAATAATGTTAATAGATTTGTAAAAATTTGAGGAGAAACTGTTCGAACCTGTTGCTTCCAGTTAGGGTTCTTCACAGATAGAGATACAGTTGGAAATTCCTCTGATTCCTGCAAAGTTATTCATACTTGAAACCATGGTTTACTATAACTTAGTGATGAATAAGCTAGCAAGAGTTTCAAAAATTACTTACCGAAAATTCGAAACTAAATAGCTCGTGCGATGCTATCAGGTGATGTTTTAAACCCTACAACAGTAATGTCATCAGAAACATTAACGACAGATTTATATTATCAGTACATAAATTTAGAGTTTTGAATCAGTAATCAAAAGTCTTAACCTGATAGTTCACGCACTGAACTAAGCATATTGCGCATGTGAAGTTTTCAGTGACTGCAATCAAACCATTTCAGTTAATAACTAATTGCTGTAAGGTAATTTAGAAGAGTAAAAACAAAAGTGACTATCAGATAGGAAAAACTAAGATTCAGCTTAATATAATTAGTAATTAATTATTCTAATCAAATCAAAAATATTATTATTGCTATTTATTTCATCATTTTTAAATATTTGAATATAATCAATAGTTTTTTTTAATCCGTAAAAGAGTAAGATATTTAATATTGAAATTTAGTTCTAATTTATTAAAAACTAGATTGAAGACAGAATATAAAACTACAGAGTTATAATTTTCTTAAATTAAGTGAGCCAACTCATTTTGTGATTACCCATTACAACAACTCTTTCCTGCACCCATTAAATTTGCTTCCTACACCAATAAATTTAAAATTTCAAAATTGTCCTTCATTCTACCACTGGAAATCTGAAATTTTAAAAAACAGGAAAAAGGAAAATCTAGAATAGATATTTTACATTTTCAAAATAAAATTAAAAAATAAAAATCTTATTCTGAAAAAGAAAATAAAAAATACACATAATACGACCATAAAATATTTTCTGGAAAAAAAAACTATAAACATATTATTGAAAAAATGATTACAAAGAACCAGAATTTGAAGACATATTTTTGAAAAAGGTTATTATGAAAAATTATTCTAAAGTATAGTTCAGAAAAGTGTTGTGAAAATCTAAATATAAAAATGTATTATAGAATACCAAACCTGAAATACATTTTCACTTGTACCTTTACTTCTATTTAAAACTAAAAAGGAAATTTTAGTTATTTCATGTCAATTATAGGATGCAGGTTTAAATTTATTGGGTGTAGGAAGTAAAAGCCCAACTCCAATACATATAATGTTCTTCTCCCACTGGGTCATATCACTCTCCAATACATATAAAGAGATATAATTATTGAGAAACTTTGTTAAGCCACACATTTGTTTTGTTTTTTCAATGAATAATTATATATATATATATATATATATTATTTATTGATTGATTTACAAAATCAATGATAATAATTTAAACTGACAAAAAATAACCTTTATCCTAATAATTAGTAATTGACTATTCTAATCTAAAACATCTTGTTAGCATCAATAGGGGACTACATATTATAACATCTTTGCTAATATATTTTTTATATAAATGTAAATCTTCTAAGATGCATTAACTTCTATCAGCCACTAATTTGTTTGGAAATTGTTAATCTGAAAGAAATATACTAAATGAGCAAGAGAAAGCGTAAGAACAATATTTAAATTACCTTCAGTTTTTTTTAACTTATCTTGGTAATACCTGTAGTAATTTTCAGAAGAAAAAATGATTAAAACAGACAGAGCAGAGTAATTATCATTTCTTCTATTAGCAGAAAACAAAAAACAAAAAAAAAAACGATAAAAGAGGAAAATATAGTAAAAGAGAAACCAGTTGCATCTTGTGCTTATGCTAAGAAGGTCTGGAATTGAATTTTTCAAATTTTTTCTTTCTTTAGTCATCAATCTATTAATCATGTAATTTGCTTTTATTTCTTCTCCTAATAGTCCTACTATTATGAATAATAATAGACTTGTTATTTAAAAGCGTATATAATTAATTACCAAATTTTTTCAATCACATATAAAATTTAAATAATTAGTAGTTAAAACTTTGATAATTAATTATATATTAAATTAAAAATTATTTATTAATAATAGAAACTACAATAGAAATCAATAATTTTTTTAGTCTTTAAATATTTATATTTTATTCATTATATTAACTAATTATTTTTTTTAAAATTTTTTATTTATTTAATAGTTTTCATAGTGATAATTTTACTTAAATGTTCTTGACATTCAGATTAGAGAAAAAACTCTTCATGTTAAATCCTAAACTTCTTATATGTTAGTTGAAATTTTGAAATTGGGATGATAAATTTTTATAATGATATCTAAACTTGTTTAATAATAATAAAAAATAGAAAATATCTGAAATTGGGTGAAATTATCCTGTCAGAAACAAAGAAGCGAAATTGTCATACCTGTAGTGAAATAAGACATTTCCTAGCAACCTGAACCATGCAAGCAATTAGAAGTTAAAATGTAAACCAAATTGCAGAAATTACAAGAAAATCACCAGCAAAATAAATAAATAAGAATTTAATACTATTTAACAGCTATAATGTATAAATTCAGAGGTAAAGTACCAACAGTGTATGGACACTATTTAACAGCTAAACAAGCACCAGCATAAAAAATAACTAAAAAAGTGGACGACTAATTCAATACTTATTTATATATTATTAATCGATTTGGAATCTTCAAGTAATAAGACTAAATAAAATTAAGAACATTTGATATAGTACTCTTCTACATAAGTTCATGATAAAAATGAAATTTACCAATCGATGTGAGGTAACGATGATGACGAAGATGCCTCTTCATTCCTCTTCCGTCTCCTGCAAGGAGGTGGTTCCCTAGCTGCTCCAAATTCTTCAAAACGAGTTGAGATTTGAACATTCTTTAACTTACCCTTTCAAAACCATAACAACAACCGTCAATACATGTTAAAGAATTGAGTTGATATGGTGTTTTTGCTTGGTGGATAAATGATATCGATGCTAGAACAAACCTCCACTTCAGAATCATCGGAACTTCGAATTGAAATGGTCCTGTTCTTTGTTCGACTATATTGTTGCAAACAATACTGCAACATGATAAAAAGTTTAAGTACTACATCTATCACACTTCTAACGGTTATTTTAACAATTGCACAGTGAAATATACTAATTTTTATAACTACAATATGGCACAATGAAACAACATTCAGCATCGACAAACCACATATAATTAGATGTCATACCTTCAAATTACATGCACGAAATTCAGTGCTAAATTGAATCTCAGTTCGACCTTGCAAAGGACAATCTGAAGACATCTTCAAAATCTCATAAAGAAATTTCAAGGATACCTTTCCTAATAAGCTTCTTTCTCCACCCAATGCTGTCAAGTACAGAAGCAAATCATATGAACATATATATCAGCAGTTCAAAAATCGCCATTTTCAATAACAAAAATGATTCAGTGTTTTAAAGCGGAAGTTAACAACTGAACCATATTCTCACATTCATTAGAAGCCACCTCCACAGGCATCGTGCTTTCATTGAGTTTAGACAAGGAAATTGGGTTTTTCGCTGGAAAAAAAATGGTTATAACAAGGAGTTTAGCAAAAACAATGAAGCTATACATGTTCATGAAATAGCTGGATCAAAACAACCATATGCATACCAGAGGCCAAAATGCAGAGAAAATATTTGTCATAATTAGTTTCCACAGCTAGCTTTTCCTGTTGAGGAAGCATAAATTTTACTAGGACAGAATGATTCCCGTGCAAATCAGTTCCACAGGGACCTTGAAATGTGAATATCCGACCAACATGATACTTTTCTTCCTTTAAAAGTCAAAACAAAAAAGTATTAACCACATAGAATAAATTCATTAAACAATAAGAAATTTATTGAGTGTAAGAAATTGAAAACAACTAATAAGAGGCACTATTCCTACCCCTGTAGCTTCCCTGTTCGGATCCAGCCTTCCCAGACAGACACACAAAGGAAACAAAGATTGAGTTTCATGAACTTTCAATGACAGCGTAACTGTCATTAGAATCCTATATTTTCAAATCAGATACCTCGTTAGCATCTCAATAATATTGATATTTATATTAAACTATTATCATCTAAAATAAGACACTAGCAGAATTAAAACAATGACTCCAAATCTCTCTAAACTAGCAAATTTAACCATTTCTGACAGAAAAATGTCATTCGAATTAAGGTAAAAAGAAGATGTATCACAAGGTCTTTAAACCTCACCTGTCTTTAAACATGATCTCATACTAAACAATATTACAATATTGTCCATTGCTTTGGATGATATAAATTTTTTTAACATTATTGTATTATTAGTATGAAGTATTTACCAGTTTTTTCACTAAGTATGGGAAATCTGATTAAGCATCATTATTCAAATCCAATCAATTGTTTCTATTCACAGAGTTTGAATCTAAAACCTTGTTTAAAAATTATAAATTCATTTTCACTTAGATGAAATTTTTGATAGATAGGTATGTATGGATGTTGAATAATGTGTTGTCATACATGTTTAGTGAAAATTGAATGTTTATTGAAGGTCTTTTAGAATTTTAGTACTATTTATATTTGTAACAGTTAGAATATTACAATAATATTCAAAGAGTTACTTTGGTGTTTAAGATGTATTTGAATGTATTTCATAATGTAATCAAAAAATAAAAAATCAAATACAGAGTAATTTAGTTCTAAATTTGGAATGACACCAGTGATGTCAAAGCTCCAGATGCTTGCAACAAAATAAAGTGACAGTGACAATGAATAACACTTCAAAATCTAGTAAGACAATTTATAACAATTTTTAAGTTCGTTTAAATGAAGGATAAAATTATGATCTTTGGGCTATTAAAATGAAAATTTTGTTTATCTCTATGTGAATGTCTTAGTTAATAAAAACAGAGCATCAATTCCAAGAATCATGAGAATAAAAGCATCAAAGGAAGCATGAGATATGTTAAACAAGAGTTTAAAAGAGATTGATTCAAATGTAAATACAATCAAACTTTAATCTCTTAAGAGCGATTTGGAGAATGAGAAGTGGAAGAAACAAAAATTTGAATGAGTTCACCTATATATTGTCTTAATTGGTTAATCAAATTAGAACTCATGGAGATGCAATCAATGATTGAAGAATTGTTGATAAGATTCTTATTAGATTGATTGAATAATTTGATCCTATGCTACTTCACATGGAAAAAATTAAGGACTTGACAACCTCGACTATTCAAGGTTGATAAGGTCACTTAGAACCAATGAATAAAGATGGCTACTCCACAGTGAAAAATCAGATGAAAATGCATTTCAATCCAAACTCACAATGAATAAAAAAAAATGGTGAGTCTTCTAAAGATGGTAGATTTGGAAAATGCAAAGGAAAAGGAAAAAAACACACATGGAAGAGGAAGAAGGTATTAGGAAAAGGAAAAAAACACACATGGAAGAGGAAGAAGGTATTATGACAGAAGAAAAAATAATGAGACTCAACTAAATGGTGTAGAATTGTAAGAAGAACAAAGATTGGAATAAAGACAACCACAATGTTATAATTTCAAAAAGATCTGACAAGTTCAAAAGAGTTTTTATATGAAAATCAATAATACAAATCATTTGCTAAACCAAAAAAGTGGTTAAGAAAACTTGCTCTTTCCTTGTCAAAAGACAACTCAAGAGTTGAACAATTACTACAGTTCATATAACCATACATAAATAAGTTTTTGTTAACATAACCTCTTTATTTATCTCGAAAATTAAATTAAAAAATGGAGAGTATGTTAAAGTAAAAGAAAAATCAAATATTGGAGTTACAATAAAACAATAAGGTAAGTTGATTTATGATACTCTTTATATATGTGTCAAAATTAGATGAAAATTGAGCATTGACCAACTTTTGGAACATGACTATTTAATAAGAGAATTGCAAGTGCAAAATTTTTATTTAAAAGCAAAATTGTTTTTATTGAAAATGAGAAATAAAAGAAGATTTAATTTCACTTTCTCTTTGTTATGAGAGAAAACTCAACAAGGTTAGAGAAGAAAACAACTAGTATCTATGACACAAAAGACCTACACACTTAAATTGCAATGGTCTTGTTTAGACTACAAAAGATTGAGAAGAAAAATAAAGTGTGTGAAATGTGTATACTTGACAAATATCAACACCAACCATTTCTAGAAGAAGGAGTAAGTAAAGTTAAAGAAGTGTTAGTGGTTCAATGTGTGCTATTTCTCATACTTAAAATAGATACTTTATCTTATTGATTGCTAACTTGACTCACATGACATAATTTATTTTATGATAAAAAAACAAAAGTAAATTATGTATTTATCAAAATCTTGGCAGCAATCCACATGTTGACAAAAAAAAAATATTTCGACTTGACACCAGTTGAAACATGGAGTCGAAGAAAAACTTTAATGAACTATCTTAAAACTTTTGGTGTATTAGTTATGCTCAAATTCTCAAAAATAAAGAATAAAGCTTGAAAAATCAAGTGTGAAATGCATCTTTATTGGTTATAGTACCATGTCAATGGACTTTTTATATATTGAAGACTAAGAAAATGATCACTAGTCAAGATGTCATACTTAATGGGAAGACATTTTGGATTTGGAAAGAAAAAACAAAGAGAAGGAGAAAACAATTCCAATAACTATTTTTCAACCAAATTCAAAACCCGTAAAATGAGGAATTAAATCAAGTTTCCCATCCTCATTCATCCTTCAAGGTGAAGTTCATAATATCTAAGCTTAACTCTTTAAAAAACAAGGAGTTTTAGTGATATTTATGTAAGGAGTAATTAATGCGTTGTGGAACTAGAAAATTTTGATAAAAAGGTTATAGAAGAAGCTTGGAGAAAGGTCATGCAAGAAAAAATTGAAGTAATTTAAATACTAAGACATGAGATTTAATTAAGTAGACAAATGATAAAAGAATGTATGGGTGTGAAATGAGTGTACAAAATAAAGCATCATCCAAAAGAGTAAAATATGACTTGTTGTAAAGGGGTATTCACAATACTCCAGTGTTGATTTTGAGTAGACTTTTTCTCCATTGGCATGTTTAGACACCTTAAAAGCTTAATTTCCCTTGCAACTCATAAAGGATGGAAATTATTTCAATTTGATGTAAAGTTAACGTTTTTCAAATGGTGAATTGAATGAAAAGGTCTATATATGTTGAACAACATCATAGATTTGTGATTGAAAGACCAAGAATACAAGGTTTATATGTGAAATAAAACTCTTTATGCTTTGAAACGAGCTCCAAAGGCATGGTACACCAACATTCTATTTCATAGAGAAAAACTTAAAAGAAAAGCAATAAGATATGAACTATATTTTAATTGTTGTACTGTATGAAGTGACTGGATATGCACTAGAAACCATTTATAATTGATTGAAGATTTCAAAAGAGAGATGATGAAGAGATGTGAGATGAACAATCTAGGTGATTGGAAATTTTCCAATAGAATGAAGTATTTTGTCAAAAAAAAAAAATGTGGAGAAAACATTGAAGAAATTTGGGATGTTTGATTGTAATCAAATTATTACACCACTAATTATGAAGAAAAATAAAGAAAGAGGATGGAGAAAAGAAAAATGATACTATCAACTATAGAAATATGATTGGTAATTTATTTTAGCTCATTAGTATCATATTATATATTATAATAGCAACGAATTTATTTTATCAGTTGATGAATGATCTAAGTCATTCAAGTGATTTTTGTGATAGTGATGATATGATAGAATGCATGGATGATATTAAAAGCACTTATGGATATGCATTTTTTTTTACTTGGCTAAAGTGCATTTTCAGGGTACAAAGAAACAATAAGTTGTGTTGTGTTTCAATTTTTTTAGGAAGTAAAACATATTTTACCTGGGTTGACAAATATGGTTGAAAAAAATACTTGAAAATTTCAATGAATAACAAGATATCCTGATTGTTTGTAAGGATAATAAATTAACTATTGCTATGAACAAGAATTCAATTTATTATGAAAGAACAAAACATTATCAAATATCATTTTATTGAAAATAACTATTGAAAAAAGATACAATTATAATTTTTCATGTTAGATGATCAACCCACTAATATTTTCCGGAACTTTTACCTAAGTTTAAAAAAATTAGAAAATTCTTAGGAAAACAACACATTAAAGATGCATTATTACAAAATGTGACAAAAGCAAAGATAATTAAAACAAAGAGTAATCCAGATCTAATTTATCTTGTTTTAATTTTGCACACTATTTCATTGAAAATAAATATTACTCTGAAATATGAGCAATAATGAAAGGTCTATTTTGGTATGCCTAAAGGTGCATATTACAGTGAAATGCACAAGACAAACCACAACAATAGTATTAACAGGTCTCCATATGTTAGAGGCTCAAAGAAATTGAATTAGAAAAGTCACATTGCTTGATCACAACTCATCTTGATGAGTATTTGAACCACAAAAATTTTCATTTTAAATTACAAAAATAGTAACATAGAAACAGTTATTCTGCCAAACATAGCACATAATGAGCTTATAGCATGTATTAAACAAAAATATTGGTCTAAGGAAGATTATATATAATAGCTTTACCTCTTCTTGTGCTTGTTCTTTATATTGTGGTCCAAACATCTCTCAAGAAAGATTGGCTATAAGCAGAACATGTATATCATTAGAATCAAACAGACAATAATATCATCTCTAGAACAAAAAAAAGGAATTAAGAAGTAAAGCAAATAATATACCCACTCCTCCAACTCATGTATATGATAGTGTTAACAATGAAAAATCTTATTAGAGTAAATATGCAATAATGATATAACAAAATTGGATAAAAGAATATTTCATAATCACAACAAATTCTTACATTTATTTTGGTAAGCAAAAGGCTAAATGTATGTCTTCTCTTGTTATGTAATTACAAAACAATAAGTAATCACAAAAAAATATCAAACAGTAAAAAACTTGTAATCACATAAATAAAATTAACAATGGTAGAAGGAGTACTCGAGAACGGATTTTGTTGTAGAGTTCTACTGGCTCGCAATAAACTGCCAAACTTTTTGATGCATCAAGCTTCTGCTCTGCAGATAAACCATTCCAAATATTTCCAGGGTCTGGTGGTTGATTTGTGCTTCTTGAATATCTACATGGATAAACAAATGTTTGCATTTGTTATGATGCATCATTTTTGAGGTTGGTGGAAAGTTGTGGTAATTCTAGGAACTTACCTTTCAGAAGCTGCAACTTGCCTTCTTGCCGAAGAAGTCTCTGGTAGATCTAACATTTATCTGAACTTTTAGATATGAAATTTTATCTATAACAACAAACCTACAATAGAAGACAGTGTGAAAAATCATCAAAACCTATCTAAGATAAAAAAAGCTTAACCAAGTGACATGTGAAAAAGTGTTAGCGTTAGAATCATATATTGATTATTCTTAGCAACAAACCTACAATAGAAGAAAATTCATATATTGATTCACCCCTTGAATCCACGTAGATACATATTTTTACACAAAAATAATTAACTTCAACAATCAAGTGTTAGTATTAGAATCATACATCATCACTTTAAACCTTTGATTAAAAATATACACATAATTCATACGGGAATCATATAGTTAGCATATACTAATCATAAAAAAAAATCTGTTTAAAATTCGTCACTTCTCCTAAAAGTACTATTTTTTTAAACTTAAATGCTTAAGGTTTTTTTTTCTCAAACCTTAGTTCTTTGGGGGTGACATAAATAGTTTGAGATTTTAAAGATGTTAGACTCAATTTTACGTTCAAGTAAATATCTTAATATACATAGGGTTGAAGTATCCTAAAAATGCTTCATTTAATATAATTCTTTTTAAAAAGATCCATTTTTTTTAAAGATCGGATCTTTCCGAAAAATTAATCCTTTCAAATTGGTTCAGACGAGCAATCACGATATTTCTAATTAATTTAAACACCAAGAATAAAAAAGAAGAAATTAGATAAAAAATCTCTAATCTACGAGATTTAGGGTTTTAAAGAAACTAAAACAAATCCAAAATACTTCAATTTAAACACAACACACATTACTCGTTATTATTCCATTCATAAATAATTCCTCTAAATCTAAAGATTATGAGTTTACCTAAACAAAGTTGGAAATGAATATTTTTAAAAAATAAATCATGTTTCTCGTAATTCAAATAACATTTCTTTATGTTTGTGTCACTCATGAGTGAAAAGGGTGTGAATTGAACAACTAAACCCTAAAAGAGAGAAAAGGGGGGAAGATGAGTTTATTTAATCAACAAAAAATATTAGAAATCTAAATCGGAACACTTAGGTACTCCAACTCTTTTACACAATAAATACATCAAGAATGTTTTAAAGCATTACCTCTTGAATCACAAACTTCTTCCTCAGCTTCACAAAATTCCCACACTCTCAGCATGAACATAATTCACAAATGAAAAAGATAAGTCCTTAGGTTATATATATATATATATATATATATATTATTTTTATTTTTATTTTTATTTTTATTTTATTTTGAAAAATGTGTTTTGTGTTATTTATAATAGTGAAATTAATTACTTTTAATTTAGACATTTATTGCATTCTATATTATTAAGTGAGATTAATTATATCAAATGTGTACTATAACTCTTTATAATAGAATACTGTAATTCTCTATCCCATTTATTATTATGTAAAGAAAATTTCTGTTATATATTATTTAAATAAGTTATCATTTAATATTAATAATTAATATTTTTTGAAATTATTTTCACATTTATGAAGGGTTGGGATAACGCATTCTTTTTTTAAACATAAAAATAAAAAATCATGTTAGGCATCACCATGAAACTTGTCATCTCAGCTAGGTTCACATACCAGGATCCAACAATCATGTCATTACATGACAAAATATTATTAAACAAGAAAAAAGAAAGAAGAAAAAAAAGTAAAAATAGTACAAACAAGTATAGGGGACTAAGCCAAAACATATACATAAAAAGAAACCTCAAACTTAGACCAAACAAAACATTTTTTTTTATTTAATTTTCCCTTTAGTAAAATGATATAATAAAAAAAAATTATTTAGATAAATACTTAAGATTGTGACAATTGGACATTATATCAAGTTATAAAACTAATAAATATTTTGTGTGAGAAAATAATTAATGTTTCGGGAAGTTGATGGCACATGTGCACATATGCTTGGACGAGTTCGCTATTGATTGCTCAACATCAGGTTATGTAATTCCAATGGTACTGGATATGATCTAATCCTAAATACTAGTTACTTGGAAACATTGAAACATTATGTGGGATAATGTTGCACCATGAGTAGGGTGCCCATGTGAGCAGAATGTTCCCCTAATGTTGGCACATGAGTTGGTGCTCTGTTGACAGGTGATTGTTCTGTTATTATTTTATGCGCTCCTTGGAGATAAGATTTCGTTCTATTGTAGCACCTTTAGAGAAGGCGCCCCTAAACAGAATGGGTTTCTCCTGAGTATACTTTCAGTTGAGATTAGATTCTCATGAGAGAAAGCTGTTACAAGAGGTAAGCTATAAAAGGGGCTTGAGACCATAGGTTAAGGTACGCTGTTTCTAAGACTAAAACTTACTACTTCTTAACTTTTAGTAATCCCTTTACTGACTTGATCGTCGGAGTGCAATCAACAAGTAGGTCCTTCTCTGTTTCAACGAAGCTACGTTCCATAGCAACAAGAGATAAGACGGGTTTGTGAAGAAACAGACGAAGCTAGAGCTTGTCATCAAAGTCAACCAGTAAGAACACTATTAGTGCATATTCTGAACCAGCATAAATATGCATAGAAGGTTGGAACTCTTTTGGCAAGGAAATTGTTTATTAGTATAAATCATTATGTGTGTTTGTTTTGCATTGGTTTTGGTAAATGTTAGAGGTGCCTCGGTGGCTACTCGGTTTAAACATATGCACTTTGGAACTGTTAAAATTATAGGCCTTAAACAAGACGGGGGGGTGGGGGGTAAATTTTCGCAAGTATTGAATGTTGAGTGAAAGACTATGAAGAATCAATCAATTAGAAAACTGTTCAGCCTAAGAGAAAACTGTTTTAAAATTGATTAAAAAAAATCAACCAGTTGTTTTTGCGAAACAACCGGTTGTTTATACTAACAGATTTTAAAACAAAGATAAAACAATTTAACGAGTGTAGGGATAGAGAGATTCACACAAGATGTTTATACTGGTTCACTCTTAACCAAGAGCTACATTCAGTCCTCAGTTAACCACTAAGAATTCACTATGTAATCAAACCTAGATTACAAACAACATACCAAAAATGATGATCATGAACCCCTCAAGAACACACACCACTCTTTGGAAAAACACAGTTTCCAGAACAACCATCTGAAACTGCACCACACCAAATCACACAAAATATATAATGCTCAGAGAAGAAGGGAATATAATACACCTGGGTAAAATCAAATATTAAAGTTGAGAATTACAAGACAATCCTATTCCACACTTGAGATGATCCAAAAGCTTTTTGAAATCTTGAAAACTGTTTTTGATTGATCTCTCTTTCTTAGTTAATGACTAGGAGCGTAAAACAATCTTTTTATACTTCAATCAGATGGTCAAAGCAGTTAAATCAAGAACCAAAATTAGTTTGGATAATTTAAAATAGATTGATACATCTTAATAGAATTTTATTAAGGTTTTCAGAAAAACAACCAGTTTAGTTCTCGAAAGAACCGGTTGAATTGGTTTGACAGCAAAATCAAAACAAAATAACCGGTTGAATCGACATTTCAACAGGTTCAAATTTCAAACTCTTTAAAAAACTCATATTTTTCAAAAGAATTAAGATTCAATTAACCTTAGATCATCATAAAGAATGTATTAACAAATTCAAAGACTATTAGACACACACAATCAACAATAAGGTCTTCAAGCATTCCTCTTGGTTTTGGAGACATCAAAGCACCTTGTTTAATAGGAACATGGTGGGAATGGACGATACCAGAGATGGGGAATGGTGAACGAGGTTATTTTACGGAGAGACTTAATAGGTGGGACAAGAGATTTGAGTTTGTGAGACTTTATGATAACGTAAGGCAGTTGGTGAAATAACTAAACAATATTCGAATAGGAAATGTCAAAGTGCATGTCAACATATTTAGGTATAGAAGGAACTACACTCAAGCCTATCAAGGAGAAAGTAATATGACAACAATGAAAAATGTCAATACAACAAAATAATGGGGCCATTTTGTCTGGTTGGAAAAGAAAAGGAAACCAATATATGCTCAAGCTGCAAAAGGATTGTCCTCGTCTAGGAGCAAATAAGATAAATGGAATGGACCCGTGATACAAACCAATATGAAAAATCTTCCATGGCTGAAAAGTAGTTTCATTGGTCGCATGCAACTAGATTTTTCATTCAAGCAGGTTAATGATGTGTTTTGTAAAGGGGGAATGAGTATGATAAATGTGAGGTACATAGGGGATAATTTAGTTCTCTTAACATAGAATAAAAGGGAAAATGTAGAGGAAATGGTAGAACTCAATAGAGAATGGTTTGAAACCCTATTCCAATCCATTGTGCCATGGTCGGAACAGGAAATGTCAAGGTCACCTCTTTGTGGTGTGTTGGTGTAATATGGAATTGATTACTAATGGAACTCAAAGGTTGTTATGAGAACTGGATGTAGCTCAAGGTTGAGTGAACCAGTATAAATCTCGTTGTGTAAATCTTTTTATCTCTATCTCCTTATAATTGTTTGTGTTAATTCAGTTTCTGTTGCTGGTATAAACAACCGATTAAAACGCAATTTGAGTTGGTCAAAATTCTAAAAACAGTTTTTGTAATATTGGTTGATTGCTTTCCTTAATTGCTTATATGTGATTGTTTGATAAAGGTTCATTCTTAATCAATCTTTGCGAAAATCTTTGACAAACAATTCACCCCCTCCTCTTGTTTAAGCCATCAATTCTTTCAATTGGCATCAAGAGCTAGACTCTTGAAAAATATTTGAGTCTCTGTTTTTTTTCTGAAAAAATCTTTTACATGACTTACAAGTTTCCTTTTGGAGAAGGTCCTTCCATAAACAAACCACCACTGTTTTGTGGTGTCAATTACCAGTTTTGGAAGGTGAGAATGAAAATCTTTATGCATTCAACTGATAAGCTTATTTGAAAAACAATTGAAAATGGTCCCTTTATACCTTAATTCAACTGAGGTTTTAATTGATAAACCTTCATCTGATTGGACTAAGGTTGAAGGTAAGAAAGCCAAATTTGACTGGATTGCCAAGAATATAATAACCTCTGCCTTGAGTTGTGATGATATTTTTAGGGTATCACAGTGTAGCTCAGCAAAGGAAATGTGGGACATCTTTGAAGTCACACATGAAGGGACAAATGATGTCAAGCGAGCCAGAAACCATGCTCTTATTCAAGAGTATGAACTCTTTAGAATGCAAAAGGGAAAGACCATTTGTGATGTGCAGAAAAGGTTCTCTCACATAGTGAATCACTTGATGAGTCTTGGTAAGACTTTTGACAAGGAGGAGCTGAACATCAAGATATTGAAATGTCTTGATAAAACATAGCAGTCAAAGGTCACTGCCATCTCAGAATCAAAAGATTTGACATCGATGACAGTTGTATCATTGTTTGGTAAGCTTAGGGAGCACAAGCTCAAAATGAATAGGCTTGTTGTCCAAGAAAGTGAGGACAAACACAACAAGGGCATAACACTCAAAGCTTGCAATCACAAACAACAACAAGACTCAAGTGGAAGTGATGAAGACATCATGAGTCTACTATCAAGAAAATTCAGCAAGTTCTTGAAGAAGAAAAGTCAAGCTTCAAAGAGGAATGGTTCTAAAAAACCCAGTGAATTTAATATTAACAAGTACCCTTGATATGGCTGTGATGAACATGGTCATATCAAGGCAGAATGCCCCAACAATGAAATCAAAGAAAGAGCAGATTTCAAAAATTAGAAAAGGGGAAAAGCCAAAAAAACATATTTGGCATCTGATGACAATGAAGTATCATACTCAAGCTCTTCTGATGATGAAGAAGCAAATCTCTGCCTTAGAGCATTTGTATCCAGTAGCACGAGTTCATCATCTTCAATCAAAGGTAACAACTATTATCAATTGCTTGAAGCTTTTAATGAAACTCATGAAGTGGCTAACCGATTGACATTTTCTCACAACTAGTTGAAAGGTCTAAATAACTGGCTGGAAAATAGAATCAAGTCTCTAGAAGAAGAGTTGGGAAAAACAAAAGAAGATTTTGAAAACCTTGATTTAATTTACAAAAACTCATGCAGTTGTGAGTCAAAAGTTTGTGAAAAATTGTGAAAATCTTGAAAGAAAGATTCACTATCTTTTTAAAACCTTAGACAAACTTACAACTGGAAAATTCAACTTTGAAGATGTTCTTGCATCTCAAAATTGTGTTTTTGGAAAAACTGGTTTGGGTTTTTATCCACAAAGCAAAGGAAATGGGATTTCAAAACCTTTTTTAACTGTACCAGAAAAACAATCGGTTAAAAGATCGATTCAACCGGTTGTTACATGCTTCTATTGCATGAAGAAGGGTCATTCAGTTAGGTTCTGCAGGTTTCGAAAATCTCTTGTTCCTAAAGGGATCTTTAATTGGATTCCCAGATGTTTTGATGGTTCCAAAGACAAGTCTAACACAAAGGGTCCTAAGTTCTTTAAGGGATCAAACCTTGTGATTTAACAAGTTATGTTTTGTAGATTTTTAACTCTACTTGAAGGGTCAGAAAGATCAGGATCTCAAGAAGATTTGTGTACAAGACAAAGCCTTGTCCTGATTCCATGAACTTCTTACATTTGTGTAACTGTAATATGAGAATAATTTTCTTGTTCTTCTCTTTGTTGAACATTTGTTTTAAATCCAATTTCATTTTCTCTATGTCTATGCTTGGATTATAATTATCTTGTATTTCATCTTTTCCTTATACAATCCGTGTACATTGTAAACCTTGATGTTTGAATATAGCATGACTGATTGAAAATCTGATTTTCTGAAAACTTTTCATCAGTGCAGAATAAATCAGATTCTTCTTATCTTGGAAATTAAAGTTTCTTTTAAAGTTTGGTCAAATCAACATGTGAGTATCTGTACTTTCTATTTGACTAACAAAAATAGCTTTATGGTTCATATTTGATTCGTTTTTTTTGTTTTGAAAACAACCCACATGCCAAATTTGACCAAGAGTTATGGCTATATAAGGATTGCAATAAGCTGTTTCTTTTCACACAAACAACCTGTTATTCTTCTTTTTCCTCTGCTCTAAGTTCTCTGTAGTGTGCAAAAGTTCCTCTTTGAATTAAGCTATGGTTCGAACTCCTCCATCTGCTAAAAGGATGAAGACTAGGGTTGTTAGGAGTGGTGGGAAGCTTGGAGGGTGGTTCTCTGGAGAATCAAAATTGATTGACAAATACCTACATGAAACAAGTAGGAAGATTGTCAATACACCCAAGCTTGTCTCACTTACATGGATGAAACAACAAAATCTGAATACTGTGAGGAGCCTACTCAAGGAACAAAGGTTGAAATGTTTCCTTGAACTCACTAGAAACATTTATCCAGATTTAGTGAAGGTATTTTATACTAACCTTCAATTCAATGGTGAATCACTTGTTTCTCATGTGAAAAGTGTAGATATAGTCATCATAAATGATGTATGGGCTGCTGTGGCTGGATTGAAATTCTCTGGAATAAAAATCAATAGAGGCAATCTAGGGGTTGTCGAAGAGTTCAACAAAATGCAATTTTACACAAGTTGTCTCAAGAATCCCCTCTCCAAAGTAAGATTTTTTTTTCTATTGGAGGGTTAAAGCTTGAAGAAAGGCCCATAGCCTTCATAGTGTCATGGATCATCACACCGAGCAATCACTCCACAATTTCTGAGGAAGACCTACTGTTGATCTTTTGCATCATGAATAAAGTGAAGATCAATTGGACCCACACCATCAAGGAGCATATGCAAAAATCCATAAGGTTATGTGATTTCCACTATCCCTATGCAATTTTAATCTGTAATTTTCATCACTATTTTGAAGTGGATATAGAAGAGGAGCTAGCTGAAATTACCAAGCCCTCAAGTGAGATTAATAGTGGATACCTAAGAAAAATTGGGTTTACTAAAATTGGTAGGAGATGGGTGAGTAAAGATGGTGATCAAGCTGGCCCAAGTGGAACCAATGAGGGTGATGAACCTGAAGATGCAACAACTTAAGATGAACCTGCTGCTGAGACTCAACAGGCTGGTCACAATGATGCTTACATGGGAGAAAGGATGACCACAATGTCTCCTTTTGAAAGATTGATGATCAATCGCATGGACACATTTGCTAAGAATCAAAGCAATCTCCATGATTTGTGTGAGTCAAGGTTCAGTCATATGGATTCACGCATTTCAAACCTGGATGAACAAAGAGAAGAGGTTCATAATCAGATTATGGATTTACAATTTGAAAGGGAGAACAATCCTTCTTTCTAATTCTCTGGTTTAAATTTCTGAACAATTTTATTTTTTTCTTTTATGCTGTTTTTTTATCCTTCCTTTTGTCTATTTGATAAGACAAATAGGGGGAGAAGTATTGGATTCTGTAATTTTCTTATTACCTACATTTATTACTACTTTAAACATTGCTGCTATAACTGTTTAACTGGTTTAAATTTGAAATTTGTTATAACTCTGATACAAAATTTCAACCGGTTATTCCTGCGAAATAACCAATTGTTTATCTGTGTTTGCACCTTTCTATGTTGACTGGTTTCTCATATGATTTGGCTGATGTTCCTCTTTGGAAATCACCTAGTGGGAACTAGTTTCTGGTGCTTTATTGAATGGAATAAATTATCCTGTGTTCCTATGTTTGCTCATGAATGCAGGTTATACAAATTCTAAACAAGAACATTCCTAAAAGCATCCCAAGGATTTGTCTCCATCAAATAGGGGGAGATTGTAGAGCATGGGAGCTTTGATGTTTAAAATCCAAGATGAAGCTTGAAGCCTTGTTGCTTTTGGTTTGGGTTTATATTAGAATGTTTAGAATCCATGTAAAGATTAGTTTTTGTCACTTGCTTAAAGCTTGCCCAATCTGTTTTAAAAAGCAAAGGAAAAAATAACCAGTTGAATTATCGAAATAATCGATTGTTTGTCACTTACAAAACATAATATAAAGCAGTATATCATAGTAGAGAATGAGAGAATCACACAGAGAGATTTATACTAGTTCACTCTTAACCAAGAGCTACATTTTAGTCATCAACTAACCACTGAGAATTCACTATGCAATCAAAACTATATTACGAAACACACACCAAGAATGTTGATCTTGAGCCCCTCAAGAACACACAATACTTCGTAGCAACACCACAGTTTCTTGAAACCCTTTTTAAAACTGACTTACGTACAATTCTAGTATTCAAAGAAGGAAATAAAAGACATATGGGCTTTATAAAGCAGTAGAACAATTGAATAGAAAACTCAGATCCTACTTCACACACAAAAAATGATTCAAAAGCTCTTGATTATCTCTTGAAAACGTTTTTGATAATGTTTTCTTTTTTCAAAAGGACCACAAGACAATGTTTATATAGACTTTAAGAAGTGGTTAAAACTGTTAAATTATTAATTGAAAGCAGTTGGAACCATTTAAAATCAGTTTGGAATTCATAACAATATTTTGTTTGAAAAGTAGTTGATTATTTTAAAATAAAATAATTGAATTCTTTTTTCTGTTAAAGATTCAACATAAAACAACTAGTTCTTTTATCGAAATAACTAACTATTTTTGCCTCACAGAAAAGACAAGAATGCCAAAGTTTTTTTCAAATCCTTTGAGAAACACTAAGTGTAATTCAATCGGTTGTCACAACAAATCAACTGGATGAAAAATTGGTTGTAGTAACCAGACTTTGAGCAACACCTTTTTCAACTGATTGAAAGCTCGAAACAACTAACTAAATTAACACAGTTTTTCAAAAAGAACTTTTTTTTAAAAGAGATTAAGAATCAAGTGAACTTGGATCAATACTAGATGTGAATTGACAACTCATAATCTACTAAATAACATACACAAACACAGTAACAGATTCTTCAAGTCTTCAAAGCAGATTTGGAAACATCAAAGCACCTTGTTCAACAGCTAGCAAAGAGATAAAATATATGAAAAACCTATTTGCATAAATTGGGTCATGTTCAAGAAAGATATGTTCTCCATTGTGACAACCAAAGGGCAATCCACCTAGCTAAGAATCCTACATTTCATTCTTGGACAAAGTACACGAATTATCGTTATCATTGGATACAAAATGCTTTGGAGGATGGTGATTGCAGCTAGAGAAAGTTCATACAGATTACAACTGGTCCAACATATTGACCAAGGAAATTTTAGTTAAAAAGTTAATAGATTATTGTAAGGGAGTTGGATTATTGATACCCCTCAATTAAGTTGGGAAATGGGAGATTCTTTGAAAAGATCTCCTTAATTAATGGGAGACTATGATCAATGAATTTTAGTAATTGACCCATTGAATACATTCAATGATGGAAATTCTAATATCTTGGAATATTATCTCTCTTAAAGACTATGAAGTTCAACTTAGAAAATTGATGATAGTTTTTTCTAGGTATCTTGAAAATATGACGAGCATTAATTATGCATGATCTCTTTATGAAGAAGTATTTCTCTCCTGCTCTATATAAAGGGAACTTGTGAGGAAGATTAAAGCAAGGTGAGAAGAGCGACATAGAGAGTAAATGAGAGAATTGATATCCACCATAGTGTGAGATTAGAAATCCTAGTGAAAGGCTAAAGAGACATTGTATTTTATCCTTGATAGGTGAGATTAAGTGTTAACCTCATAGAGTGAGAAAAACAAATATTGTAATCCTACTTTCTTAGTGGAGACATTTTTTGGACTAGGTCCACCATCTTGTTTCTCTCTGCTCAACCTTCACTGAATAAATCTTATTTCTTTAACACCAAATAAATCTTCAATAAACACGTACGATAACTGTTTTAATGTTAACACGCACAAGAATTGCTTTAATATTTTTTATGAAAATTTACTATACCTGGTATATTAATGCAATAACATTAACTAAATATTAAATGTAATTCAATATTAAAATATTTTTTATTTAATGATAGTTAAAATAATTTATCTAAACAAAAAGTTAAAATTTAATATAAAGATTTAGAACTTAACGAACGTTAAAAAAAATCTCCGTTATTTTGTTGCTAAGGTTTTAGGATAAATATTTGGAACTTAACGAAAGTTAAAAAAACCTTCATTATTTTGTTGAAGTTTTAGAATAACCTTTTAAACTTAACGAAGCTTAAAAACACCTATGTTATTTTTTTGAGGTTTTAGAATAAACCTTTGGAACTTAACGAAGGTTAAAAAACCCTCTATTAATTAAATCAATTCATGGGGTTATATTAACCTCCACTAAATAACATCCATTAAAACCCTTTTTTCTTGTAGTGTGTAAAGAACTTAAGTGTTTGGCCCAATACAAACGAGGCCCATATATTAGAATTAGAGGCCTAAACAAGAGGGAGTGAATTTTTTTTGAAAGATTTTCGCAAAGATTGAAGGTAGAGTGAAAAGTTCTAAAATATAAACCAATTGATTTTCTGTTCAACTCAATAAAGTTTGTGTTTTAAGTTTGATTACAGAAAATCAACCTGTTGTTTTCACGAAACAACCGGTTGTTTATACCATCAGAAATTAAATCAGTGTTAAAACAGTTTAAGAGTGTAGGTTGATTTTCTGTTAAGGTTTTCATAAAAACAAGCAATTGATTTATCGAAACAACTGGTTGATTCTGTTTGACAGCAAAGACAAAACAAAGCTAAAGCTAAGGTTTTCTAAATAATTTTAAAACCATTAAGTGTTAAACAATAAATTGATTCGACATTTCAATAGGTTGAAATTTCACAACCTTTTAGAAAACTCATCTTTTAAAAAAGATAAAGATTCAAATGAACTTTGATCATCTTAAAGAGTGAATTAACAAGTTAAAAACTACTAGACAACACACACCCAACAACAAGGTTTTCAAGCTTTCCAAATGGATTTAGAGATATCAAAGCATCTTGTTCAATACCAAATACATATACGAGGGTAATGCAAGTCCAATACAAAGCACTGTACCGAACGATGTAGGGCCAGTATTAACAAAGGAGAAAATCACCATCAGATTAAACACGAGTGATGACTTAAGGCACACGATAGGGGACCTCATGTTCAACCTAACCCCAAATAGGGACCATTTTCAAGGAGATTCATGTGGCGGTCCAACAGATGATCAACAATATTACCGTACACCTTTTAGCGTAGAAGAAAACCATGGAAAAATCAAGCTGATATTAAGGAAGTCCACATTCAACATGGTCCTTTGGTGGAGGTAGGACGCTTTGGAAAGGTGATTCAAGTATGCAACATCAACAGAAGGCATCAACCAAAGTGGAGAAAACACAGACTCTGCAATGGAGTACAACCAGGTTAGTAATCCATACCCTTTGCGAGTCAATTTCATATAGAGACATTTCCAACTGTAATAGAATGCAACCAATAAAAATATGGCAATTGGGGAAGCAAATAGGAGTACCATGTATAGGGGAGGAGGAGGACGTAATTAGCGAATTAAAGTGCAAGTAAGTGAGGGACATTGAGTTAAAAAAAGAAGAGTGATAAAGGGAGAACAGACAAAAGATTGATGAAAATAATAAGTCTAAATATTAGAGGATTAGAAGGGGTTATTAAATGGAGATATATAAAAGGATTAATCTCAATGGATGAAGTGGAAATTTCATATATTCATGAAACTAAATGCTACACTATAAGGGGGAGTATTTAATTTTAATTTCATTAAGAATGGTTGGAAAACCATAAAGGATGACATTTTATAGGTAGTGAACTATTTTTAGAGCACAGGGAAATTCCCTATAGGATATAATGCATCCTTCATTACTCTAGTACCCAAATTTAAGGACACAAGTAAGTTGTAACAATACATGTCAATTTTTCTGGTGGGTTCCCTATACAAGATAATATCTAAGGTGTTGTCCAATAGATTAAAGTGTGTACTACCTTCTATCATACATCATTCCTAATCAGCTTTCATAAAGGGTAGTTGCCTCTTTGATAGTATATTGGTGGCTAATGAGGTGGTAGAGGATATAAGCAGTCAAAGGAAAAGTGTAGTAATAATCAAGGTAGACTATGAGAAAGCTTACTACTCAGTAAGTTGGGAATTCATGTATCATATGATGAATAAACTAGGCTTTGATGATAGATGAATTAGTTGGATAAATGGATGTATGGAATTTTCATATGTATCTATTCTAGTGAATGGAAGCCCAACCCAAGAGTTAAGGCCTACTAGGGGGTTGAGACAAGGGGACCCTTAGGCCTCATTCCTATTACTTATTGTAGTCGAACGATTGACTTGGTTAGTGAGACAAGCTGTAAAGAAAAAAACTTTTCCAAGAAGTGAAAACGGAAAAACAAGTAATACAGGTAAATGTACTACAATTTGCAAATTACACTCTATTTGTAGGTGATTGTAAATTTCAAAATATTTTCACTATTAAATCTATCCTTAGATGCTTTGAACTAGCATCCGGCTTGAGGGTCAACTTCCATAAATCAATTATTAGGGCTATAGGAGTTGAAAGGGGAGCATATATTAGTTAAAATTAGGTCTAAACTCAAAACATGGAAACGAGAATATCTAACTTTTGCAGGGAAAATCTTTCTCATTAAGTCTGTCCTTAATGCATTGCCTTTTTTACTATCTCTCTCTTCAAAACTCAGGTTTCAGTTTGTCGGGCTCTCAAGAATATACTAAGGAAACTTCTATGGATTTGGGGGAGTTAGGAAAATAGCTTTGATTAGTTGAGAGCGGATATGTAAGACAAAGGAGGACGGAGGGTTAGGAGTAAAGGATATATGGAACTTCAATAAGGATCTACTTGCTAAATGGAAGTGGAGACTTGGCTGAAATAGAAGGTAAGTGGAGAGAAATCGTTCTCTTTAAATATAATATAAAGGATTAGCAAAATAGGACTACAGTAATGAACTTCCAGCCTTGGTGGTGGAGAGATTCAATAAGAGTGACTGCAGAAGGTTACAATGGTAGGTGGTTCGATATGAATACAACCTGAAAAATTGAATCTCAAAATAAAGTTAAAATTTTGGAGAATATATGGTTAGGAAAAATTAGTCTTATGAATAGGTTCCCTAAGCTTTATTCCATTTCAACCCGTCACTAGTGCAAAAAGACAATATATATATATATATATATATATATATATATATATATATATATATATAAACCAATGGTGAAGAAGAAAGAGAACTTAAAACAAACTTACAATGGCACAAAGAAGACAATGAAGGCTCATAGAAAACGAAAGGAAGCAAGAGAGCAGAAACAAAAGAGAAAATGAAGTGTCAGATAACCCTTCGCCAATGCAAGAAAACAAACAAATAAGTGAAACGAAAAAAAATTATAAACCAATGGTAAAGAAGAAAGAGAGTGAATCGAAACGAACTTACAATGGTATGAGAACACAATGAAACTCACAGAAGAAGAGAGGCACACCAGAGCAAAAACAAAGAGAAAAAGAAAGAAAGTATGAAAGCGTAAGTGGCGCACTAAAATTAGGGTAAAAAATGATTTAAGAATGCGGCTATTACAAATAGCCGCATTCGTAAATGAAATTAATTTAAAAAATGCCATCGCGTTTTGAATGACAACGACTAACCCTAAAACCGCATTAAATAAATAGTCGTTGTTTATACATTTTGTGCTATTGCGTCAAAGGAAAATAGTTTGAGAATTAGCTAACTGGTTAGTGAGGGGATGGGAGTGGTCTTTACATTGGAAAAGGAAAATATTTGATTGGAAAAGTGTACACGGATTAGAATTGATGAGTGAAATAAACAAGGTTCACTTGAACACAGATAACCAAGACATATGGACATTTCTAGGAGAAGAAGATGGAGCATACTCGGTCAAATCATCCTATTCTTTATTGTATAACAACAATAGAAATTATACTAGGAGGAAGGAGATATTATAACTTTAGTTTTGTTATGGAATGCTGCCTATTTATTCAATTCTCTATTATTTTGTCTATTCTTAATTACCTTTTATATAAGGCTAATATGTTTAGCTTTACTAGTTCTTTGTCATTCATGTGTGATTTTCATTTTTGCGCCAAAAAAAGAGAGCAGAGTTTAGTAGTTGTCCAAGTTGGGAAAGGAAAATGTGTGTTGGTTTATGCTGGTAACAGGTACTAATGTTAACTTGAGGGAGAAAAAATCATGGTGGCCACAAATAGATTTTCTGGGCTATTGTAGAAAGTAGATTTTCTAGGGTATTGTGGATTGGCATAAACAAATTGTTGAGTTTGATCCTTGAAAATTGTTTGTTGGAGATCCCACATTGACTAGAGATTAAGACATTCCATTGTATGTAAGTGGGTGCAAACCTCACCTCATGAGCCGGTTTATGGAGTTGAGTTTAGCTTAAAGTCCACTTTGTAATATGGTATCAGAGTCATTTCGAACCTATCCTAACGAGTGTTTGTTGGGCTTATCAGGCCACCCGCTATCGGGCCATTATCGGACCACCCATAATATGTTATCTCACGCATGAGCTATCTTTCTCGACGTGAGGGGGGTGTGTTGGAGATCCCACATTGACTAGAGATTAGGACATTTCATTATATGTAAGTCGGTGCAAACCTCACCTCATGAGCCGGTTTTATGGGGTTGAGTTAGGCTTAATATTCACTTTGTAATATTGTTAGATGCAATCAAGGTTGTAGAGAATTATGCAGACTTTTGTCCAAGAGGATTACTATTATATTTCTCGAGGATCAACATTATATTTCTCGAGGATCAAGGCAAGAGTTATGTAATTGGAGAAGTTTTTTGTTTTGATTTTTTCTAAAGAACGAGTGTGACCGGTAACTTTTTTTTTTCCATGGACTGGATGATCCTTGCTTTTTATTAATTTAATTCTTTTGTTGATAATTTTTTTATATAGTTATTATTTTTTATCTAATTAGTAAAACGATATAATTTATTATACGTTGAAGAATACAAATAAATTATTTTAGAAAGTTACTAGATTTAAAAAATGTTATATTTATATATTATCAATCATAGGCATCTAAGAGAAACATTGACTTTCTGGTTAATGTATGCGACACTAATTACATTCTTTTTTCAAAATGAGTGGTTCACTTTATATGATTAAGAAATGTAAACTTCTTCTTTTTTCGTTTTTAGGTTTAGCATCTCCTATAGAAAAAGTTATAAGATTAAAACATTCATTAAGACTTTATGTAATGTGACAGGAGAAACTTAGAAAAAGTCTTAAAGAAGATAATGGAATAAAAAATAATTATATTTTTAATCTTAAGAGAATATTTTTAGGCTACTAATCTCTTTAATTCACCAATCTCTTCATTTAATTAAAATATTATTTTTATTTAATTATAGTGGTATTAAAAGAAAATAAAATAATAAATTTTGTAATTTATAAAAAGTTAAAATGTAAATAAAAAATATTAAAATAAGATAAGACATTATAGAATGAAAGATCAGGTTTAATTGTTATATATATATATATGTGTAAACTCACTTAAACATAGAAGAAACTGTTTATAAAGTTTCCAACTGTTATTTAATGCTTTTATAAATAAAAAAAATTAATACTTTTACATAAATTAAATAAAATTAAATCACATTACCGTTACATAATATATAAGTATATCTTTCAAACATAATAATAAATTTTATATTTTTAAATTAATTTTAATTAGAGAAACGGATTAGTCCACACTATTCCTCAATGTTGACAGGTTATAAAGAGATCAGTTTGTCAAATCTGACCTGTTTTGTCATGTTTAAATTTAATTATTTAAATAAAATAATAAAATAAATATAGGTGAAGAAGAGTAATACTAAAGCTTTCAAACATGAGTAGAGTTAAACAAATAAAATACACACAAAAAAATTACACGAAGTCAAAACTATGGAAGGAGACTTCAACTATAGTAAGGAGGCTATAAACTGGTTGGTGATTCCTTTTTCTATATAAACTTGGTTGATTTACATATGCAGCAATGCAAATGCTTCATGGACATTACCAATAATGCTCTAAAAGCTGACATGTTTTGCTTATACGAGACATGAACACCATGATGGAAAATATATATATCTAAATATTTGTAATTTGAACTAGTTTTTAGAAATTATTTTTGCTATATTTCAAATTTTAAAAGTATCTTAATATAAAAAATATATTAAGTTATTATTATTTAAAAATTAAGATTAGGATATTAATATTATTTAATTTTTGTTATGTAACATCAGAAAATTTCCTTCAATTAAAAAGTGATTTGTGTTTAGTTATTTCAAATTAAATGTCTAAAAATTTTATTTATTAGATAGGCATTATTGAAATTGTTGCGTGTGAAAAGAATACAAATTAAATTTGATTATAATAGCTTAATCATTAAAATTACTACAAAATCTTATTTACTTATTTTAATTATAATGGTGTGCAACTAAGTCTTTTATATATGAATTTTTTATATATTAATTTTGATGAGAAATAATTTACTATATTGAAATATAGTAAATAATTAGATTAGTAAAAAATGTTAAATTTACTTGGTAAATTATTATGCTTGTAACCAATAATTAAATTATTTGAGGTGCAATTGATTGTGATTTTGAGTGCCATATTCTATTAAATTAGATGTTTCTAACTCAATTTCTAAAGTAGTTAAAATTACAATTAACACTGATATACAATTACATAGTATAAATTTACATTGCAAAGAATAAACTCAATATAAATTTATTAATTTTTATAATTAATTAATACCATTAAAGCCTTTTGTTTATCACTAATTTATCTCACATTTCATATCACTAAGCTGCCTACACATCAAGTCTTAAACCCATCTCCATTTAAAACTCATGCACTCAAGTAATCCCACACATTACCTCTCTAATCAGAACATCCATATTTGCATTGTATCTATTTCAGCTTCACTCTCTCAACATTTTATTTCTCTCAAAATAGAAAACAAACACAAACACATCCACCTAAAGAGAAAAGAAGAAAATAAAAAGGAAGAGCTGAGGAGATTGCTGACCTCATTCCAAAAATATCACTTTTTTTTTTTAATCAGCAATAAAGATCCAAAAATATCACTTTCTTGTTGTCTTGTTCTATTTATAAGGTAAAACCCCAACAATGATGGTCATAAGAAGTCAAATCTGTTAATCTTGTTTTCTTTATTTTAAAAGTTGAAAAATACTTTTAAATAAAGGGGATTTTTTCAAAATTTTGAATATTTGAGAATACATTAATTGAGCAGTATAACAAATATAGGGATGACAATGTGGGACGAGTCATGCGGGTTGACCACAACCTGCTACTAAAAAGTGTGGTGTAGGTTCATTTATATAGTATGTTGACCCGCTTATTCTCGTTCTACATAACTCGCAGCTCGCGTAAATACACTACAAGAAAATCATGAAATAGAAATCAATTTGTAGAAACCAAAATAATTAGTTGCAATAGTAACTAAATTAGAGACCATTTTAGAAACTAAAAAGAAATTTGATTTCTAAATTAGTTTCTATTATTGTTAAATAGTTTCTAAAGTGGTATCTAATTAGCAACCAAGGTTTTTGCTACCAAATTTAGAAACTAAATAATTGGTAGTTAAAACCTTAGTTGCTAATTAGATACCAATTTAGAAACTATTTAACAATAATAGAAAATAATAAAAACTAATTTAGAAACCAATTTTTTTTTTTTAGTTTCTAAAATGGTCTCTATTTTAGTTCCTATTGTAACTAATTATTTTGGTCTCTAAAAATTGGTTTCTATTTCATGATTTTCTTGTAGTGATAGCGGGGCGGGCAAGTTGGCCCTTATCGACATAAATAAAAAATTAATTATTTTATTTTTTCTGCAAAAGAAAAAATAAAAATCATACTCCACTCATTCATTATTTCAGTATGACCTTTATTTTATTTTATTTTAAAAAAATGACTTTAATGTACTAAAAAATGAAATGTTTTATTTTAATAATATAAAGGAGTGTTAATATTAAGAGTAAGAGTGGATCTAGTTTTATATAAAGTCTTATATTTAAAATTTGTTAATTAAAAAATAATATAAAGAAGAGATTTCAATAAGATACATTTTAACAAATTAGTCATCTTCATTAAAATATTTTGTAGCAAAATTATTTATAAGATACTTTGATACATTTACATACATAAAGATGGAAAATAGATGCAAAACAAAACTTTAATTATTTTTAATCAAGTCTTCTAACAACCCTCATATACTTGAATTCATATTTTTATCTTAATTGAATGAATTGAAACATGGATAAAAATTTAATTTTTTTAGCAGAAGAAGTATTTTTTTTATAATTAATGAAATTTTAATTTGTTTTAAAAAATATTTTCTTATGCCGGCTCACGGGCTACCTTGTTAGGAAAGATGGCTTTAAACTAGAGGGGGGGGGGTGAATAGTTTAAAAGGGTTTTCGCAATCTTTTCAAAAACTATAATGAATTTATCTTATAAACCAATTGATTCATCAATTCAGTTAGCCAAAATAGCAAGCAAAAGTTGTAGTACCAGAAAAACAATCGGTTGTTTATACCAGCAAACAACAAATAAACTGAATTTAAAGAGTTAGAGATAGAGAGATTGTACACAGTTGTTTATACTGGTTCACTCCAAACCAGAGCTACATCCAGTCTTCTCAGAAACCCTGAGGATATCCACTAAGCAACCACACCTTGATCACTTACACAACAACCAAGAGAATGACCTTGAACACCTCAAGAAACATACTCTCCTTGGCCAACACTAAGATTGTTGATCTTGAACACCTCAAGAACACACAGCCAATCTCAGCAAGCACAGAAACAAATTGTTCGACAGAGTTCAAAGATTACACTTGTTACAGATGAATATCTGAAATCAATACAAGTCGAATCCTATTCCAGCACCTTGATAAATCACAAACTCTTAGCAATCTCAGCTCTTTGAAAAACTCTTTAGAAAAACTTTGTCAAAAGATACTTAATTCTCAAATCTGTTTTTCTTAATATATTCAAAGATGTAGTTTGTTATCAAATCTTAACAAACTCTTAAATTGCATTAAAAGATTGGTCAAAGCATTTAATGACTGGAGCGTATACAGTTAAAGCATTTAAAGCTCAGTCAAACACAAAACAGTTTTTCTGTTATGATTCCAAAACAAACAATCGGTTGTTTCCTCGAATCAATCGATTGTTTTGGTACTTAACAGTTTCAACCATTCAAAAACAGTTTTCAATCTTTCTCAAAACACCTAAGTATAAACAATCGATTGTTTCGACAAAACAATCGGTTGTTTCAACTTAGTTTAAAAAAACATTTTACTTTCATAAAGATTGAGATGCTAATTGCTTGAGATTTAATCAAAGGGTGGATTACAACATATAAACTACCCCAGAACAAAGCTTAAACCAGCACAACAACATCAAGCAAAGCAGAGGCTTCAACATCCTTCAAAGGATTTGGATTCTTCAAAACATTGAACACCACTTGGTTCAACATACCTCTCATCCGGGGTGAACCAGTGAAATGAACCCGGATTCCTTGCACAGGACAGGCCAACCTAACCCGCATTTTGTGGACTAAACGCAGGACGGACCTATGCGCGGTGGGCTAGCCCATATTGCCATCTTTAAGAACTTGAGTATTCTTGTATAGAATTCATTGGATTATATATGTTTACAAGAACTATTACTCAGAAATCACG
Organism: Phaseolus vulgaris; assembly: GCF_051622355.1. Classification (NCBI taxonomy): domain Eukaryota; kingdom Viridiplantae; phylum Streptophyta; class Magnoliopsida; order Fabales; family Fabaceae; genus Phaseolus; species Phaseolus vulgaris. The sequence goes on from NC_143504.1 coordinate 41,669,158, forward strand.
AGCCTAAAGTAGCATATAAGACATAATCAATGTTTGCATAAGCTTTTGAACATATGCGTCTGCATATATATGGTTTACAAATATATAGTTTACAGAGAATTCTATTCAACATATAAACTTCTCTACACTACTTTTATCCCTTGTTGCCAAGCTATCAACATTAAACCATTGTTCGCATCCTAATCCCATGTTTATCTATTTGTCGTTAAATATAAATTCAACACCTAAACATTTTTGGCCATATATTCATACACATGATTATGTTTATTCATGTTGTTTTATACTTCTGAACTAGTTCAACACATATTGGATACATGTGTCTTTGGACATTGATAAAGGTTAAATTATTGTAAAATTCATAACAAACTAGGTATGCATAATGAGTAGAAAACAATCTAAAAGGCATGCATCCCCACAAAGGAAAGCTTGACTCAAAACACACTACAAGAAAAAATGGTTTTAACGGGGATTTATTTTTACATTATTTAGACCCCACTAAACTATCCCTGGGGAAGGTGTTCCTTGGGATTTTTTTAAACCTCAGGAAAACTCTTTTAGAACCCCTGTTAAATACCATGGGTTTAAGAACCTCTATAAAATACCATGGGTTTCAAACCCTCTGTTAAATACCATAGGTTTAAAGACCTCCATAAAATATCATGGGTTTAAGAACCTCCTTAAAATAGCATGAGTTTCAAAATTTTTGTAAAATGACTTGTCGTTTGAAATAACCTTCAACTCCATTTTACACCATCTCTAACGATCCTCCTGACTTCTCTCTTCCACCATAGACACATTGCTCTCTGGCATAGGCTAGATGGCCGCCAACGGCAGTCCTAACAAGGAATCACAATTCAGTTACACTTATGTTTATTATATCTAAGGATAAAAAAACACTAAATAAGGCATTATCTTCTTTTTACTCAAATATTGCTTCTTCCATCACCTTACTGCCACAACTTGGATCACAAGCCACTATTACCTAGCTCGGCAACAACTAGTGTTTATCATTTCTTTATATCTCTTAAATAATTGCATTATCTGTTAGATGTGGGCTTCAAAGCCATGTGTATTCTTGGCTAAATATTGCAACAACATAGTGCAAGGAGAAATTAACTTTATTACTTCTCACTTTCACAGTGAATTAATTATTTCATGCATTTTAAAATAAAGGCGTTGATTTTAAATATTTCAAAATTATGAGAATTAAATATTAAGAAATATAACTAAACCTAAAATTGCACATAAAATATACGTACATCAAAAGCTAAAACAAAATAAGTCAGATTTTTTAAAGTATCAGCTCGTATAAAAATAACTAGGAATTATATAAATCAACTACCATCAATCATAAGAAATAAGGGTAATCATGGATTGGATTTTTCAAAATCCATATCCATTGAAGCTCTCAGCCTTCTCCAAGCTGAACATGAAAAATCCCAAGTTGAAGTGAACAAGCTTCAGGTGGAGAAGGAATTCTTGGAAAAGCAGCTAGCAACCAAGGACTCCAAGATCGAGGAGTTGGAGAAAGCCAACCGAGACCTCCTCGACGATATGGCCGACACCTTTGATGAGGGGTTCAAAGATGTGAGAACCCAAGGATCAATACTTCCAACTGTGACCCTGACAATCATATCGTCGACGGGAAGGTGGTGCCCCTCGACCTTGGGGAGTGAACTGCTCTTAGTTAATCTTCATCTTTTTGTTGTAAATTTGTACTTACAATGTTCGAACTTATCTGTAACTCTGACACCTAATCTTATTTATTTAAATGCCGTTTGGATGCTACCTTTGAATTCTTGTGCGATCTCAACTTTCTTGCACCTTTATCTGCTTTTGTTTTCTTTACTATGTAAAAGGTGTTACCTCCGATGCATCTCTTCATCGTGTTTGACTTTAACTCTTTAGGTAGCACGTGACCTTCTCTCTTACTCTTCCCTTATGAACTTAGAAAAGTTTTCAACTTGATCTTTACTTACCTGTCTTGAGTCCCCAGGCATTTACCACGAAAGGCATTGCTAGCTTTATCATTGCTCAAGATGAAAAAGGGGTCTCATCTTCTTTTCTGGCCTCTACATCGCTCAAGGGCGAGGGAGAACTTGATCTCTTCTATGGCCTCGACATCGCTCGAGGGCGAGGAAGGCTTATCTGTTCTTCTGGGGCCTCGACGTCGCTTGAGGGCGAGGGAAGGCTTTACCTGATCTGTACTGTGTGTCCACGCTCGAGGAGAGACTTGCTAAACGCGGGGTTGTATCGTCCTCAGCGTGTCTAAACACTTGGGACGAAGTCATGCTTTGATGCCCACGCCCGTGGAGAGGCCTATTACAGCAGCGCCGTATCGTCCACGGGATGTTTAAACACAAAGGCAACTTAGCCCTTATCTCTGCGCGCTTGGTGCCAACGCCTAGGGAGAGGCCTACCCGGGGGTAGTGCCGTTTCATCCCCAGGGTGTCTGATCAGGCCTACCCAGGGAGAGGCGTGCTGTAAGCATCGCTGTATCGTCCCTGGTGTGTCTAAACACCAAGATGATCAAGGGTTTTGGTGATTACACCCAAGGAGAAGGTTTCCCGAAGGATGGCGCTTCTCCTCAGCTGCGTGTATCTGCACCAAGTGACCTGGTTCTCCACTGCTCCGAAACTTCTTACTTCCTGTTGCCCAGACTCGAAGGAAACGCGCCCCGCCACTTCCTTGCGAGGTGTCTAAAGACCAGACACCAGGGCTAGCTATTCATACCTAAGGAGGGGGCGTCCCGAAGGAATCCCTTAACCCCTGCTCAGGGACTAGACACCCGGATTTTAAGTTAAACTGAACGTACCTTTTGTCTTTATCTTTGGGCATGAGCATGCGCTCCTGCTACTTGCTTTGAATTTGACGCCTGCTCCCTTATCTTGGCGACGCCTCATCTTGGCGACGCCTCATCCTGGCGACGCCTCATCCTTGCGACGCCTCATCTTGGCGACGCCTGCCTCAGGCGATGTCTTGATGTCTTTGTCTTTTGTTTCTTAATCTTTGCTCTTATACTGTGCGAGAGGGAAAAATTGAGACAAAGTTTTCTTCAACTTCCTTTTTTTACTTGGGTGACCTCATTAAAAAACCCCCAAGAGGGAAAAAGAGTGTCCCCTTTACAACTGTGTGTTTCATAACTTTCAACTGAAATAAAATTTTAAATTGGCCGCATTCCAGCTGCGTGGAATGGGCCCCCTTCTAGAGTCTCTAGATTGTACGAACCATTTCCCTTGACTTTGGTGACTCTGAAGGGTCCGGTCCACTTAGGAGACAACTTGTTCTCCAACTCGTAAGGATGAGCCTTCCTCATGACCAGGTCACCAACTTGGAACTATCGTAGTTTCACCTTAGAGCTATACTAATGCTCCATTCTCCTCTTCAAGGCTTCAGCCTTTATCCTCGCTTCCTCTCTGGCCTCGTCCAATAGGTCTAGATTCACCTTTCTTTCTTCGTTAGATTCTTCTGCCACAAAGCTTAGGAAACGTGGAGAAGTCTCGTGAATATCTACTGGGATCATGGCATCTGACCTGTATACTAGGCTGAAAGGCGTCTCCATGGTGGAGGATTGAAGCGTGGTGTGGTAAGCCCACACTATTCTTGGTACTTCTTCTGCCCACGCCTCTTTAGCCTTCTCAAAACCTTGTGAACACGAGGTCTGACTCCCATTGATCGTCCGAATCCCGCTCAGCAACTGAATTCATTGCCCTCACATACCTCTTACGCTGAGAGGCAGTGGTCCCTCCTCCAGAAAAGCCACCAGAAATGGTGTGCACTTCTCCATGGATCGGCATTTCATGCGCCTGATCCTCTTCTGGTACCGTTAGGGCTGTGGTCGCAGCAGGCCCAGCAAGATAATCCTTCAGGAAACCATTCTTCACAAGCTCATCCAACTGATAGCCCAGCGCCAAGCAGTTGTTGATATGGTGCCCGAACGGCTCGTGGAACTTGCACCACGACTCTTTGTGAGGTCCCAACACCTTGTTAGACTTCACCGGTGGCCTCAACCTGTCAGCTATGTTGGGCACAACAATGAGGTCTTTTAGCTCCACCACAAAATTGTTCCTCAACGGTTTATTTCCTTCCCTTGCTGGCCTGTTTGCCCCGCTCGACCCCTGGGCTGGGGCCTCCTTGCCTCGTAGGGGCGTCTCCTCTCCTGGTTCTTCCATCCCTATGAACGTCACCTTGGGCCCAGTGAATGTGTTGGGGATCACCGTCTCCAGGATCGGCTGCGAGAACGGCGTAGAGAACTCCCTTGGTGGAGTGAAAGGTTCAGGTTCGTCTATGTCGCGTTGTTCTGTGTGGTTGCACCACCCGCGACGCAACTCCTCATTCATGCGACACAACTCATCATTTCTCGCCTGAGACGCCACGAGATCCGCCTGCATGCGCTCTTGCTCAGCCTTCGACGCTGCCAATGCCTCTTGCAATCCCTGCATCATGCCCATGACCTGCTGCATAGTCATCTCTTCACTCTTAGCGTGCGTCGTACCTTGCCTCGTGGATCTCATCATCTGCGGTTTCTGGAATCTCTTCTAGCGATCGCGCAACTCCAAGGGATAAAGAAATTGTTGGGAACTCGAACTCGAACGAATACGATCAAACAACAACTCAACCAAAAGCAATCGGTGAAAACTGCACCAATTTCTCAATGAACAATGGCTCTTGATATTATCTCGAGGGAACTGGGTTGGAAACTGCAACTGGAACTGAACTCTTGCAGTGGGACTGAAGTTTTAGATCGGCCTCACGGTGGGCGCCAAATGTTCCCGCCGGTTGACCAGGGACGTCTTTGTGCGTGGCTTATCCTCGCGAGCTAGGGCACCTTCGTTCTGTACCGTCTGTGAGTACTTGAAAAGAAGTGGACAAAGGGGCGCGCTTGCGACCGTTTGCACTCCGACGATCAAGTCAGCTAGCGAGAAACATCAAAAGGACACACCTCTGTATCGGAACACCGTGAATGGATGCTCTGAAGGTGGTGGAATAACTGAGTAACTAATGCTTTTTTCCCTTATTGCCTGTGCGTACAGTGGGTGCGCGAGCAAAACAACTAGGGTTTGTGTTAAACTGAAACTCGATCCCTGTCTCAAACGTCTAAAGCCCCTTTTAAACGTCTAAAGCATTTAAAGCGTCTTAAAGCGCATTTAAAGCGTATAAAAACATTCAACGCGTTTAAAACGTTTAAAGCATTTATAGCGCTTTAAAGCGTTCGAAACGTAAACTAAATTAATGCGTACTTTAGCGAACTTTCAGGAAAACATTGATGTTTCAGTGCTTACTTCCACGTGTTCTTCTGACTTGATCGCTATTCTCTGTGGAGGGCCTTACAGCGTCGTAACCCAACTTAGGGATAATCCATCGTGTAAGTTCTCCTTTCTCGAAGTGCATCTGGCGCAAAGGGGGTGACTTTCTGGGTGCAAACTCATGCGCCCCAACCTCTAGTCACTCGCCCTGGGAGTGTATCTACCTTTCTCTCGTACCATGCACGTGGTTCTCCCCTGGGCGTGGCCCTCTCATGGGTCGTATCTGTCCCAGGGTCTCCCAGCGATGGCGTGGGTACTTCACGAGTCAGGTTACCCCTTACTGGTACTAGAACTATGGCCTTGAAGCCACCTTTCTCTTCTCTTTATTACCGTTCTGAGGTACTAAGGCCTCTCGCGGTGTCGCCCCCTCCACGGTCTTTTCTACCCATGAGTATCAGGGGGTGACGCCGTCGATGCCCTAACCTGGCGACGCCTCATCTTGGCGACGCCCTAACCTGGCGACGCCTCATCTTGGAGACGCCTTAACCTGGCGTCGCCTCATCTTGGCGACGCCTACACCTGGCGACGCCTCATCCTGGCGACGCCTTAAGCGGTCAACCTGTTGACTTTCTTCCCTTGGGCCCCATTGAGGGGTCCCAATATACGTTGACTTTGACTTTGGTCAACGCCTAGGGACGGGACGGTACAATTTCTAGTTAAATTTAAGAATCAAACTCAATAATCTATTGATCAGGTAGAATCTAGCAATAAACACAAAATGAAAAAACGAATATTAACTAGAAACAAAGTACTATTTATAAATATCACCAAAATACATCTGAGTTCGAAAAATATTACATTCAATCCCAAGAAGGAAGTTAATTATTCATGATAGCCATTACAAACATTAAGATTAGATGGAAAGGAAAGGAAAATATGGAGAGATGTTTCTTCTCTTTAAATTTTTAGGATTGCTAAAAATTCCCTTCTTTCTTATTTTTTATGTGTGTTAAACCCTGTTCGACATTTGGAATAGTGAATTCTTTCTTTAGCTAACCAAATTTTGCTTGAACTAGAGGAATGCCTATCCTGAAGAATTTTTTTTCACTATAGTGAGTCATGTCGCACTTATGTGAGAATTATGATGGACAACACTCATTCTTTGGACAATTGTCCCTTGAGCGAGTACAATTTTTTCTTGAGCAAGCTTACCCTGCAATAATTCTTTGTCTTTGGATAATTCTCGTCTAAGCGAAACATTCTTGCTTGAACGAGTTATGGCTTGAGAAATTCAACATTAAAGCTCCTATTTTTTATCTTCTAATGTTTCCTTTCATGCATCTTCCAATCATTCCCTTTCTCCCTCCTTAGTTACCTGAAATTTATACAAAATTTGGATTAAATGACTTCATTTGATTCATGATTAAAAACATATATTTAGATTCAATAATTATCAAATTATGGGTGATTACTATCTTCAAACAACTAAAAACCTAAAAATAATCAAATTTTCTTATGTAAATTTACTAAAATTGACACTTGTCCCTTTTTACTTAGCTTTGACTAGTTATTTATCAGTTTCTTCATAATTTTTTTGCCCCATTAATTTATGGGTTGCTAAATTTGAAGATTTTGCAAGCTTTCTCATTCCAATCAACAGAAACATTGAGTTCGACCTGCTTTTCAAAACCATGATAATACACAGATAAAATCAAGTTAGGTAAAATTTTCAATTAACAAAAAGATATAATTTTATCAAGTTAGGTCAAATTTTCAATAAATAAAAAGGACATAATTTTATCAAGTTAGGTCAATTTTTCAATTAAAAAAAAAGATATAATTTTATATCATATTAATTAAAGATAACAATAAAAAAAATAAACTTAAATTTTATACTTTGAAATTCATTTATCTTTAAAATATTTTAGCTAGATTTCAAATTTTCTCTATCTAAGGGTGGACAAAAATCCAAATTACAAAATCCAATCCATAATTATCCATATCCATATTAGTTTTAATCCATTTAAATGGATTTATTTTAAATCCAAATTCAAATTTTTGGATTTTAAATCCAATCAATTTAATTGCATATGGATTATATATAGATTGGATACGTTTTTGGATTATCCAAATTGCATTTTGGGATGGATTTTGACTTGCCCCGATCCAAGTTAAGCCAAGACAATCCAACCGATGTCGAGCCGAGCGGACCCGAGCCGATGTCTAACCGAGCAGTCCCAAGCCGATATCGAGCCGAGCGGGCCCGAGCCGAGCGTGCCCGGGCCGTTGTCGAGCTGAGCATTCCCGAGTCGATGTCGAGCTGAGCTGGCCCGAACCGATGTCAAGCCGAGCTGGCCCGGTTCGATATCGAGTCAAGCAAGCCCGGGCTGATGTCGAGCCGAACGGGCCAGGCCAATGTCGAGTTGAGCAAGCCCGGGTCGATGTCAAGCCGAATGGGCCTGGGCCAATGCCGAGTCTCCCGAGCCCGAGCCGATGTCGAGTGGAGTGGGCCCGGGCCGATGTCAAGTCGAGCGGGCTCGGGCCTATGTCGAATCATCCAGGCCCGAGCCATTGTCGAGTCATCGGAGCCGATGTCGAGTCTTCTGGGCCCAGGCTGATGTTGAATTGTCTGGGCCGGGGCCGATGTCGAGCTGAACGGGCTCGTGCTGATGTCAAGTGGAGCGGGCCTGCGTCTATGTCGAGTCGATTGGGCCCTAGCCAATGTCGAGCCAAGCGGGCCCGAGCCAATGTTAAGTCGAGCGGGTCCGAGTCGATGTCGAGTTGTCCGAGCCCAGACCATTGTCAAGTCGTCTGGGCCCAAACCGATGTTGAGTCGTCTGGGCCCAAACCGATGTTGAGTCGTCCGGGCCCGGACTGATGTCGAGTCGTCCAAGCCCGGACCGATGCGAGTCGTCCGGGTTCGGATCGATGTCGAGTCATCCGGGCTCGAGCCGATGTCGAGTGGAGCGGGCCCGGGTCGATTTTGAGTCGATTGGGCCCTGACTAATGTCGAGTTGATTGAGCCCTGGCTAATGTCGAGTCGAGCGTGCCCGGGTCGATGTCGAGTCGAACGGGCTCGGGCTGATGTCGAGTCGTCCGGGTCCGGGCCGATGTCGAACCTAGTTGGTCCACATTCAGGTTGAGTCGGCTTAGGCCCGGTTCGAGCCAAATTAGTTTGTGTCCATATCAAAATGGATTTAATGTAATTGACAAAGTGGATTTAATCTAATTAACAAAATGGATTGAATCTAGATTTAATCAACTTTAAATAGATTTAAAAAAAATCCATTTAAATTGATCTAGTTAAAATGGATATGAATTTGAAATCAATCCATTTATTTGGATTTGGATTTAGATTGGATTTGAAAAATCCAATCTATGACGACCCTAGTTCTATCCATTTTTTAATAAAATAATGACGTAATAATTTGTTATGACCCAATTATCTCATGGATTTTATATATTATTTCATTTATTTCCCGTCAAATTGATCTATCGATTTTCTATTGAATCGATGTATCAAATTTTCACCGAATCGATTCACTAATTTTTCATTCATTCAATAATTAATTTTCATATAATATCTATCACTATACATCACTAGGCTTCACCCACCTAAGTTGCGGATTCCACTCCAAATATTCACCACCTCTTTCTTTAGCCTTTTCCTTCTTCAATAACTTTTCTTCCTTTTCCTTTTAAGGCTCGTAAAACTATTATTATAGCAAGTCACATCATCATCAAAATTGAAGGTGCGTTTGATACCTGGTTTCCAAGTCTATCAGACAACCTTTTTCTACTTCACATGCCCGCAACAACAAGTTGGAATTGTTGCATTATAGGACAAATGATACCAAGAGAGAGCTTCGAGGTTGCGAGAGAGACAGTGAGAGAGACCATGAGAGAGCTTCGAGGGACGTTATCTTTAGGAGGGAGGAGAGCCAAAGGAGATTAGTAGGCAACAAGCAACGCCATTCCTCAAGTAACATTTACTCTTTCTTTTTTTCTAATTTTCCGAATAGTCATAGAGAGCTCGATATGCTCAAGATTTTCTAGAAGTGGGCAAGGGTGAAAGAAGTGTTCATATCACAAAGGCGTAACAGGTGGGGTAGAAGGTTTGGTTTTGTGTGTTTTTTTAGGTGGTGAATGAGGTAAGGCTGGAGAAGGAGTTAGACCAAATCTGTATATAATATGAAGCTTTACGTTAATGTTCCTAGATATAAAAGGAATGCTTGTTCTGAAGCTCCTGACCATGTCAAAGAGGCAAGAAGAAAACCTCATCCAGCTTCTATCTTGAACAGAGTGGAGGAGAGGTGGAAGAAAAAGAAGGGAAAAGAGGTTTGGAAGAGTAATACAAGAAAGCAATCCTATGCAGAGGTTGTGAGAAGCTCCCCAAAGGAGAAGTGGAACGAACCCGTAGTTGAAACGAAGCAACATGTTCTTCCATGGATGGTCAATAGCATAGTTGGTCATATGTATCATGATCTTACCTTTAACCAGCTGTGTGAAGAGTTTTTTAAGAAAGGGATGGGTATGGTTAGAGTGAGATACTTGGGGGACAACTTAGCCTTGTTAACCCCATTGGAAGGTGATCGAATGGAGGAGTTAATTAGGCTCAATAAAGATTGGTTTGATAGATTTTTTGAGATTATAAATCCCCGGTCAAAATCCTTTGTAGTTGGTCATAAAATAGTATGGGCTAGATCTTATGGTTTGCCCATCTCTTTATGGAGTAAGGATTATTTCGCTAAAGTGGTTGGAGATGTGGCTTCCTTGGTAGCTATTGATGAAACCACAGAGGCATGGGATCTAGAATATGCAAGGATTCAAGTGAGGCTTCATAAGTCTGTTAGTGCAAGGATCTTTAAGTATTATAGAATTAATGATTAGGTTTACCATATTTCCTTAGAAGATGAAGTCCTTGGGCAAGGAGGAAATCCATGCAAAAGTTTATACAAAAGCTATGCTTCCTCTGCTAGTATTTTATCCAAGGATTCTATTGTAGAAGAAACGCTACTCTCGGTGAAAGTTAGCAATGACGGAGATGGTAACGACGGAGGGATGCGATGGAGGGAGGAAGATCACAAAGGGGGATATCCAAGAGCATTTAATGAAAGCGATAAAAGGGGGGCTATGTGAGGAATGTTTGTCTAGGCATGGTAAGGATGAGCAGGAGAAAGGTGGGCTGCCTTGCACCAAAGAGGATTTACGTGTGCAGGTTAACTCTGCTGATGTGGCAGCTTTTCTTATCCACGGAAATTCAACTCTGGGTGCTTGTTGGTCCAAATGGATTTGAATAACCTAATTGAATCCTCCTTTGGCAACTCAGCTTGGCCCAATTCGGGAGAGGCCCATCTTTGGAATAAGGAAGCCCAAACCAAATCGTGCGACATGGGGAACCAGCTAGGGGGTCTCTTTTGTGGCAGTGAAGGAGGATTAGATGCAGGAGTCTGTAGTGCAAAGGAACATTGGTGTCACGAAGGAGAATCCCAGATAGCGAATGAACCTTTGAAATCTCAATCGGAGAGGGAGGTGGAGCGACACCAGGAGTCACTTATTGTGGGCGGAGGTCGGGAAACCTTTGTATCTCTAGCAATGGAAGAGGGCCCTCAAACCAGTCTCATCAATTGCGGATTTGGCGATGAAGACGATAGAAGGGTTGGAACTTAACTAGATTTGGGGCATAAGCTGGATGGGAGCCGTGGAGCATGCGTGGAGGATAATCTCATTACCCCAATGCGGGTACGTAATTTGTGTGCTTTGTGGGAATTAGGGGAGACAAGCAAGTGTCCGAAGTAGAGATCAAAATGAGGAATTGGGTCCTTGCACTACAAAAAGAACTAGTCATTTAGGGTAAGTATCAACTCAAATGTTATCTTTGATGGCGACATTTCGAAGTGTAATAACAAGCTACTGGTGGGTGGGAATATAGACGACTCATCTGATATGTGGGAGTTCGGTAAAAATTTAGGGATGTATTGTTCTGGGGATGAGGAGGAGGTAGTCAAGGAGTTTGAACGTATGGAAGAAAGGGATAAGGAGACTATGAATCAATTTAAGGAGGGGGACCACCACGGGTACCTATGATTATTGTCAGTCTTAATATAAGAGGGTTCGGAGGGGGGGAGGGGTACTAAAGCAAATTATATTAGGCAAATTATCGCTAATGAGGGTGTGGACTTATTATGTTTACAAGAGGTAAAAGCATCTGTCCTTTCAAATGCTAGATGTTTTTCACTGTGGGGAGATAGTAATGTCGGATGACTACATAATGAAGGTGAAAGTGGCGCGGGGAGTACGTTAACTATGTGGCACAAAGAAGCTTTTTGCTATGATAGTCATATGGTGGGAAAGGGTTACATAACAATCTTTGGCCAGCATATTAAGTCTAAGTCTAAATGTGCTATGATCAACGTGTATGCAGCATGCAACTTGAATGACAAAGGTGTTCTTTGGGAAAATTTGTCGAGCGTTAAAAATGCACATCCGAATCTAGCTTGGTGTTTCTGTGGTGATTTCAATGTTGTTAGAGATGAAAATGAAAGGAAATGTGCTAGTACTAGGGGTAGCTAGAAAAAGGAAAATAGTGGTTTTAATAGCTTTATCGAGGAGAACAATCTGGTAGAGCTACCAACAGTTAGTAAGAAGTACACTTAATACAAAGCAAATGGTTCAACAAAGAGAGACTAGATAGAGTGTTTGTTTGTGATGATTGGCTCCTAAAATGGCCCATGTGCAAACAATATATCCAACAAATAGTGGTTTCGGACCATTATGCTATAGTTGTGAAGTCTTTGGTCAACGACTAGAGCCCAAAGCCTTTCAGGACTATTGATACATGGTGTATGGAGCCTGGGTTCAAGGAATTGGTGCAGGATAAATGGAACTCGTATTGTGTAAAAGGGGATAGTATTTCCAAACTCAAAGATAAGCTAGAAATCCTGAAGGCAGATCTTAAAGTGTGGAATCGAGAGGTGTTTGGTTGCTTGGATACAAACAAGAAAATGATCCTGAAGGAAATTGAGGATCTTGACATCAAAGATGACAAAAATCTTCTTGATGATACTACTAAATTGAGAAGACTGGATCTCATTAGCCAATTGAAGATGACTGGTAATAAGATTGAGTCTCTTTGTAGACAAAAAGCTAGAACGAAGTGGCTTAAGCAAGGAGACTCAAATTCTAAGTACTATCCTTCAGTACTTAGATGGAGAAGACTTAGAATTGAGGTTAAGGGAGTAGAGGTAGGAAACCAATGGTGTGAGGATCCTGAAGTTGTTCGCAGGGAAGCCAAAAAGCTTTTTGAAGATAGATTCCAAGCATCCCCTGATTTCGGGGTTAGGCTTGATGCTGTTGATTTTAAGACTGTCGAAGGAGGATAGTTCAAGCCTGATCTCGAACATCTCAGAGGAAGAAATAAGGGATGCGGTTTGGCAGAGTGAAGGCTCAAAAAGCCCTGGTTCGGATGCGTTCAATTTCACTTTTATTAAAAATAGCTGGGGTACTCTTAAGCAGGATGTAGTTGATGTCGTGCTTCATTTCCAAGATTCGGGGTGCATTCCTAAAGGATGTAATGCTTCCTTTATAGCCTTAGTACCTAAAGTAAGAGATCCCTCTAAGCTTGATCAATACAGGCCAATCTCACTCGTGGGAGCCATCTATAAGATCATTACTAAGGTTTTATCAAGCCGTATTAAGAGAGTTCTGCCTACGATTATTGATGTTAGTCAATCGGACTTTCTAAAAGGTAGAGGAATGTTAGATAGTGTCCTTGTGGCTAATGAGGTTGTTGAGGAATTGAAAAGGTACATGAGGAGTGGCTTGTGCTTGAAGGTGGACTATGAAAAGGCTTAGGACTCAGTAAGGTGGGGCTTTCTTCTTCATATGCTTCACAGACTTGGCTTTTACAGTAGATGGATTAAGTGGGTCAAATGGTGCTTGGAGTCTGCTTTGGTGTCGGTATTGGTCAATGGAAGTCCTACGTTAGAATTTAAACCCACTATAGGGTTGAGGCAGGGAGATCCTCTAGCCCCATTTCTTTTTCTTATTGTTGCTGAAGGGTTGGATGGGCTAGTAAGGCAAGTGCTCAAGATGAACTTACTTAAAGGTGTGAAGGTAGGGAGGGAAGAGGTTGAAGCTTGCATGCTTCAATTTGCTGATGAGACCTTGTTTATTTTTGAAGATTCTATAATAATGTGTTTGCTATCAAAGCAATCCTGATGTGTTATGAGATTGCATCAAGGCTGAAAATCAACTTCCATAAATTAAAATTGGCTGGAGTAAATGTTGAAAGTAGCTCCATTGGAGTCTATGCAAAAACTTTAAATTGTACTTTGATGAGGGTACCTTTTAAGTATATGGGTATCGAAGTAGAAGGAAAACCAAGAAAGAAGCAATTTTCGAAGCCAATTTTAAATAAGTTACGCGACAAGCTGTGTGTTTGGAATGAAAGATTCATGTCGTTGGCAGGAAGGATTTGCTTAATTAAATCGATATTAACAGTCGTTCCTCTCTTCTACTTATCCTTTTTTAAAGCTCCAACAACGATTTATAATAGTATTATTAGCATCCAAAGGAGATTCCTTTGGGCATGGGGAAAGGATAAAAGATATATTCCATGGTTTAGTTGGGATAATGTATGCAAATCTTTGGAGGAAGGAGGGTTGGGTATTAAAGACGTAAGATTGTTCAATAGTGTTCTACTAGCAAAATGGAAATGGCGGTTAATGAGTGGTGAACAAGGAAAGTGTAAAGACATTCTAGTTTCGAAATATGGATTGGAACCAGGCCGAAGAGGTATCCAGGTGAATCACCAGTCTTGGTGGTGGCAAGATCTATCCAAAGTCTGCGGTGAGGGGGAAGAAGCAGGGTGATTCTAAGAAGTTTTACAATGGAGAATAGGTTTCGGGGATAGAGCTAGATTTTGGAAGGATAGGTGGCAAGGTAGGGATAATCTCATGTCCTTGTATCCCAGAATGTATTCAATGTCCTTGGATCAGGGGAAGACTGTGGGAGAGGTAGGTGTGTGGGATGATTCAGGGTGGACTTGGCAGTTAAGGTGGAGGAGAACTAGGTTTGAATGGAAAGCTTTGTCAAAAGAAGATTTGTTTAGGAAACTCTCTACGACCATTAATCCTGCCGGTTGACCAGAGCGCAAGAGTCTTGCCACGTCAAAGGTATCTTCCTCTGGATCGACTTTGCACCACGCTAGCTTCCGTCCTTCACACCTCGATTCTCCTCAAGAACCTGCAAAAGACAGAGTGGCGCCGCTGCGGCCGATCGCGCTCCGACGCTCAAGTCAGTGACGGAATCACCAAAATTCTAAGAGAGAAAAGCTAGAAACTCAAGGAACCGTGCAAAATCTCTCTCAACGTACTCAAGTGTTCTCAAAGCGTAAAGAAGTGTTCTAAACGCGCGTACCTCAGAATCTGTTAAGAGTTCCTTATATACCTGTGCATTTTCTCTCTCCTGACGATTACACCTCTGGACACATGGCTCGCATCCAGCTGTACACGTGTCACCATCTGGAACGTCTTCTGCTTGAGCGCCACTTCTACTCTTCAGGCTGTTCGACTAAGTTACTCAGGTGAGGAGCAACTCGGTGCATAGTTGCCTTGGAGCGCGATCTCTTCTAATGGCGAGCACGGGGTGTCACCATGCACACCTTCTCTGTGGTCTCGCCTGCCGCTATCACGATCTGCATTACTTGCTCATCGTGCATTCTCTGGTAAACTGTTCCCTGGCCTTAACCTCTGGCTAGGGAATGATCATCTGATAACTTCATCCTTCGTACCCGTGCCCTTTGAAAGCCTTGAACAAGCTTTCCTGATCTTTCGGCGATGTCCCCCTCTCGGCGATCTCTGATCACTTGGTCGCCTAAGCTCGCATACGGCGACTACGACACAAGCCTGGTGACCGTCGGTTTAGAAATGTTAGATATCGGAGCACGCCAACTTAACGATTGGCGACTACACGAGCTTCCCGATGTCCTTCCCTTCCGTCAGCCAGGTGTTCCGTTCAACACGCCTATATTATCCGCCGAGCTTCCTTGGTCCACCAGTACCCGGTGGACTTTCCTTTCCGCCGTGACAAGCGAGATGACTATGGGATCGTTGTCGTGAGGCACAACGTCCCTAAGATCCTCCTTTGTGAACGTGATGTCCACATCTGGCGAGTGATCCTCGAACATATCCACCATCATCACAGACCTTGCGTATTTCTTCCTCTGTGACGCAGTGCATCCACCACCCGAGAATCCTCCAGCGATGGTGTGGATCTCGCCATGAGTGGGCATCTCATGCTGCTGAGCCTCACCACCCGCCGGCTGGGAGCTCGACGCACCTCCCGTCCTCTTGTCCAGCAGGTAATCGTTCAAAAACCCGCTCTTGACCAGATCGTTGAGCTGGTATCCCAGGGCCAAACACGAATCAACTGTGTGACCAAAACTCTGGTGGAACTCACACCAGGCGTTTGGTTTTGGTCCTAACACCTTGTCGCCCACTTTCTCAGGCGCCTTAAGCCTGGCTGCTATGTTGGGAATGGCGATCAGATCCGCCAACCCCATGACAAACTTGTACTTTGGTGGGCGATTGTACTCCCTGGGGCGCCCTAGGCCCCTTCCCTTGTTTTTTCTTGGATCATAAGGATGGCGAGTCCTTTGATCCTTCTTGGCCGCCATCGTCTCTAGCACCCTTTGCGGCTGGATTCTAGTCTGGGCTCGTGGCCTAGCAGGGGCCACGCTCCCTCTCTTCTCGGCGACCTCACTCTCGTCGGCGATGTGGGCCACCGCAAGTCGCCTAACCTCAGCAAACGTGGCGGGGTGTGCCCTAATCAGTGCCTCACAGAAAGGTCCCGGCAGCACGCCCTTTTTGAAGGCGTATACCAGCATCTCCTCGTCTTTAGCAGGCGAGCGGACCATCTGTGCTCCAAAACGATTCAAATAGTCCCTGAGGGACTCTCCCTGGTATTGCCTTATGTCGAACAGGTCATAAGACACCCTAGGTGGCGCCTTGTTCACAATGTACTGCTCGACGAAAAGCTTCGAAAACTGCTGAAAGTTGGTTATGTGACCTGTAGGCAAGCTCACAAACCATTCCAGCGCTGTTCCCTGGAGCGTGCTCACAAACATCTTGCAATATACAGCATCCGAGCCCCCTGACAGCATCATCTGCGTGTGGAACGTAGTGAGATATGCCTGAGGGTCCTCCACGCCGGTGAAAGAAGCTTTCACAGGTACTACGCTCGCAGGGATAGGCGTGTCTGTGATCTCTTGAGCAAACGGCATTGGGAAAACGCGCGGTGGCGACGACGGCGCGACCTCTTCAACAACTGGGCGTCCTCTCTGCTCCTGAAGAGCTTGACGCAACTCCTAAGTTACTTTGTTGAGCTCTTCATTCCTGGCCTGAGAGGCGACCAGGTCTTCATGCATCTTCGCTTGCTCTATGCGCGATGCCTCCACATTCGCCTGCAGCGCACGTATGATCTCCATCATCTGTGCCATGGTCATGGCGCCTTCTGCAGCAACTGGCACAACGGGACTTGAACGGTTGCTTCTCATCTTTCTCATGAAAACTCAGCAAACCAAACTTCAGCGAACAAAACCTTCACCAACAAACGATCGATCCAACAATCAATCGGTCAGAAACTCTCAAAGTCCCAAGAACTTCCAAGAACGCAACCACAACAGCACGCCGATAGATTCAGACGTCGAAACCTTCACAGAAACTTGCAATCTCACCACGAACCTACCGCTCCTCCAGCAAAACTCCCGATTCACCAATCAGAAACACGAACGAACGGTAAAACTTCGAATCAACCGATTGAAAACCGCGCAAACAGCAAGAAACTTCAAGAATCCGATCGAAAGCTCGAACGAACGGTGGAAAACTCAAAAACACCGAACAAAAGCTCGAACGAACGGTGGAAAATGGTTGCACTAGCACACAACCACACTGAAACTACAGAAACTTCAAGAACTCACGCTGTGGATGGGGACAGGTTTTACACGGCCCCACGGTGGGCGCCTGATGATCCTGCCGGTTGACCAGAGCGCAAGAGTCTTGCCACGTCAAAGGTATCTTCCTCTGGATCGACTTTGCACCACGCTAGCTTCCGTCCTTCACACCTCGATTCTCCTCAAGAACCTGCAAAAGACAGAGTGGCGCCGCTGCGGCCGATCGCGCTCCGACGCTCAAGTCAGTGACAGAATCACCAAAATTCTAAGAGAGAAAAGCTAGAAACTCAAGGAACCGTGCAAAATCTCTCTCAGCGTACTCAAGTGTTCTCAAAGCGTAAAGAAGTGTTCTAAACGCGCGTACCTCAGAATCTGTTAAGAGTTCCTTATATACCTGTGCATTTTCTCTCTCCTGACGGTTACACCTCTGGACACGTGGCTCGCATCCAGCTGTACACGTGTCACCATCTGGAACGTCTTCTGCTTGAGCGCCACTTCTACTCTTCAGGCTGTTCGACTAAGTTACTCAGGTGAGGAGCAACTCGGTGCATAGCTGCCTTGGAGCGCGATCTCTTCTAATGGCGAGCACGGGGTGTCACCATGCACACCTTCTCTGTGGTCTCGCCTGCCGCTATCACGATCTGCATTACTTGCTCATCGTGCATTCTCTGGTAAACTGTTCCCTGGCCTTAACCTCTGGCTAGGGAATGATCATCTGATAACTTCATCCTTCGTACCCGTGCCCTTTGAAAGCCTTGAACAAGCTTTCCTGATCTTTCGGCGATGTCCCCCTCTCGGCGATCTCTGATCACTTGGTCGCCTAAGCTCGCATACGGCGACTACGACACAAGCCTGGTGACCGCCGGTTTAGAAATGTTAGAGATCGGAGCACGCCAACTTAACAATTGGCGACTACACGAGCTTCCCGATGTCCTTCCCTTCTGTCAGCCAGGTGTTCCGTTCAACACGCCTATATTATCACTTGCTGCCACGTCATCACTCCCGACTACCTGGTCGGTACAACCATCATTAGTAGGGAGATAAAGGACAATTACATTTGGGGTGGTGATATCATGGGAGAGTTTTCTGTGAAATTTACTTATGAGCGTCTAGCAAACCAATACTCTAGTCTGCCTATTGGCATAGTCAAACAGCTTTGGCAAGCTAAAGTTTTCCTAAATGCTCTATCTACAGCCTGGAGGGTCCTCTAGAATAAAAGGCCTACTCGAAGTAGTCTGATCAAGAGAGGAGTGCCAGTTGGTTCAACCATATGTGAGATGTGCCAAGGCTCGGAAGAGATGGCTCAACACTTCTTAGAATGCAGTGTTGCATAAAGGGTGTGGTCTTTGTGTTTTAGATGGTTATGAATCATGTTCGTTCTGAATAAGGACTTAAAGAATCACTTTGAAAACTTCCATTTGTTTCATATGAGTGCTAAGCAAAATCTGGTATGGAAGGGTGCATGGGTGGCAGTTGTGAGAGGCATTTGGGAGCAAAGGAACTCCATCATCTTTAAGCAATGGAAACTTAATACGGAAGAAGTCTTTCACCTAGCATAACTTAGATTGTGGTTATGGATGAAATGTAGAATGAACTTTCTCTTCTTCTCCTTCTCGAATTGGATTGGTATTTGAATCCGAACCTATGCTTTTAAAGCTACAGGTAATTGGAAAGGTTTTTCTGTGGATGTGTAGTCAGATAGGTATGTGTGGAGGCGGTTGTTCAACTATTTTTCTTGCGTGGGATTTGTTATATGCAGTTCTCTTGTTGGGGTTTGTTCTCTTGCCTTTGTTGGTAGCTCATATTCTGTGCCATGACAACCGTAACTGGTTTGTAGTTGTTCCTGATAGGGAGATGGGACCTAGAGAACTATTGAAGTCTTCGTCTTCTTCCTTCGGTCGAGCAGGTTGCTGGGTGATGAACTGAGATTCTTCTCGTCTTCGTGCTTCTCCTTCGGCTCTTGGTCTCGGGTGAACACCGGATGGGGGGTACCTGCGGAAGGCACTCTGACGCCCAAGTCAGTAAAGCGGGTGATGAATACTCAGGTAGGTATACAGTAATAAATGACGTACCTTTCTCCTTGGGATGTGTGCTATTTATATTATTTTAATGGGCTTATCTTATTGGGCCTGATTAGCGGAGTGGATCTCGCTTAGGGTTGCATTACCTAATCCTTAATGACGGATTAGCTTTACTGACCTTGGTTTGAGCGCTAACGGTAGTATGGGTCGGCCAGCCAGGCCGATCGTGGCGATTCCCCTCGTCTCGGTCAAGTGTCTCGGGTCTCGGCCAAGTCTCTCAGGTCTCGGTTGCTACGACCAAGTTTCTTAGGTCTCGGCCAGATTTTCCTGGTCTCGGTCAGGTAGGCCAGGTCTCGGACAGGCAGGTGGGTCTTGTTCAGGGAGACCAAGTGTCGATCTCGCCCCATACCAGTAGTCTTCATTAGTAGGGGGCAACAAATTTGGTTACAGTATTGGTTGTAGACTATGTATTATGAGGAGATGGAAGGGTGAGGTAATCTATCAAAGCACTTCATAGGCCATAATGATGTAGAGGCCCATAGTTTAAAGAGATGAAGGCAAATGGTGGTTAGGAAGAGTTTGGGTTTGTCATTTCTGAACTTGCATTTGAAGTGGCAACTTTTACCAACTTTGCTTTTTATTCTTTTACAGTTGGTAGATGTACAATTTTAATCCAATCTGGTACTTGATGGCTTAAAGAGTGATGTAGATTTGATTTGGAGAGTGGGAGAGAAAGGCCTGTTAATTGAAACCTGGTATGGTTGGGTGATGGTGTCTTTTAGAAGGTTGGAGTGTAAGGCAGGGTTGGAGTCTCTAGCACTGGGGGTTTTTTAGGTGCGGCAGCTGGCCTCTCCTTGTAACACATTAGAGCAACATCCTTTTGAGTTCGAAAGATGTTTATATCAACTCCAAAATTGGTTGATGGTGGCTTAAAGAATTCTGCAGTATTGGAGATGGAAGGTGAGAGAAGTAGGAGAAGTAGGCGTGGGTGAAGCTTTCGCAGAAGACTTTTTAATTGAACATCACGAGTCTGTTTTTGTGATGTGGAATTCTTGTGCAGAAAAGTTATGGTTATGCTAAATCTGAGTTGTTGCTGTGATGGTTTGTTACGGGAAGTTTGGAATTTGGGGATGGGGTGGAGATGTTGGATGTGTTTTTTGTCTAAAGGTAACATCTATATAAGCAAAGCAGGAGCTAATTTTGGTTATGCAGCTAAATTAGGTGTTGCAGTTGGTCTCCTTAGTTGGCACATAGGAGTACTAATATCAAGGCAACCTATATATAGGAAGTTTTATTTTTTCTTGTTTGAGATTTTTTTACACGTGTTTTTAGATATGTTGATCTGGTTAGTTACACTTTTGAATTTATATAAAGATTAGAACATCCTGAAGTGTTTATAATATAATATCTATCACTACTGAATGAAAATTTGGAGAAAAATTATGATTTTTTTATATGAAATTTGTATTCAGTCATAAATATATAAAGATTAAAAGACAATCCTTGCTAAAATTATTAAAAAATACCTAGATATGCTTCTATGTTCCGCAATAAAAAATGAATTTGGATCAAATTTTGGTATCTCTTAAGAACTAGGATTTACAAACTGGGCAACAAAGTGTGGAGAAAGAGAAGACCTTTTACATCGAATTAACTATTGACTATCCGACATATATATTATATTATTTTCATACTCATTAATAAATGTAGTTAGAAATATTGTGCTCAATAGGTGAACTCATTTAACCTATTTAAACATGTTGGATATGGATATATAGGTTTACTAAAGCCTAATTCAATGAGGGGATTTCTTCCTACAACACATACTTCAAAAAAAAAAAAACTCCAAACTATCTCTCATATTTTTTATTAAATATTTTTTTGACAATTTTTTTTAATATTTTTTTTTTAATTTTGAAATATGAAAATTTCAAGATATTTTGGATTATAAAATTTTGAAAGTTAATTTTTTTTTTATATTTTATATTATACAATTCATAATATAAATTTTAAAATACAAAAATTCTGTTTTAGATTTTACAATCTAAAATATAAACATAAAAAATATAAATTTTGCATTCTGAATTATAGAATTTCAGTGAAATAGATATTTTTTTGACATTTTTAAAAATATAGGGTACAATAATTTTTCAATGAGTCTAAGACAAGTTTGGATGAAAAAAAAAAGAATAAAAAGTGAAGTTTTTGGGAATAAGATAAAGTGAGTAAAAATAAGTAGAAATGAGTTGAAAATTTATAAAGAATTTGATTGATGTGATATGAAAAAATAAATAAATAAATTTGATAATTTTCAATTCTTGAAATATTTTTAATAAAATTGGGTATGAATTAAAATTTAAAAATGATTAATGGTAAAGTAATTAATTTAGAGAAGAAAATAATATTTAATTTTTTTTATAACATTCCATAAAAATACATGAAAATAAAGAACAATTAAATTTTAATATATTTATTTGTATATAACTTCAACTTATTTTGTTAATATTTATTTTACAATGAAAAATAAACTAAAAAATCACTAATATCAAATTAAGTATAATAATTAAAAAAAAACACTCATATCAAATTATATAGAGTGATAAAAATATAATATCACTACAAATCAGCAAGGAAATATAATACTTTTCTACTGAAGTGACTAATGCATGTTCTTATGTAAAACACAATTAATTTGCAGCATGTAATTATGGAATTCAATTAATTTCTAACAAGTTACATTAATAAACAGTTTAATTCTTCAATGTCAATTTTAATGAATATTTAATTGTTGGAATTAGAAATTAATGGCATTTAATAATAACGGAGTTAATAATAAATGCAAACGCTACTAAAAGGGCGAGAAAGCCACCCACCCAACATTTCCATCCTCTCAAATTACTCCAAATATCCTAATTTCTAAACCACATGCACCATCTAATTCCTTACAAATAGGATTTAACCTGATATAAACAAAATGTAAATATTTAAAATTAAATTAAATTTTAAATGTAATTTAAGATAATTAAGTTGAATTGTATAATGATCTAAATAAAACTGAACAAACTGAACTACTACTCTAAAGTGTTTGACCTACTCTAAAGTGTTTGACCTATCTCAATTGTTACCATTAAACATTCTATTAAATAAAAATATATTTAACAATTTCACAAATTATAGTCCAATTTAATTTTGTACTGGTAGAGGCCGAACGACTTGTACGATTGGACTGACCGATATGTCCACGTTCAGGTGGGCTGATCGACATTCTTGGTACATTAATGGTCAATCCAGGTCAATAAAGCTAAATCATCATTAAAAATTAGGTAATATACCTCTAAGCACGACCTCTCTCACGAATCAGGCCCAATATTAAAATAATATAAATAACGCACATTCCAAGAAGAAGATATGTCATTAATTACTGTACTCTGACAACCGAGTGTCGAACGCCCTTTGCTGACTTGAGCGTCAAAGTGCTTTCTGACTACAGGAGCAAGCTGAAGTGTGAGCTGACTGACCGATAGGAGGGAGGAAGACGAAGCCAGTCACTAGTTCTCCAGGTCTCATCTCCCTAATAGTTACAATTGGCGCCCACCGTGGGGCTGAGAGAAATTGATTGAAGAACGAAAGTAGATGGTATCAACCCAAAGCATGGAAGGATGAGTGAAGCCGACCAGATGGCGCTATTGCTGTCTTTGCAAAGAGAGATGGCCGAGATGAAGAGAAAGAATGAGAAAGTCATGAGGAAGAATGAGCAGGAGATGCAGGCTCTCCGGACGGAGAATGAAGAGATGAAGAAGAAGTTGGTGGAGGAAGGACCATCTGTTGGACCAACCAATGTTTTTGACAGGTCTTACACCTCCCCTCCAAACCCGAGACCGGTTGAGGAGACCAGGGACAAGGTTCCCACCTATGACGACCGTCACCTTGGAATCGTCCCGCTGACACCCCTTCACCAACGCTGTCATAGAAGCTCCACTACCAAACAAGTGGAAAGGCTTCAACAGGAATCGGTATGACGACACTACCGACCTAAACGAGCATATGGATGCGTATACCACCCATATGAGTCTCTACACCTGGGACAATGCAGTGTTGTGTTGAGTGTTTCCTACATCCCTGAAGGGAGGAGCCCTAAGTTGGTTCACCAAGCTGCCACCCAACTCCATTGATAGCTTCGGCACACTCGTGTCGAAGTTCGAAACTCAGTTTGCAACCAGCAAGCCGCTTCACCTTACCTCCATCGCCCTAGTGGGCATCCGCCATAAGAAGGGAGAATCGCTGAGAACCTTTGTTGATAGGTTCATCAAAGTGGCAATGAGCATTCGAAATCTCAGCCCAGACGTTGCCATGCATCACATGCTAACGACCCTGCGACCAGGACCGTTTGCTGATAACCTCTGTATGCAGCCGGCCGCTAGCCTTGAGGAACTTAGGAAGAGAACAACTAAGTTCATGCAGCTAGAGGAGTGAGGGAGTTCCACAACCAGGCTCGGGCAGAGGCAGTGGGGAGAAGAGCAAGGACGAGAAGGATCACCAAGGTCGACCGACCCAATGGAGCGATAGACGCAGAGATAACCGAGGAAGTCGGTTCTCAAGATATACCCCCTTGACAGTCGAAAGGGGAAGAATCCTAGATGAGGCACTCAGTGCCGAGTTGATCCCTCCTCCTAGAAAGGCAGCCAACCCAAACAATGCCGACCGAAGAAAGAAGTTTCGGTATCACCAGAACAATAGGCATTCTACTGAAGAGTGTCAGGCTTTGAAAGACAAGATTGAAGAGCTTATCCAAGCTGGACACCTACATTAGTTCGTCAGGGGTAGCCGAGATACAAGGCATCCCCCTCGCAGGACGAACCCACTAAAAGGAGGCGTTCACCTCCAAGAACAAGGAATGATTGAGACTGCCGAGACGAGCGACGGTCTAGGAGGGACGACCCTCCACGCAGGGACGATCCCCCACAGGAGACCGAGAGAAGGGAAACCGAGAGGTTATTAACACAATAGTCGATGGATTTCCCAGCGGAGGAAGTACGAACAACGCCTGGAAGAAGCACATTCGGGCAGTACATCATGTGAATGCGGTGACATTCCGACCAAGGATGCCACCCATCACCTTCACATATGATGATTTTAAAGGCGTTAATTATCGACAGGACGACCCTATGGTAATATTGGTCGATATTGACAGATTCACCATCAGGAAGACGTTGGTGGTTTAAGGAAGCTCAGTAGACATCCTCTACTGGAAAACCTTGAAAGCCATGAGGATACCCGAGGCCGAGATGGTGCCATACAATGACCATGTTGTCAGCTTCTCGGGTGAGAGGGTGGGTACCAAGGGCTACATCGAGCTCTACACCACCTTTAGGCGAGGAGAAGAGCTACAAGACAATCAATATTAGGTGTTTGGTGATCGATGCAAATACCTCTAACAACATCCTTCTCGGATGACCGTCCATCAATCGATTGATGATAATCATGTCAACACCCCACTTGGCAATGAAGTTCCCTTCACCGTCAGGGGACATTCTCACAGTCCATGTCGACCAAAAGGAAGCAAGGGAATGCTATGCCAAGAGCCTGAGAGTGGAGGCTCTGAGGAACGACCGTTCTCCCAAATGAAAATCCTCTCAGAGACATCGTTCTCCCCAAGAGGCCCAGCCGATGCTGGTGGAACCCATGGTCACTTTGGTGGACCTTGATGCCGAAACGACCGAGGATAGGCTGGAGGCCAGAGAAGAAATACGACAAGTACCCCTCCTAGATCAGGAACACAATACTTGTGTTGGCACGACCATTTTGCCGAGAACGAGATAATGCATGCCACACTCAAGAAGAATGTAGACCTGTTTGCATGGACAACATCTGATATGTCGGGCTTAAGTCCGAACATCATCACCCACAGGTTGTCGATATTCAAGGAAGCACGACCAATCGTGCAAAAGAAGAGAGACTACGACGATGAGAAGCGTTTAGCAGCTAAGGAAGAAGTTGAGAAGCTTCTGTCAACCGGGTTTATACGTGAGGCTCGGTATACAACTTGGTTGGCCAACGTTGTCATGGTCACCAAGCCGAACGGTAATTGGAGAATGTGTGTGGACTACAAAAATCTCAACAATGCATGCCCGAAGGACTCGTATCCACTCCCCAATATTGACCGGCTAGTGGATGGAGCGACCGACCATAAGATTCTCAGTTTCTTCGATGCCTACTCCGGTTAACACGAGATAAGCATGCACCCTCAAGATAAAGAGAAGACGACCTTCATGACGAAAGATGCCAACTATTACTACAAAGTCATGTTGTTCGCCTCAAGAACGTTGGGACGACCTACCAGCACCTCATGGACAAAATCTTCCAAGGACTGATCGGCCGGTGTGTAGAAGTCTACGTGGACGACATCGTCGTGAAGTCCAAGTCGTTTGATCGACAAGTCAAGGACCTCGAAGAGGTGTTCAAGGCCCTCAAAGGGGCTAACATGAAGCTCAACCCCAAAAAGTGCACGTTTGGGGTTGAAGGGGGGAAGTTTCTGGGTTTCATGCTATCCCACAGGGGGATAGAGGCTAACCCCGACAAGTGTCGGGCCATAACCGACATGCGGAGCCCGAAGAACATAAAGGAGGTGCAGCATCTCCTAGGGTTCTTGACAACCCTTTCCAGGTTCGTCTCCCGCCTAGCCAAACGAACAAGCCAATGGTGCAGATACTTCGAAAGGCAGCCAAGTTTAGTTAGGACGACAGGTGTGAAGAAATCCTCAAGCCGATGAAGGATTTTCTGGCATCGCCGACGGTCATTCAAAAGCCCAAGCCTGACTAGCCTATCCTCGTGTACCTAGCAGTCTCCGAGGAAGCTGTCAGCCCGTGCTAGTCCTTGAAGTTGAGGGAGAAGAATGACCGGTATACTTCGTTAGTCGGATGCTCCATGCAGCCGAGACGAGATACCAGATGATCGAGAAGGTGGCCCTTTCTATCGTCCTAATAACAAGACGAATGCACCCGTACTTCCAGAACCATTTTATCACAGTAAGGATCGACTACCCCATCTTTAAAATTTTATCTAAACCCGATCTTGCAGAGTGAATGATATGATGGTCGGTCGAGTTTTCTGAATTTGACATCCGGTGCCAACCGAGAGGCGCCATCAAGTCTCAGTGCTTGGCCGACTTCTCGGTCAAGCTCACCCCATTGCCAGACCTCTCGGCAGGGTAGACACTTTGTGTTGATGGCTCCTCCAACAAGACAACTTGTGGAGCAAGAGTCTTCCTGGAGGGACCGGACGACCTCCTCCTTGAGCAAGCACTCCAGTTTGGATTCAAGGCGACAAACAATCAGGTCGAGTACGAGGCCTTGCTCGCTGGGTTAAACTTAGCCTACGACATGGGAGCTCGCGAGGTAACATGCAAAAGTGACTCCCAGGTTATGGTCGGCCAAATCAAGGGAGAGTTTAAGGTGAAGGAACACCTGCTGCATCAATACTACCATGCCCCCAAAACAATATCTCCCGCTTCCACAAAGCACTAGTGGAACACATCCCGAGGCAGGAAAACAAGAGGGTCAACGCCCTATCTCAGCTCTCAATCACCAAAAAGAAGAGCCACCAAAGATCGGTCATGCAAATATGGCTAAGACACCCTAGTGTCTCAGACACCGAATGCTTGACAGTGGCCAAGGCTGAAATCGATAGCTGTATGACTCCTATCATCCAGTACCTCAAGCACGACACGTGCAAGCCAGAGGAAGAGAAAACGATGAAGCTGCAGTGTGCCAGTACACTATGTTAAATGAAGACCTATATCGAAGAGGCTACTGGACCCCCTGCTCACCCAAGAACATACCTTGTATGTGGAAACCACTCGGGAGCCCGAACGACGGCTGCCAAGGTCCTCAAAGTAGGTTACTATTGGCCGACCGTACAAGGAGACCACGCTGAATATGTGAAGAAATGCGCCAAATGCTAGGAGTTCGGCCCCCTGCACCATGCAAAGCCAGAAGTGCTGCATAGCCTTACGATCCCATGGCCGTTCGCCATATAGGGGATGGACATCATCGACCCCTTCGCACCAGGGAAGGGACAAACAAAGTTCCTCCTTGTTGGAGTCGACTACTTCACAAAATGGATCTAGGCCAAGCCATTCACATCCATCTCCGTAAAAAATGTGCAAGCTTTTTTATGGTGAAGTATTGTGTGTCGGTTCCGTATTTCGAACACAATAATAACGGATAGAGGACGAAAATTCATTGACCAGGGGCTCCAATCCTTTTATGCCGACCTTGACATCAAGTCTATAACGGCCTCGATCAAGCACCCATAAACCAATGGGCAAGTTGAGGCCACCAATAAGGTCATCCTGAATGAGTTGAAGAAATGTCTCGGCAAGGCGAAAAGCCGATGGATAGAAGAGCTGATAGAAGTCCTATGGGCGTACAAATGCACCCCCCAAACAACCACGCAAGAAACACCATACTATGGGACTGAGGCAATGATCCCGGTCGAGGTAGGCGAACCTACTGTCCAAAGGCAAATGATCCCGGGAGGCAGCATGCAAGCTTCGGGCGGTAAGACGCTACAATACCAAGGTCCGACCGAGGAGCTTCCAAAAGGGTGACCTCGTTTGGAGGATGAGAAGCGACGCAAGAAGAAGTGAAGGCAAGTTCCCGTTCAACTGGGAAAAACCTTTTTGAGTCCGAGAAGTCACAACTGGGGGGCATACCACTTAGAGTGCCTTTCGACAAAATTGTACCGAGGACGTGGAATGCCACGCACCTCAAATTTTACTACAACTAAGGAAATAAAATTTACGCACTTTTTCCTCGCCCGACCATTTTTTCCTAAGGAGGGTTTTCGGTCGGGAAGGTTTTAATGAGGCGGTTTTCTTCAATGGTATCCTGTTTGCACATCTCAAGCATCGGTTCGGTTTGGTGAAGCCTTAATTGGCATAGCCTGCCGACACCGCCTAACTTGGTTTGGTCTGGTTGAAGCCTTAACAAGCATACCCTGCCAACACCTCACATGCTCGGTTCGGTCTGGATGAAGCCTTAATCGACATACCCTGCCGACACCACCTAACTTCATTTGGTTTGGATGAAGCCTTAACAGGCATACCCTACCAATACCTCACACATTCAGTTCGGTCTGGATGAAGTCTTAATCGGCATACCCTGCCGACATCTTCTAACTTGGTTTGGTCTAGATGAAGCCTTAACTGGCATACCCTGCCAATACCTCACTAGCTCGGCTCAGGCGGACAAATCCTTAATCGACATACCCTGCCAACATTGAATAACTTGACTCGACTTGGTCGAATAACATCAGATGTGGCTGACACCATATAACCCCACAACCTTGGTTTCATCAAAACCAAACCTAAAGCTAATAAGCACTATGAACAAAGGTCGACTGCCCATTTAACTTGTTAATTCGAAAGCTCTTATAAAAAACCGACCAATGGTTTAACTTGTTAAATTTTTTACGCAATCACTTCTTCGATCGAGTATTAATCACATTAAAAGCAAATAACCATTTCATTCATAAAAGAGGAGGAGACCACACCCCGGCCTAGAGGGAAAAGCAGTAAAAGGCCACATCATGGCCAAAGGAAACAAAAAGCTAAAAACAAAGACCTACACGCAGGTTGAGTCACGCTCTCCAACGCCGTCACCTCAGCCCTCGGTAGAATTTGACCTTCCAGCACCTTCTTCAAGTGGGCCACTTAAGACACCACCTCAGCAACCTGCCGCTCAACCTCGGTAGTCCTTCCTTCAACAATCTCCCGCTCGGCCTCCGCCCGAGCAAGTTTCTTCGCGTATTCGGTATTAGCCGTAAGAGACTGTTTCAAATTGCCCAAAGCCTCAGACAAATCATGCTTTAGCCGAGAGATCTCCTCGACATAGCGAGCTCGGTCTTCACAACCCAGACGGGTCAAGGCAAAGGCTCGGCACATCATCTCGATGCTGCCCTGCAACAGGTTCTCCGAGGGATCGTCCCATCTTCTAGGGTCTCAAGCTTGTACGCTCCGTTCCCAAGCACCTCTGTCACACGGAATGGACCAGTCCACTTGGAAGATAACTTGTTCTCTAGCTGGTAGGGGTGGGCCTTTCACATTACCAAGTCGGCAACCTGGAACTACCGAGGTATTAACTTGGAGTTGTAATTGTACTCCACCTTTCTCTTCAAGGCTTCAGCCTTGATGCGAGCCTCCTCCCTGACTTCATCCAGTAGATCTAGGTTCACCTTTCTTTCTTCGTTGGATTCTTCAACCACGAAGTTCTGGAAACGCGGTGAGCTCTCCTGGATTGCTATAGGAATCATCACGTTCGATCCATACACCAAGCTAAAGGGTGTTTCCTTGGTAGTGGACTGGGGAGTGGTGTGGTAAGCCCACACGATTCTAGGAACCTCTTCTGCCCAGGTCCCCTTGGCTTTTTCTAGCCTTCTCTTTGGTCCTATGAGAAGAACTCGGTTGGCAAACTCGACCTACCCATTTGTCTAGGGGTGTTGAACTGATGCAAACACCTGCTTTATTCCAAACTCTGTGCACAACTTTCCCAACTGTTGGGTCGCAAACTGGGTGCCATTATCGAAAGCCAAATGTTTTGGGATTCCAAAATGGCATACTATGTTTTTCCACACAAAGTGTTGGATCTTGTGGGCTGTGATTTGCGCAACTGGCTCGACCTCTATCCACTTTGTAAAGTCCTCAATGGTAACCACAAGGTACTTCATCTGTCGCACCGATAAACGGAATGGCCCCAGAATGTCGATTCCCTAGGTATGAAAGGACCATGGGCTCTGGATCGATCGTAACTCCTCCGGGGGCGCATTGTGCCAGTCAACATGTCGTTGGCACTGCTTGCATCGTTGTGCATACATCGTGCAATCTTCTCTCATGGTTGGCTAGTAGTATCCTGCGCGAATGGCCTTTGACGAAAGAGCTCGGCCGCTGATGTGACTCCCACATATCCCTTCGTGGAGCTTTGTCATGATGTGCGTGCATTGCTCACCACTTACACAGGCCAGGATAGGGTGGGTATGAACAAGTTCCCATCCACAAGGGTATACCTCCAACCACCAGGTTTCGCCTCCTTCAACTAGGCAAACTTGCAACGACTCTTCCCTTGATAATGTGTACGTGCTTATTTTGGGTGTTTTCAGTGTTTCTTGAGTCAACCCGGTGGCTTCTTTTAACGCCTTCCGAGGTGCTTATTTGCTGGACTTCTGCTATGCTACCCGTGGTGGTTCGAGGTGTTCTCAAGGTCTCCTGTATGACTGTCCTATGTCTGCCCCCCTTGCCCGAACTAGCGAGCTTTGCTAGCAAGTCAGCTCGGACATTTTGTTCTCTGGGAACATGTACTAACTCAAACACTGCAAAAGTCTCATTTAGAATCTTGACATATTTTAGGGATGCGCCCATCCAAGGGTCCTTGGCCTGGTATCCTCCTGTAACTTGCTCTGTGACTAACAAGGAGTCACTCTTTGCCAGAAAACTCTTAGCGCCCATCTCCTTGGCCAATAGCATTCCCACGATCAAGGCCTTATACTCCGCTTGGTTGTTACTGGCCTTGAAGGCAAACCGTAGGGCTTGCTCGATCAACAACCCATTTGGTCCTTCCAGGAAGATGTCAACCTCACTACCCTGTTGGTTGGAGGACCCATCTACAGAGATGACCCATCTAAAACTCGCTTCCCCTTGGTGTGTGGCTGCCAAGGAGAGCTCTACTACGAAGTCAGCATAAACCTGGCCTTTGATAGGTCCTCTTCGTTCGTACTGCACATCGAACTCTGATAGCTCAACCGCCCAAACACATCATTCGTCTTGCCACATCGGGTTTCTGTAAGACTTTGCGAATGGGGAGGTCTTTCATTATTATTATGGTGAAACTCTGGAAGTAGTGGCGAAGTCTTCGTGCTAAAAACACCACTGTTAGGGCTGCCTTTTCTATGGCCTGGTATCTTACCTCAGGCCCTTGCAAGACTTTGCTGACAAAATATATCGGCTTCTGCACCCGATCCTGCTCCAGAACGAGGACCGAACTGATCGCCCGATCTATGAAGAAGTACAAGTGAAGCGGGGTACCTAGTTGTGGCTTGCACAGTACCGGTGGGTTGGCTTAGTATTCCTTCAACTTGAGAAATGACTCTTTGCATTCCTATGTCCATACGAACCTACTATTTCTCTTCAAACACTGAAAATAGGGGTGCCCCTTGTCCCCTCCTACTGACACGAATCTGGACAAAGGGGCCATCCGTCTTGTCAACTGTTGCACCTCCTTTACTGAGATCGGACTCCGCATAGCTATAATCGCGGCACACTTCTCAAGGTTTGCCTCTATCCCACGCTCAGTGAGTAGGAACCCTAAGAACTTGTCTGTTTCTACCCCAAACACACATTTTTCGGGGTTTAGCTTCAGTCCATACTTTGCTATCGTGGTAAACAACTCCTCCAAATCAGCGGCGTCCTGATCCTTCACCTGGGAGGTGACCACCATGTCGTCCACATACACCTGGACTTTTCACCCTATCATGGTTGCGAGCACTCTATCCATTAACCTCTAGTAGGTTGCCCCTGCATTCTTGAGCCCAAAAGGAATTACCTTATAGCAGTAACAGGAGAGCTCCGTCATGAACGTCGTCTTGCACTCATCCATGTGATGCATTCAGATCTGGTTATATCCAGAGAAAGCATCCAGGAAGCTAAGAAGTATGCATTCTGATGCGCTGTCTACCAGGGCGTCAATGTTGGGCAATGGGTAAGAGTCCTTTGGGTAGGCTTTGTTCAAGTCCGTGAAGTCGACGCACATCCTCCACTTCCCGCTGGCCTTCTTGACCAACACTACGTTCGCCAGCCACTCTCGGTATTGGATCTCCCTGATGTGGCCAGCGCTTAACAGCTTCTGGGTTTCTGCCCTGATGACCTGACGCCTTTCATCGTTGAACTTCCTCCTCCTCTGGCGAACAGGTCGGACCTGTGGATCAATGGTGAGGTGATGACACGAGAAATCGGGGTCAATGTTAGCATATCTGAGGCAGACCATGCGAAGGCATCTAGGTGTCGTGCTATGACCTCGACAATCTGGTCGTGCACTTCTTGGCCTAAGGACTTGCCAAGCTTGAACTTCTTGCCCCCGATCTCCCTCTCCAACACTTCTTCTGCGGGCTCAGGTCGTCTCTCCCGGGCGATCTCGACGCGGGTGACCCCTTCTTCCCTTAGAGGTTGGGTGGTGACGGCGTAAACTCCTCTCCTTGTTTTGAGGCTGTTCTGGTAGCACCTTTTGGCCTCCTTCTGATCAGACTTGATGGTGATCATTGTTCCTTCAAGGGAAGGCAACTTCATCTTCATAAGCCTCCAAAGGGATACTGCTCCGATCCTATTCAAAGCGGGCCTGCCCAAATGTATGTTATAGGCTGAGGGAGCATTAATAACAAGATACCTTATGCCGTTAGTGAAGGTTGTCCTCAACTCTACGTGTCCACACACTTCTACCTGGTCTCTCGCGAAACCATATAGACAACCATCGTAAGGTCTCAATTGGTCAGGAGACAGCTGCAGTTTGTTGAAGGTCGACCAGAACATTACGTCAGCCGAGTCCCTAGTCGACAAGGACACATTGTACGTTTCTTCCCACTGTCACCACTGAGATCACCACTGGGTCATTGTCGTGTGGGATCACATCCTGCAAGTCGGCCTCGGTGAAGATGAGGTCGAGCTCGGGGGTCTGGTCTGACTCCTGGGCTTCTATTGCCATCACTTCTCTAGCATATTTCCTGCGTTGGGAGGCGGTGCACCCTCCTCCTGAGAATCCTCCAGAGATTGTGTTCATCTCTCTATGGATGGGCACCTCGTGCCCTTGATCTCTTGTTGGGGCTACTGATGTCGGAGTCCCCTGCGGTTCTTGTAGGTATTCTTTCAAGAAACCATTCCTTACCAGTTCATCTAACTGGAATCCTAATGCCAAACAATTGCGTAGGCTGTGCCCAAAGGCTTGGTGGAACTCGCACCAAGTGTCTTATTTGGGCCCTAGCCTCTTGTCGGTCTTCGGTGGAGACTTCAGCTTGTCTGCCACGTTAGGGATGACAATCAACTTTTTGAGGTCCATTCGAAAATTGTGTGTGGTGGGGGTGTTTTCCTTCGCAAGTGCCCTGCTTTAAGGCTTCCTTGCTTCATATGGCGGTCGTTTCCCCGGGGCTTTCTTCTCTGTCGTGGTCTCATGTACCCTCATGGGCTGAGGACGACCAGTTCCCCGAGGTTGGACTAGGCCTATGCTTCCGCGCTTCTCTGTGACCTCTTCCTCTGCAACAATGTGGGCTATGACTCTGTGGCGGATCTCGCTGAACGTCTTTGGGCGGCACCTTATCAGAGAATCACTGAAGGGTCCTGGCAGCACCCCTCGTCTGAAGGCGTGTACTGTCATATCTTCATCTTTGGTGTGCAGCTTCACCATTAGTGCCCTGAACCTGTTCAAGAATTCCTTCAAAGGCTCTCCCTGGTATTGCTTTACGTCAAAGAGATCGTAAGAGATAGGAGGGGGAGCATGGTTGACAATGTATTGCTCTCTGAATAATGTTGAGAATTGGTCGAAGGAGGTAATGTGTCCATTAGGGAGACTGATGAACCAGTCCAATGTCGTGCCTGAGAATGTACTCATAAACAGCTTATAGTGCATGGCGTCAGTGCCACCTGAGATCATCATCTGGCTGTGGAAAATCGTGATATGGGCCTCTGGGTATTCTACGCCTATGAAGGCGATCTTTGGACCCATGAAGCTGGATGGTATCACAATGTCCATGATTGCTTGCGAAAATGGCATGGGACGAGCCCTAACTGTATGGGCGGGGTTCGCTCATTTGTTGTACGCTCACCCATGCGTTGCAAATCTCTGCGCAGTTCTTCGTTGGCTCTGCGCAATTCCTCATTGTTTGTGTGCAACATTTCCATGTCATTCTGGTATCGGTTCTGGCGAGGCGCTTGCTCGGATTGAACCTCAACCAGAATCCTGTCCTGGTCAACCTTGGACGCTGCTACAGCCTACTGAAGCGCGCGAATGGTCTCCACGAGTTGTTGCATGGAGACGTTGTCTCCTCCTTCTAGTGCAGATGCACCTTGCCTCGTATTGCTCATGTTGTTGGATGGCTCTCAACACGATTGTGAATGGGACCTAGTTTTATCAGGGGAGCCAAATGTTCTCATCGGTTGACTCAGCCGTCGTTGACTTCAAAGGCAGATGGTGGCTCCTCCTATTTTTCTGGTGGTTTCTACTCTCTCCTTGGGTGGTCAAGAGTGGCTCCGTTGAAATAGAGGGGGTCCTACCTGTTGATTGCACTCCGACAATCAAATCAGTACTGGGCTAAGAAACAATAGGTATGTAAAAGCATTTTCAGTATTAGAAATGACGTACCTTTCTAGGGTTCTTACCACCCTTTATATAGGTTGTATCTAGGTCAACTCCTTATCCCACGAGGATCTTTTCTTAAGTGGAATTAGGATTACTGGTGAGACATCCTGTGACGCGTCGCACAAGCTTGGCGCAGCCGCCGCACAAAACTTGCCTCTTCTGGAGTGCGTAATCTTACAATATGGTCGCTAGGGCACCGACTCATGTACCAGCGTTGCGGGGCCATCTGTTCTATGGGTGCCCTAAGTATTCACGTGCCATGCATGCAGTCTTTCCTTGGAAACCCTAACCCTTATGGGCCTTAGTGCTTACAAGGATTATTTACTTGTGCTAGATCTGAACGTATTATACACACCACATGCATGAACCCTTTCGTGACTTAGGTCCTTCTTACGTCTTGATGATAACTCCTTATTATTTATGGGGCCCACTTACTTGACCTCCTTAATGCGACCAGACCACCAATGTTCGATATCATCATCTGACGCCGATGTCTGATATCGATCTCTGCAACCGATGTATGAGGTCTGACCAGTACAATATTAATTTGGTTAAGTTAAAATATATATTTAATATGAGAAGTTCGATTATGTTGACCCACAAGTTCGCATTATTTATTAAATTATGTAAGGTTTTTGAATATTATGCTGATCACATGTTATGTATCTCCTTAGCTCATTTAATGTTCTCAACATGATTTGATTCGTAAAACTCAAACTTTGTTTCTTTCTCTCAAGCATTTTTTTTCTTCAAAATATTTGTTTAAATCTTAATACGAGTAGGTGTTATTATTCATTGCTAACATGAAAAAAGGACTTTTGATGTAAATTGGTGGCTTCTTTGTAACATTTATTATATTTAAACAAATTTTGTAATATTTCTACATATAACCAAATTCTGCGTTTTAGTTTTTTTAATTAATATATAATAAAAAAATTATTAAGTATTATATTATAACATAAAATTGATTTTTTAAAAGTTAAAAAAAAAAAAATTTAATATTAAAAAAATTCATTAAAATTGTAGGTTGTAAAAGGAAATTTCATATATTTCCAACAAGTTATTTTATACCTTGGTCAAACTTGACGAGTAATTGATGTCTCTTATGTAAAAAAATACATCTAAATCTTCCTTTTAATTTAATATGAGTATATATTGAACTATGTTTGTCCTTATATTATTATATTGTTTATCTTCATGAACTTTTGGCTAAGTTTTTCTCAAATTGTTTCTACAATTATGTTTACAAAAAGATTATTTAGTAATCCAAATTTTCATGAGTTCATGAAGCCTGTTGAAATGGATTGAAATTCTATATGAAAAGCTTTAAATGCATCTATTTCTCACATAAAAACTTTTATGGTTCTGTCTCCTCTTTCTCAAGAAATTTTTATTAGATAATTGATGTTTATTTCCAACCATAAAAAATTTCAAGCACTACAAGAACTCACTACAAGAATTTTAAGCTACTATATTTACATCGGTCAAGCGTGAAAGTCATTTGTGTCGGTCAAATCCACATAACACCGACAAAAAAAGATGTTACGTGAGCTATCCGACACATGTGGAACGTGCAAAGAAAAAGTGAAAATAATAATAATAATAATATTATTATTATTATTATTGTGTCGGCTACACCGACATAAAATTTGAGTTGTGTGTTGGCCTGGTCGACGATAGTATTCAGAAAAATATATATCTAATTGAAGTATCGGCTAGACCGACACATAGGTATATTTAATTTTTTATTTTTTGTAAAAATTTCTTTAATTTATAATATTGTAATAAATACTTTAGTTTTGAATACTTTATTGTAGGTATATTTTTATTACATGTATAGATTTATTTATTTTAAATTTAATGAGTTTTTAATATTTTAATATATATATATATATATATTTTAGTTTTGAATAATTTATTTTGGAGTAAAATTTAAATTTTGATATAATTTAATTAAATTAAATTTATTTAGTTGATTAAGTGTTCAATATTAAAATTATTTCAATAATTTGTCATAAAAAGTTTAGAAAGACTTGAAAAATGTAGAAAGATAATAATTGAGTAAATAAAAAAATACGTATTTATATTTTATAAATTTATATAAAATATAAAATATGCATAAATTTAGGGATATAAATTTGACATGAAGTAATTAATGTAAAATTTAGTGTATGTATTTAAAAATAAAGAAACAATTATTTTCATAAAATCTGAAAGTAAACTTAAGAAAAGAAAAAGTGAGGATAAAACCTTTGATTGATAACTTAAATAAATTTTAATCTCATAATATCTCTCTAATGGATAAAGGAACAATTTATTTTGAACTGGATATTTTCTTTTGATGTCCATTGTGATCTAAAAGAGGTTACTTCTCAGAAATGAAGTTGTTCTGTATGGCTAACCTGGGTCGAGAACTGGTGGTGGATGCTTCCTTATCATATCTTTGTCGCCATTATGACTTCGAAACTCTTAAAGTTCTCCAATGGAGGGTGCTCCACCTGTAGAATACACTCTGACGATCAAGTCAGTGAGAGCACTTATATATTATAGTGTAGTGTAAATAGCGTAGAATCAACTTACCTTGTGCCTAGAGTTTCAAGACCCTTTTATAACACTTGTCAGAAGTTGATAACTACATAATTAATTTGTTAATATTTCCCCTCGTATTTTGGGGTTATATCTTTGTAGAGTATCGTCTCCAACTAGGTCTTTTCTTGTTTCAAACAACTAACTGAATTAGTTATAATGCACATTTACTGTTTGGACCTTGTTAATTTTACTAAAGATGAATGTTCGTTTGGAGTTATTGGGCCTTTTTGTACCTTGGCTAACTTCCGGATAAAAAATATATTCAACATTTATACTTGCCGCTCTGGTTAATTTGCCGAACACCCAAGTGTTCGGACTATGGGCCGAACATACCGAATAGTAAGTGTTTGGGTTATGGATCGAGCATACCGAACGATACAGTTGTCACAGTTGAAGGTCTGGTCATGGATAGTGTCCAAAGAGCGAGGTGTTTGCTTTTCTTTCTCTGATTGGTGTCTAGAGCCAATGATTTGTATGAGGACTGTTATTTTTCCTAGGATCTCTTTTTCTTGAGAGTAGACATCGGTCCTTTGAGCGTAAGGTAGGTCTTATGTATACGGGTTGAGGTATCCCTGAAATACCTAATTTATTCCTTCATTTTTTGCTAATAAAAAAAAATAGTTGCCTTTTAATGTATTTGCCAGCTGTTAAGGCTAAGTTATCTATTTGGGTTTTAAATTAAGTAGGCCAAGATAGAAACGTTTAAGTGCTCGTGTTGAGCCCCGAGCACGTTCGACTAGTACAAAAGCATAAGGTCATTTTAAAGATTTATCCACAAAGTATATAATACTGTACCGCCCTGGTAGTCGGAAGTGATGACGTGGCATCGAGCTATTATATAGGCGTGTTGAACGGGACACCTGGCTGGCAGAAGGGAAGGAAGTCGGGAGGCTCGTGTAGTCGCCAGTTATTAAGTTGGCGTGCTCCGATCTCTAGCATACCTAAACCGGCGGTCACCGGGTTTGAGATGAAGTCGCCAGATGTGAACCCAGGCGACCAAGTGATTAGAGATCGCCGAAACAAGGACATCGCCGGAGATGAAGTCAGATAGTCATTTCCCAGCTGGCCAGCTGGTGAGCTCGGGAGACAGCTTACCTGAACATACACGGTGAAGCAAGTAAAGTAGATCGTGAAGGCGGCCGGCGAGACCACAGGGAAGGTGTATACGAAGGTACCCGATCTCGCCACTCAGAAGAGATCACGCTCCAAGGCAGCTATGCACTGAGTTGTGTCATGCATGAGTAACTTAGCCGAAAAACCTGAAGAGTAAGAAGTGGCGCCCAAGTCAAGGATGCTCCAGATGGTGACACGTGTACAGCTGGATACGAGCCACGTGTCCAGATGTGTAACTGTCTGGAGAGAGAAAGTGCGCAGGTATATAAGAGATTCTAACGAACTTCTGAGGTACGCACGTTTAGATTTACTTCTTTACGCTTGCGAGTTTTGAGTACGCTGAGAGAGAATTTTGCACGGTTTCTTAGAGTTCTTGAGTTTTCTCTTAGTAATTGGTGGTTCAGTCGCTGACTTGGGCGTCGGAGCGTGATCGGCCGCAGCGGCGCCGTTCTGTCTTTTGCAGGTTCTGGAGGTGGATCGCGGCGAAGGACAAAGGCTAACACGGCGCAGAAGTCGATCTAGATTTGACGAGGCAAGGCTCCAGCGTCTTGGTCAACAGGCAGGATCAACAGGCGCCCATCGTGGGGCCGTGTAAAACCTGTTTCCCATCCACAGCGTGAGTTCTTGGAAGTTTCTGCAGTTTCTGTGTGGTAGTGTGCTGGTGCAACCATTTTTCGCCGTTCATCTAAGCTTTGTTCGGTAGTTTCGTGTTTTCCACCGTTCGTTTGAGTTCTTGTTCGGTGAGGTGAGGTTTTTCGCTGCTTACGCAAGTTTTAATCGGTGAGATCTAAGGTTCGCCGCTCGTTTGGATTTTCGTGGAAGAAACGGTGGTTTGTGGTGGAGTCGTGAGTTTTTGCGAAGGTTTGCTGTTGAGGTTGTGTTCTTGAAGTTCTTCAGAGTTTTGCGAAGCTCTGACCGATTGATTGCTGAATCGATCGTCGCTGAAGAAGGTGTTGTTCATCGCTCTTTGTGATCTGTCAAGTTTTCATGAGAAAGATGAGAAGCAACCGTTCAAGTCCAGTTGCGCCCGTTGCTGCTGAAGGCGCCATGAATATGGCGCAAATGGTGGAAATCATGCGTTCGCTGCAAGCGAATGTGGAAGCCTCGCGCATAGAGCAGGCAAAGATGCATGAGGACCTAGTCGCCTCTCAGGCCAGGAACGAAGAGCTCAGCAGAGTGACTGAGGAGTTGCGCCAAGCTCTCCAGGAGCAGCGGGGGCGCCCAGTCGCTGAAGAGGTCGCGCCGTCAACGCCGCCTCGCGTTTTCCCCATGCCTTTCGCTCAGGCGATTACGGACACGCCTATCCCTGCGAGTGTGGTACCCGTAAAGGCTGTTTTTACCGGCGTGGAGGATCCTGAGGCACATCTCACCACGTTCCACACGCAGATGATGCTGTCAGGAGGATCGGATGCTGTGTATTGCAAGATTTTTGTGAGCACACTCTAGGGGACGGCGCTGGAATGGTTTGTGAGCCTGCCTACAGGTCACGTAACCAATTTCCAGCAGTTTTCGAAGATCTTCGTCGAGCAGTACATAGTGAATAAGGCGCCGCCTAGGGTGTCTTACGATCTGTTCGACATAAGGCAGTACCAGGGAGAGTCCCTCAGGGACTACTTGAATCGTTTTGGGGCGCAGATGGTCCGCTCGCCGGCCAAGGATGAAGAGATGTTGGTCTACGCATTCAAGAAGGGCATGCTGCCGGGACCCTTCTGTGAGGCGTTGATCAGGGCTCACCCCGCGACGTTTGCTGAGGTTAGGCGACTTGCGGTGGCCCACATCGCCGATGAAAGTGAGGTCGCCGAGAAGAGGGGAAGCGTGGCCCCCGCTAGGCCACGTGCCTAGACCAGGATCCAGCCACAGAGGGTGCTGGAGACAGCGGTGGCCAAGAGGGATCAGAGGACTCGCCATCCTTATGATCCAAGGAAGAACAAGGGCAGGGGCCCAGGGCGCCCTCAACTAGCACGTCGGGAGTTCAATCGCCCACCGAAGCATAAGTTTGTGATGGGATTGGCGGTCCTGATCGCCATTCCCAATATAGCCGCCAGGCTGAAGGCGCCCGAGAAGGTGGGCGACAAGGTGTTTGGACCAAAGCCAGACGCCTGGTGCGAATTCCACCAGGGCTTTGGCCACACCGTGGACTCATGTTTGGCTTTAGGATACCAGCTCGACGACTTGGTCAAGAGCGGGTTCCTAAACGATTACTTGCTGGATAGAAGGACTGGGGGCACGTTGAGCTCCCAGCCCGCAGGTGGTGAGGCTCAGCAGCACGAGATGCCTACTCACGGAGAGATCCACACTATTGCAGGAGGTTTCTCAGGTGAGGGATGCACCGCGTCACAGAGGAAGAAGTATGCAAGGTCTGTGATGACGGTGGACATGTTCGAGGACCACTCACCAGACGTGGACATTACGTTCACAAGGGAAGATCTCAAGGACGTTGTGCCTCATGACAACGATCCAATAGTCATCTCGCTTGTTACGGCGGGAAGGAAGGTCCACAGAGTATTGGTGGACCAAGGAAGCTCGGCAGATGTGATGTTCTGGCCGACTTTCACACAGTTGCAGTTGCCCCTTGACCAGCTGAGGCCCTATGGAGGGTGTTTGTATGGTTTCGCTGGCGATCAGGTGGAGGTCAGGGGGTATATAGAGCTGAGAACTACCTTCACGGATGACGCGGGCTCAAGAACGGAGAAGATCAAGTACCTCGTCGTGAACGCCCCCTCAGCATATAACATTCTATTGGGAAGACCAACACTCAACAGAATAGGAGCTGTGCCCTCGACCAGGCACATGAAGGTGAAGTTGCCATCGATGGAAGGGGTGGTGATCACCATCAAATCTGACTAGAAGGAAGCAAAGAAGTGCTATGAGAATAGCCTGAAGAACAAGAGGTCAGTGAGTTACATCACAATGACGCCGCCTCTCGGTGTGAAGCCCAAGCAAACAGAGTGGCGGGTTGTTGGTGCAGCGATGGAGGTGGTCGCCGGGGAAGACGTCGCCATGATGGATGCTGAGGGTGAGGGAGAGAACACCGAGCGGGAAGAAGAGGCGAGGAATCGCCCTGAGGAAGTGAGGGAGCTGGGAATCGCCAGGGCGGTGATCGCCAGGGAAGCTAGACCAAAACCCGTCGAGGAATGGCTCGAAAGGGAGATCGGGGGAAAGGTCTTCAAGTTGGGAAGATCCTTGGAGGCTGAGCTCCAAGACCAGATTGCCAAGGTGATAGAGCGGCATCTGGATGCTTTTGCATGGTCTGCTTCAGACATGCCGGGGATTGACCCCGACTTCTTGTGCCATCATCTCGCAATGGACAACCAGGTCAGACCAGTGCGACAGAGAAGAAGGAAATTCAACGAGGAGAGAAGGCAGGCGATCAGGGACGAAACCCAGAAGCTCCTCGCTGCAGGCCATATCAGGGAGGTCCAGTACCCTGAGTGGCTAGCAAATGTCGTGCTGGTGAAGAAGAGCAATGGCAAATGGCGCATGTGCGTCGATTTCACTGATCTGAACAAGGCTTGCCCAAAGGATTCGTATCCTTTGCCAAGCATAGACGCCCTGGTTGACAGTGCTGCAAGGTGTAAGTTGCTGAGTTTCCTGGATGCCTTCTCGGGGTACAACCAGATAAAGATGCATCCCATGGATGAAGAGAAGACCGCCTTCATGACCGAGATATCGTGCTACTGCTACAAGGTGATGCCTTTTGGTCTGAAGAACGCCGGGGCCACGTACCAGAGGTTGATGGATCGGGTACTTGCACCAATGCTGGGAAGGAATGTGCAAGCCTACGTGGATGACATGGTCGTGACCTCGCCAGAGAATAGCAAGCACGTTGCGGACATGGAGGAGTTGTTCACTACGATCGCCAAGTTCAGGTTAAAGCTGAATCCCGAGAAGTGCATCTTTGGCGTGGAGGCGGGGAAGTTCTTGGGATTTCTCTTGACTGAAAGAGGGATAGAAGCCAATCCTGATAAGTGTGTTGCCATCTTGGCGATGAGGAGCCCGGCTACCGTGAAGGAAGTGCAGCAACTTATAGGTCGGATGGCCGCCCTGTCTCGTTTCGTGTCAGCCAGCGGGGAGAAGGGCCATCCGTATTTTCAGTGTTTAAGGCAAAACAACAAATTTGCCTGGACGAAGGAGTGT
This sequence comes from Phaseolus vulgaris, assembly GCF_051622355.1. NCBI lineage: Eukaryota > Viridiplantae > Streptophyta > Magnoliopsida > Fabales > Fabaceae > Phaseolus > Phaseolus vulgaris. The sequence goes on from NC_143504.1 coordinate 41,711,609, forward strand.
GAAGAGGCCTTCGTCAAGCTTAAAGAGTACCTGGCGAGCCTGCCGGTTTTGTGCAAACCGCTGATGGGGACCCCTCTCAGGTTGTATTTTGCTGTGACTGAGAGGGCGGTGAGTGCGGTGCTCGCCCAAGACCAAGATCAGGCCCAAAAGCCTATTTATTTTGTCAGTAAGGTGTTGCAGGGCCCCGAGATGAGATATCAGGCCCTGGAGAAAGCTGCACTGGCAGTGGTTTTTTCGGCGAGAAGGTTACGCCACTATTTCCACAGCTTCACAATACTGGTGATGACCGACTTGCCCATCCAGAAGGTTCTGAAGAAGCCCGATGTAGCTGGGAGGATGGTGAAGTGGGCGGTGGAACTGTCGGAGTTCGACATCAAGTATGAGCCCCGAGGTCCGATTAAGGGGCAGATTTTCGCAGATTTCGTGGTCGAGCTCTCGTCAGAAGCCACACGAGTTGAGGGGGATGACTTTCGTTGGGTGCTTTCGGTGGACGGATCGTCGAACCAGCAGGGCAGCGGTGCTGGAGTCATCTTGGAAGGGCCCAACGGTGTGCTGATTGAGCAGTCCCTGAGGTTTGCCTTCAAGGCCAGCAACAACCAAGCAGAGTATGAGGCGCTGATCGCCGGAATCTTGCTGGCCAAGGAGATGGGAGCTAGGGTGCTAATGGCTAAGAGCGACTAGCTGTTAGTCACGGGACAAGTAACAGGCGAGTTCCAGGCTAAAGATCCACAAATGGCGGCTTACCTGGAGTATGTACAGGAGTTGAAGAGTTCCTTTGCCTCCTTTGAAGTGGTGCATGTGCCCAGAGAGCAGAATGCCCGAGCTGACTTGCTAGCTAAGCTCGCCAGTTTAGGCAAGGAGGGTAGGCAGAGGACGGTGATCCAAGAAACTCTGAAGACACCCAGAGCATTTGTGGCAGATCACCTGGTTCTTCAGATAAGCAAATCGACGGAGAAAGCGGCGAGGAGTCACAGGTCTTTGACCCAGGAGACCTTGAGATCGCCGAGAATAAGGGTGTGTCGGGAGGAGAAGGTAAACGTGGCGCAGGTCTGCGCTACCCATGAGCCAGACACCTGGGTAACACAGTACAAGCGATGCCTGGCGGATGGCCTTCTCCCGCTGGATCCGACGGAGGCCAGGAAGATAAAGAAGAACTCCAGCAAGTTCACGATGATTGATGGTGAGTTGTATAGGTTTGGGTTCACACACCCACTCCTGGAATGTGTGCATGGAGAGAAATGTACGAGAATCATGGCCGAGCTCCATGAAGGGATCTGCGGAAGTCACGTCGGGGGTCGAGCTCTGGCCGCAAGGACTCTCCGTGCAGGTTACTATTGGCCCACAATGAGGGAAGACTGCAAGAAGTATGCACAGTGTTGCAAGCAATGTCAGCAGCACGCCGATTGGCACAAGGCGCCTCCCAAGGAGTTGAAGTCGATTTACAGCCCTTGGTCGTTTCATACATGGGGAATCGATATTCTGGGACCTTTTCCATTGGCGATCAGGCAGATGAAGTACTTGGTGGTGGCAATTGAATATTTCACCAAGTGGATCGAAGCAGAACCAGTGGCCCAGATCACCGCGCACAAGATCGAGAGCTTCGTGTGGAAGAACATCGTGTGCCGGTTTGGTGTGCCCAAACGCCTGGTGTCAGATAACGGAACTCAGTTCGCAAGTCACCTATTGAAGAAGCTGTGCGAAGAGGTGGGAATTCAGCAAGTATTTGCATCCGTCGAGCACCCTCAGACGAACGGTCAAGTAGAGTCAGCCAATCGGGTATTGCTGAGAGGTTTGAAGAGAAGGCTAGAGAAAGCCAAAGGAAGTTGGGCTGAGGAGGTACCCCGTATAGTTTGGGCGTACCACACCACCGAGTAGTCAGGAACCCACGAGATCCCGTCTAGCCTGGTCTATGGATGCGACGCGATGATTCCAGTGGAAATCCAAGAGAGCTCGCCGAGATTCCAGAACTTTGTAGCGGAAGACTCGAATGAGGAGAGAAGACTGAATCTGGATTTGCTGGATGAGGTCAGGGAGGAGGCGAGAGTGAAGGCTGAGGCAGTGAAAAGAAGGATTGAACGAAGGTATAACTCGAAGGTGATGCCAAGGCAGTTTAAAGAAGGCGACCTGGTGATGAGGAAGGCCCACCAGTACGAGATGGAAAACAAGTTGTCGCCTAAGTGGACGAGACCGTTCAGGATAACCAAGGCGCTCGGGAACGGCGCCTACCGCTTAGAAACGTTGGAAGGAGGGGCGATTCCTCGCACCTGGAACGCCACGCACCTCAAGTTATATTACAGTTAAAAGCTTTGTAAGTAAAAACAAACACGAAGAGTTTGCAAGCTTTCTGTTAAAACAGTTTAAAAGGGGGCACTCTTTTTTCCCTAAGGAGGGTTTTTAATGAGGCCACCCAATAAAGAAGAGTTTTCGAAGTTTAAAGTGTTTTAGATTGCATGCTTGCTGTTATTGCAAGAGTTTTAAAAAAAGAAAGACCTTGTCACCCAAAAGTGATTTAAGGCGAGTTTTGAAGTTATGTCGCATGCTTTCTAAAAAGTTTCTAAGTCCCCATCGTTTTTCGGCGATTGGCGGCATCAGTTAAAGTTTAAAGTCCTCATCGTCTTTCGGCGATCGGAGGCACCAGTTAAAAGACCTCAACGCCCTCGCGCGTCCTGAGGCGAGAAAGAGATAAAGACCTCCTCGCCGTCGAGCGAGTGCAGGCGAGAAAGAGTAAAAAAGTCCTCAGTGCTTCCAGGGGAGAGAAGATGTAGCCTCTGGGGCAATTTAGAGGCACCAGCAAAAAGTCCTCAGTGTTTCCAGGGGAGAGAAGATGTAGCCCCTGGGGCAATGTAGAGGCACGAGTTAAAGACCTTCTCGGCGACGAGCGAGTTCAGGCGAGCTAAAGACCTTCTCGCCGATCAGTGAGTTCAGGCGAGTTAAAGACCTTTTCGCCGATGAGCGAGTTCAGGTAAGATAAAATCCTTCTCGTCTCGAACGAGTTCAGGTACGGTGTGGAGGGTGGAAGAAGTTTAAAGGATAGCTAAGGTAGGTTCGAAGAGAACACTTAGCTATCCGGCTTGCTGTTCTAAAAGTCAGGGAAGGTAGAGAAGGATCCGAAAGGCGCCTCTACCCCCCAGATGAGGGAACAATGGCCAAGTTATGAAGGCAAGAGGAAGCTGGTATCGCCAAGACTCTTTGGCAATCAGAAGAAATTCAAGCAATGGCAAGAGTTAAGGCCCGCTTCGATGGAGCAGATCAGGTGAGCTATGCCTTAAGCTATCGGTTGGGTTAAAATGCGCTGTTTAGCAAATAGTTTTACGCTGAAGCTTGATTGCCTTAAAGTTCACAAGTTATTAGAATGATACCGTCCGAAAGTTGATGGTTTGAAGCAGTTAGTAAACGGCTGCGCTTGCAGAATTACTAAGTCAATTTCGTTTAAGCGGTTTGTACAAGAAGAGATAAAGCTAACAGGGAGATTATATAAGGAAACAGAAAACTTCATAGCAAAGAGGTATCAGTTCAAAATACATATACAAAAAAAAGGGGAGAGTTATTACAAGTAAGTGTGTAAGAGAGAAGAACAGATGAATAAGTGATGGTGGGAAGCAGCTAATCTTCAGAAGGAACGATCTTCCCATCCACCACTTCGTTGTTTAGTGACACCATGGAGAGGTCCAGATCAGGGTACTGGCAGGCAAATTGCTCCAGGGCGGCGTCAAACCCAGCAGCGAGGATTTGGGCGGAGCTCAGCTCGAGCTCTTCAGTTTGCTTTTTGAGCCCCTCGGTCTGCTGTTCCAACTCATCAGCTCGTTTCTTTAGTTCTTCAGTTGTCTCACGAGCTTGAAGGAGGTCTTCAGTAACCTTCTTGTTTTCCGCCTGCGCCTGGGCCAGCTCTGCGGCGATCCCTTCATTCTCCTTTTTGGCCTTGGCGAGCTTAACCACGGTGTCATCCCTCTCTTTTTCAACCTTTCCCAAGAGGACCTCCCGATTTACTGAGCCCATCTCAAGGTTTTCTACCTTGGCTGCGTCTGCTTTGATCGACGCCTCCAGGCTAGCCACCTTGAGACGGTATGGGACCAGCTTGCTCTCCAGCTCAATTTTCTCTTGAGCTAGGAGGTGCACCTTGTGGCGCAGATCGGTGGCCTCCTTGCGCGCCACCCTCAGCTCAGTGCTCATGGCGTCCTCCACTCTTGAATGGTCGATCCCTGCCAACATGAGGTTGCAGGACAACTTCTTCGCCTCGATCCTTATTAGGCTATTCTCCTCTTGGAGCACGGAGATGTCGTCCTGAAGTTTCTTGCTGGAGCTCTCCACAGCTTTTGATATGATGGAGGGGAGATCCTCTGCCATCATTCTGAGTTTGGCTGTGAAGGGTTCCCAGATTCCCTTAACCGCAAGAGGAAGGTTTGCAACTGCTGTTTGTGGAGGCGCTGAAGGAGCCTGGTGCTGGCTCTCACCACCGCCCTCTTGGATCGGTTGTTGAGTTGGAGCTTCTTGGCGCGGTGGTGACGAGGGGGACTCGGTGATGATGATGGGCGAGTTGTGAGCGCCTTCATCCCCACCTGGCGCGGCTTCGGCGATTGAGGCAGTTGAAGGAGGACCCTCTCCAGCGGATATGAATGGCGTGGAGGCGCTCGGAGGGTTCTCCATGAAGTTGGGCTCAGTAGCCTCAACCACGGGAAATGCAGCCGCCAAAGGTACTGCTTGAACTGGCGGAGTTGCAGTTGGGGGAGAAGGCGGTGTTGGAATTGGAGCTGGTGGAGAAGGCGGTGTTGGGGTTGGAAGAGGAGGTGGAGCAGGTGGTGAAGAAGGTGCCACCCTTCTCCTTTTGGCGATGAGGCCATCCTCAGTTGCCTCATTGTCCTCTTCTTCATCCTCATGGACCACCTGAGGAGCTTTCCTCTTTGGCTTCCTTAGGATGAGTTTTTTGCGTTGTTGGGCGGGCAAGGCTTCTGAAGGAGCTGGGCCTTGAGGGGGCGATCTGCCCTGAGCAGCGGCGATCTCCACCACTGAGTTGGACACAGTTTGGGAGCCCGACGCCAACCCGTGGGCTCGGGCGAGCGCCCTCAACTCAGCTAGCTTGCCTTTACCCAGCATGAGATCTGCATAGTGCAAAGTATACAGGTGAGCTCAAAGACAAAAGTAAAACACATGAGTAAGTACGCAAATAAGACAAACAAGTGGTGCGTGAAATAAAGACCAAGTCTAGTGCGCAACAGACAGGACGCCCAGTAATGGATAACAGAGATGCAGCACAGGGCAAAAACGATAATGGGGAACCTAAGTTTCACCTTCTTAAATAGGGTGGTGTACACAAAGCAGAACAACTCGCCGTTGTTCCCTTTGTCATCTGCGCAGACTGGCACGTCGGGGGGGCAAGGCAGCACCGTCAGTTTGTCATCGTGCTCCTTGTGGAACGAAAGGTTGGGCTCGTCCCTTTTCTTCAATCGAAGCACTGCCACAACAGAGTTTACTGAGGAAGTCTCCTTCAGCAAAGTTGAGGTGGCCCAGGGGTATAGCTTCTTGTAGTCTAGAGAGGCGATGGAGACTCCTCCAGCGACTGGTGGAGTAGCCTGAGCGGGGTTGGGGGCGAGAGGTTGCAGGCCTCTCAGCCTGGGAAGAGAGAGCACCAGGTGCTCGTGGTGGGTTATGAGCTTGAGATGGAGGGTTTCGCGACGAGGGAGGAGGATTCGCGGTGGTCTTTGTTCGAGCCATCGCAGGAACTGCAAAGGAAAAAGGAAAAGAAAGGTGAGCGAAGGTTGCAAAGGTCGACTTAATGGTGAATGAAGGATGAAAAACGAACGAACGAAGGTTCGTTGTGTTGAAAGAAATGGAAGGTGAAGCCCTAAGTTACGAAAGGGGAGAAGAAGAAACAACCCACAGCGTATGCACCAGACAGTTAATGGATGATGCGAATCGGTTAAAATGCAGCAAACATCAACAGAAGAAGTAAAAGGGGTACCTTTCGATGATCAGTTGAACGCTGAAAGGAGTTGGGGATTGAGAGGATTTGAAGAGCGTCGTGGGTTTGCAGAGGGAGTTCAGAACGTTTGAGAAGGCAAAAAGGTGATGGAACAGTAGAAATGAAATGGGTTTAAGGGTTTTTCAAATGATTTTTGGAAGCGTAAACGACAACTAAAGATAACCGTTGATAAAGACACGTGTCGGGCGATTGGAAAGGTGTTTGGTGGAGCGTCAGGAAAGCAAAAAGTACGAACGTTTGAAATTCTGCGCCAGCGCCACGTAGATCGGTAATGACGTGACTCCTTTAGTCTTTTCGCTAGACAAGTCTTCGCTTAAGACTGGGGGGCTTGTGTACCGTCCTGGTAGTCGGAAGTGATGACGTGGCATCGAGCTATTATATAGGCGTGTTGAACGGGACACCTGGCTGGCAGAAGGGAAGGAAGTCGGGAGGCTCGTGTAGTCGCCAGTTATTAAGTTGGCGTGCTCCGATCTCTAGCATACCTAAACCGGCGGTCACCGGGTTTGAGATGAAGTCGCCAGATGTGAACCTAGGCGACCAAGTGATTAGAGATCGCCGAAACAAGGACATCGCCGGAGATGAAGTCAGATAGTCATTTCCTAGCTGGCCAGCTGGTGAGCTCGGGAGACAGCTTACCTGAACATACACGGTGAAGCAAGTAAAGTAGATCGTGAAGGCGGCCGGCGAGACCACAGGGAAGGTGTATACGAAGGTACCCGATCTCGCCACTTAGAAGAGATCACGCTCCAAGGCAGCTATGCACTGAGTTGTGTCATGCATGAGTAACTTAGCCGAAAAACCTGAAGAGTAAGAAGTGGCGCCCAAGTCAAGGATGCTCCAGATGGTGACACGTGTACAGTTGGATACGAGCCACGTGTCCAGATGTGTAACTGTCTGGAGAGAGAAAGTGCGCAGGTATATAAGAGATTCTAACGAACTTCTGAGGTACGCACGTTTAGATCTACTTCTTTACGCTAGCGAGTTTTGAGTACGCTGAGAGAGAATTTTGCACGGTTCCTTAGAGTTCTTGAGTTTTCTCTTAGTAATTGGTGGTTCAGTCGCTGACTTGGGCGTCGGAGCGTGATCGGCCGCAGCGGCGCCGTTCTGTCTTTTGCAGGTTCTGGAGGTGGATCGCGGCAAAGGACGGAGGCTAACACGGCGCAGAAGTCGATCTAGATTTGACGAGGCAAGGCTCCAGCGTCTTGGTCAACAGGCAGGATCAAATACAAACATTAAGATTGAGTGTGAGTGAGTAACTTATTGTTAATTGTTAGATTACTACAATACCCAAAGTGTCCCAAACTTTACCACATGTTCTATAAATGCAAATTGAATATATAACAGAATTATTCTTTAGGTATTGGACCCCTTTTCCATTTTCTTATGGAGGAAGATGTGACTAATCCAGGATACTGTTAGAATATATGGCCTTAAACGAGAGGGGGGGGTGTGAAATGTTTAAGAGAGGTTTTTGAAATCTTTTTGAAGTTTAACAAAATTCTTTGTGTGAATCCAGAACAAAAATCAGGTTAGCCAAAACAAGAGCAATAAAACAACAAAGCAACAAAAAAACAAATGGTTGTTTCTGCGAAACAATCGATTGTTTATACTAGTCAAGCTAAAAACAGAATGTAAACGAGTTTAAGGGTAAGAGAAAGATACACCAACAGTTTATACTGGTTCACTCTTAAACCAAGAGCTACATCAAGTCCCCAGAAAACCACTGGGTAATCCACTATGTAATCAAACCAGATTACAACACACAATCCACCAAAGAAGTGACCTTGAACCCTTCAAGAAACACACTCACTTTGGCAAATCACACACCAAGAGTATTGATCTTAACCATCTAAAGAGCACACAACACTCCTTGGCAACATAACACCAGAAATACAGAAGATTGAGAAGAGATTACACTTGTTTATAGAACAATCTGAAATCAATACAAATGCAATCCTATTCCATTCTCTTAGAAAACCCAAAGCTTTGATGTGAATTTCAAATCTTGAATCAACTCTTTCACAACTGAAAAACTCAAATCTCTTTCACTTCTTGTTTGAAAACATAAACAAACTATTTATATTTTCCAAAGATTAGTCAAAACATTTAATGAAGAAGCATATTCAGTTGGAAATCATTTAAAGCACATTCAACCACCAAAACAGAATTTTGTTAGGATTGTCAAAGAAACAATCGCTTGAAACCATGATACAACCAATTGTTTGGTTTGGCAGTTAAGTCAACCAAACTTAAACAGTTTTCAACCTTTTCAAAAACTCCTAAGAGTAAAACAATCGGTTGATTCGACAAAACAACATGTTGTTTTTCATTTAGTTGGAAAAACACTTTATTTCAAAAAGGATTTAAAACACATTAGCTTTAGATTCAACAAAGGAGTGGATTACAAATAAAACTACCCAAAACACAGCAACAACACAACCTTGCATCAGGCTCATAGGATTTGGATTCTTCAAAGCACAAATTGAATTCTTCAAAGCACTTTATCACTCTTGATCAATAATCTCCCCCTATTTGATGAAGACAAATCCCTGGTTGCTTGTGTTAGTCTTTGTTTGTATATCAAGCAGCACCTGCAAAGCAAAACTTATGCAAACCAGAGCATCTTTAACAGTAGGTTAGAATAGCATATTAACTAGTTTCCTGCATAAACCTTAGAGCAGGAAAACCAGCCAAAACACAAGTTAAAAACAACAGCAGTAGCAGCAGAATTTAAACAACATTCAAACATATTAGAGTTTGTCAACACATAACCAAATAGTTATGAGACAAGATGCATGTTGTATTACAAGGACGACATCAAACTAAATGAGTGCAAATTTTGTGGTCTTCCCAGGTACTTGTCTCTAAAGGGTCTGAAAAAAACATACAAAAGAGTGCTAATAAAAAGAATGTTTTATTTGCCTATCATACCACGATTATAAAGACTATATACGTCAATGGATTCAACAAGCCAAATGTGATGGCATTTTGAAAACATAACTAATGATGATGTATTGCGACATCCAATTGATGGGAAAACTTGGAAACACTTTGATAGTGTATATCCCAAATTTGCAGCTGAACCTATACCGACCAGGTCATCGGGTGTGATGACGTGTCTAGCACGTGACTATGTGGGGCGTGCTCAGCAGAACACGTGGACAAGATAAAGACGAATGGCTCAGAAGTAAGCATAGTCAACGCTCGTGGAAGTGGCGTTCTGCAGTGTACATAGTCGGTTGTCGCTGGGTTTGTATGTCATCGACGTATTAGATAATGGAAGATCAGGTGGTCTGGCATCGCCACAAGAAGCACATCGCCGGACTTCCCAGTAAACTCAGTTGTAGCTGATTGGGGGTTCAAGCGAGGAAGTTCAAGCATGTGAGTTCAGTAAAGATGATCGTTACGTCAGCATGAGGCGCGAAGGTTAAATGGGTTGGAGTAAACAACTTCCTCCTCGACGACAGGATCCCCAGAGTGGACGTTCATCGATGGCGAGTTCCTCTCAGTTAGAACGTGCATGGCGTGGCGAAGAGGAAGGTGGCACCTGCGACAAGTAGTATCACAGAGATGGTGTACTTTGTTGCATCCGATACTCGCCTTGTCAGGTGGCGTTCCAGAGCGTGTTGCGTGCTAGGTTACACCTTGAGTAGGAGACTTGGTCGCACAACTGCATGCTACGTAGAAATGGCGCTCAAGTTACCCTAACCCAGATGACGACACGTGTAGGGTTGGATGCTACCTGTTACTCCAACCCAGATGATGACACATGTAGGGTTGGATGCTACATAGAAATGACGCTCAAGTTACCCCCACCAGATGATGACACGTGTAGGGCTGGGTGCTACCTGCTACCCCAGCCAAGATGATGACACGTGCAGGGTTGGATGCGAGCCACGCGTCCAAAGCGTAACTGCCTGGAGAGAGAAAAAACCTAGCTATAAAGGTTACTTAACAGAATTTGCAGAGGTACGTTTTCATTACGGCTCATTGTTTTGGGTTGAGTGCACTTTAGTACGGTTCTACAGAGTATAGTTTTCTCTCAGTTTTTGGGTGTTCTTGTCACTGACTTGAGTGTCGGAGCGCCACCGGCCGCAGAGGCGCCATCTTGTGTTTTCAGGTTCTCAAAGAGACTATCTGTGGAGTGGACTTGGAGGGCACGTGGTGTCAAGCTGGTGAGGAAGATCGTGACGAGGCAACGCTCTTGCGCTAGGTCAACCGGCAGGATCAGAACCCCATAATGTAAGATTGAGATTATGTTCTGATGGATTCACTCCTTATATCCAAGCTTCAACATCTCCATATTCTTGTTGGCGATATTTTTCACTTTTTATAACCTACCCCCTGAAATGTGTATGACGAAGCCGTACATGTTTCTAAGTTGTCTCGTACCTGGTCCTACTAACCCAACAAAAAAAGTAGATGTATACTTGCAACCACTTATTAATGACCTCCAACAACTGTGGAGTGAGAGTGTCTTCACTTATGACATATCAACAAAAGAACACTTCGTCATGCAAGCTTGTTTGATGTGGACAATTAATGATTTTCCAGCATATGCGATGTTGTCTGAATGGGTGATACAAACCAACAGATAACTAAGGAAACAACAAGCACTTCCAGAAAGGGTCAGTCATATAAAAATACAAAGTCAAACCCCACTAAGCCTCGAGAAAGAATCAACAAAAGAAGAAGAAGCTATAAACCCGAATATCAGAAGTTCTCCCTTTTGGTCTTCTTAAGAGATAGAATATGTTGTAAATAATTTTGGACTCACTTTAGGGATCCAAATAGCAAAGATAGGCTAGAATAAGGTGTCTTTAGCATAATAGGGGGTGTAGGTATCATTTTAGTTTGTTCCTAGCCCTTTAAGAAGGCAATCCGACCGAGTTTCTAGAAGGAAAAGCCTAAGATGCGGGTTTGACTTAGTCAAACCCTAAGGCTGCCCATTTTTTCCCTTTTCCCATCCTACCCCACTTGCTTGTTTTCCAAGGCTCCTTCACCTATAAATAGAGGCCTACCCATTGTATTTTACATGTTGAAATTGAATAGAAAAGTTACTCTGCACAAATTGTGTGAGGCTTGTGTCCTCTTAGCATTTAGGTCTCGTATTGAGTGTTTGAGAGCTCTCAAATGGCGGCCTTCAACACTTATCTTGGAGGAAAACCACACTTCAAGTGGCGTGATCCACCTCTCTTCCATCACATAAGCTTTTCCTTTCCTTCATCTCTTCCATTTTTTCCATTATTCTATTAATCTTTGTGCTCTTATGTTCTTGTTTTCATCCTTTATCAATTCGGTTTCATTATGTTCTTGTTTTTCTTTCCATGCTCTTTTACATTTCGCCCTTCATCATCAATCACCATATTCTTGTATTTTTCTTTTGCCCTCTAGAAGTGAACCTTCGCACTTACTTAACCACTTGGTTAAGTTCGTGTCCAGTGGGGATCTTGGTTCTCACTTATAATTGCTAAAAAAAATCTCAATCTAAGTAAAGTGTCACGTCTAAAATGAAGCAATCTAAAATCAACTCACCATCATGTGGTATTCAGAACTTTGGTTTTTTAGCTTATCTTGTTTAGAGTTGATTGGCACTTTACTTTCTTGCATCTTTAATAACTTGTCTTTGCATTCAAGTACATTTAAATTCTTGTCTTTACTTTCAAGCACTTACTTTCTTGCTTTTAAATTCGGCATTTACCTTATTCAAAAACATTGTTTCGCTTTTTGAATGTTCCTTTATGTCTTCTTTTGTTATTGCCTCTTTTCCTTGAGTCATATGTTCTTTAGTGTCCTTATATTTTTGCCTCTACTTACTTGCTTTTAATTGTGAAAGTTTATAAGTAATTAGAAACTTGTTTTAGTAGAAATAGATTTAAGTTCCAAACAAAAGATTTCAAGTGATCAATTATTAGCCATACCTTCTGCCACCAAATCATTAGAAATGAAGCCAACTTTTCTTAGCTTAATCAACACTCATCAATTCACTGGAATGGATCATGAAGACCCTTATACTCATCTATCCACATTCTATGAGTTGGCAGGAGGTATAATAATGACTGTTGATGTAGAGCAAGCTATAAGAATCATTGTTGCCTTAGCCTCAACAGATTACCAAGCTCAACACGACAGATATACAGTGCAAAAGAAAGGGGTGTTAGTACTTCAGATGCAATTTTAGCACAAAATAAAATTTTGACTCAGCAAATTGAGGCATTAACCAAGCAAATGTCAAAAACTACCTCAACAATTACATGCAGTAAATTCTCCTTCAATTCAGAATGAAACTTTGAAGTGTGATTTTTGTGGGGGAGATCATCTTAATGGCCAATGCTTTTATCAAAATCCATCAGAGGAAGAGGTTCAGTATATGAATAATCAAGGAAGGCAAGATGGCTTTTCATCTAACTATCCAAATAACATGGCTCAAGGGTGGAGGAATAATCCAAATCAAGGTTTTGGATGGAAGCAAGAAGCTGGATCATCTAACAGGCAAGTTCCTTGGTACCAACCACATTATCCTTCCATTCATGGGAGAACATCAAAATTGGACAATACTTTTGAGAAGTTCATGCAAGCCTCTCTATCCAATCAGAAAAATACTAAAGCATCAATAAGGATTTAGAGACACAGGTGGGGCAATTGGCTAAATAGTTAGCTGATAATCAAGGAAGTCAATTTTCAGCCAATACACAAATCAATCCGAAGGATCATTGCATTTCTATCACTACCATAAATGGGAAAGTTATAGGAAAAGGAAATGGGGGAAAACTTAGTTGTTGAGGAGGAGGTTTTAAAAGATATAGAGATTGAAAAATAACAAATCGAGTGTGAGGGAGGAGAAAAAAGGAATAAGGAAGATGTTGTAGATATTAGAGAGAAAATAGAAAAAAAATAAAAAAAGTGAAAAACAAGAAAGGAGTGTTTCTATAAAAGATGTACCTTATCCATATGCTCCTACAAAGAAATGCAAAGAAAGGCAATTTGCAAGATTTATGGATATTCTCAAAAGATTGCAAATTAACATTCCTTTTACTGAAGCTTTAAAGCAGATGCCTACATATGCTCAATTCATGAAGGAATTATTGACAAAGAAAATAAAATTCAATGACCATAAGATAGTTGAATTGGAAGTTGGATGCAGTGCTATAATTCAAAAATCATTACCGCAGAAATCTAGAGATCTTGGGAGTTTCACTTGGCCAATTACCATAGAAAATCTCACTGCTGGAAAGACATTATTGGATCTTGGAGCTAGTATTAATTTGATGCCTTTATCAATGCTGAATAAAATTGGATATGTAGAAGTGAACCAACAAGAATGACTTTGCAGTTGGCTGATAGATCAATCAAATATCCAATGGAATAGTTGAAGATTTGTTGGTAAAGGTAGATAAATTTCTATTCCCAATAGATTTTGTTGTTATGGATATTGAAGAAGATGCTGAAGTACCTTTAATACTAGGAAGACCATTCATGAAAAATGCCAAAGTTATAATTAATGTAGGAAAAGGAAGATTGAAGGTTTGTGCTCAAGATGAAGAAGTAAGCTTTAATGTTTTTGAAGCAATAAAATATTCAAATGATCAGAAAGAGTATTTCAGAGTGGATGTGATTGTTGTTGAACCTTTAATGACATTAATCAGGCGTCAAGCTATATGACGTTAAACGAGCGCTTGCTGGGAGGCAACCCAGTGTTTTGTTTTGAAATGTGTCTTTAATTTTTGTTTTGACTTAGTAGTATGTTTTAATATTTGATGTCTTTAAAACCAGTTTGATATGTGAAATGGTCATGTAGGTTTGAAATGTTAGGTGAAATGAATGGATGGAAGAAAGCTTAGAAAGGATTGAAACTTTTGGCAAAGACAAAATGAAAATTTTCAAGAAAATTTCATTGCAGGGTAATTTTAGCTTAAGCTAGAACTTTTAGCCTAAGCTAGATATGCAAAAAAAGAAAGAAATTTCGTTCTGCAATTTTAGCTTGAGCTAAACTGAGTTAGCCTGAGCTTGAGCTTGAGCTTGAGCTAAACAACTCTGTTGCTCTCTTCCAAATTCTAGCCTGAGCTAAAATGAGCTAGCTTGAACTAGAAAACTTTGTTGCTCTCTGCCAAATTTTAGCTTGAGCTAAACAAATCTGTTGCTCTCGGGCAAATTTTAGCCTGAGCTAAACTGATCTAGCTGGCCAAATTTTAGCCTGAGCTAAACTGATCTAGCTCGAGCTAAACAAATTTGTTGCTCTCTGCCATACTTTAGCCTGAGCTAAAAAGATCTAGCCTAAGCTAGTGGGTTTTTTCTTAAAATAAATAAATAAATAAAAGCTGCAGCATTTTAAAATCACTTTTGAAAATCCTGCACCCTAACTCATTTTCAGTCAAGATTTCCCAATGTTTAAAATTCCATCCCAAAGCTTTCATACTCATTCAAACATTTCATCTACATTTCCATTATCAAGGTAAGTGTTTTATGTATAAATCTATCATCTCCATAGCCATCATCGTTGCCATTTCCATTCAAGCATGTTGCCTTCTCCATTCATTTTAAGATTTCATTGCTAAATTGCTATAAACTCAAAGATTCAATCTTGTTGATATTTGAATGTTTTGATGTTGAATGTGATTGTTATTTTGAGTTTATCCAAAGTTAAGCACCGTCTTCCATGGATTAAATACCAAAAATTACTCATTCAATGTCATTCTATATCATACATACCAAGTGTTTGTTAAAATGTCAATCAAATAAAACACTTTGGTTTGAGAAATGCGTATTCTTACATGTGCAGAAAAATGAATCGCACCAAATCCACAATTGGTATTAAATAATCCGTCGTTAACACCCACTGAATTTGATGACTATCTATCTTGCCCTAAGGACATGCACAATTTTTCAGGGGAGGCAAGAGTGTCTAGAGTTGGGACTAGAGTTAAAGATACACCAGAAATGGGAGTTGGACCATCTGGAGCAGCAACAGGAGATGAAGATTCAAACCAAGTTCAGAATGATGATGTTGGCACAAAGCGGAACAAAATCACAAGAGGAGATTGATACTTGCCATGCACAATGAACAAAAAACTGGTTTTATCTTTTTTGTTTAACTTTAATTTCAGTATTAATTTAGTTTAAGTAGTTTAGTTTAGTAAGTTGACTTTAGCAGTTTAGTTTAATATTTTTTACTTTAGCTTTTGTTGATGGCAAGTTTAAGTTAGTATAGTAGCTGATGTTTGCATATTTTGTGAAATCTTGTATATAGATAGATGATGATATAATTTTTTGGAAAAAAGAAATCAAACCATAGTTTTAAATTAGAACAACCAAATGGATTGATCAGGGACTTAATTTGAAAAAGAATTTGTGGCTGGAACCATCATTCAAATTGAGAAAAGATAGTAATGTGTAAAAGTTGGAACAAGGTAAAACAGTTGAAAGCAATGACTGAGAACAAATGAGGAATTGAAATTAGCCAACCAAGTGAGAGTGTGAAACCTTTAAACAGTTTGAGAGACTTTCACTAGTTAAGAGTTGATTGATGTTGCCTAATTTTCTAGTCAATTTGCATCACAAAATCAAATATGGAGATGATTGAGGCATGTTTAATAGAGTTGGAAGTGAGAAAACTCAGGGCCAAACAGCTAACCTTTGCAATATATAATGAAATGTGTAGAAAAATAATCCTTTTTGAGCTAAAGTTTGTTTTATTGCACCCTAGCTTTTGATATACATATATTGTCCTACCCTGTGGTATGCTAACAAAAGGAGAGCATAGGTGCAATTCAAATTTCTATAATTAGAAGAATTGGGTTTGGTGAGGCTGTTGGGATCTTGAAAATGAAAAAAAAAAGGATTACAAAATAATCCACATTCTCATTCTCTTTTCTAAAAAAAAGAAAAAAAGAAAAGGGGATTACAAGAATAAAAAGGGAAGTAATGTGGATGAATCTTATGGAAGGGATAATGAATAACACAATTAGAAATTCAATTGAAAATATGCTAATATTTTGTTAAGTGTGCATTTTGTTATCCTGTAAAAACCAAATTTTCTTTGTAACCCAACCTCATTACAACCTGAAAAAGACCTCAAGATCTATGTTTGTGATCAACTAGAAATGAAGGGCAACCTTAAATTAGCTTGGAAATTAGTGAAAAGAGAGGGAAAACACACACCAGTGAGGAATGAAGAGAGAAATTCCTTAGTTTGATTCTCATTGAAGAGTAACAATTGTTTACTTTTGAAATTGAATACATTCTTATCTTGTCTTGGTTTGAATTGATAGGAAACACCATAATTTTTTGTTGAATTATCCTGTGCTCTTTTCATGAAGTTGTTCTGATATTGAACTATAGATTTGTTTCTAAGGATTTGGGGAGGAATGAACTCTTTTTTTTTTTTTGGGATTCAATTACTTTGCTTGAGGACAAGAAAGATTCTAGGTTGAGAGGAAATTGATAAGTGCCGATGTGTAGTTTTTATGATTGAGAAAATTCAACACTTTGGAACTTAATTGTTGCTTAATGTAAGAAAATTACCCTAATCTGAGAATTATTGAATTTGATTATATATTTTGAACCAAGAAACAAATGAAGAAATTTAATGTCAATTTTTGTGTAAATTGCAGATGAATATGAAGCATTGAAAGAAAGAAAGCAAAAACTTAATTGAATGACAAGAAGATTTAGCTCAAGCTAGAGGATTTAGCTCAAGCTAAAACTGTCCAGAGTTGATTAAAGGTGCAGTACTAATCTAGCCCAGGCTAGAATTGCTAGCTCAAGCTAAAAATGCACCGAAAGATCTAGCTTAAGCTTAATTGGCTCGCTTGAGCTAAAGTTCAATATATAATTTTTGGAACAAAGTGAAAACATAAGCGGTGGAAAAAGATTGGATTTTTATAGAGAGAGATTGGTGAGAGAAGAAGAGTTGAACTCTATTCTAAGAAAAGAACTTGCTTAGATAAACCCTTCTTATGCAATCCAGATCAAGAATGAAGATTGGAGGAGCTGTCATGAGTGGCTAAGTGCTTTCTAACTTGGGATTGATTGTATTCTACTTTGATCAAATGTATTCTTGGTGATATATATATATATATATATATATAATATTCTCTTTTCTACTTGTTCTTGGTATTTTCATTTCATGCTTATTGCTTGATTCTATCTGATAAATGGAGTCTTGATTTTAATCCTTAAATTTAACTGGAAAGTACCTTTAAGGATCTGAAATAGATGAAAATACTTGATAACTTGTAATGTAGGAATAGATTTCAGGTTATTAATTGCATCATAATTATGTTCATAAAGCTGGATGATTTGTTAGGTATATGAGGAATCAGTGTTTGAGAAATTATCTTATGAATTTCATCTGTGAGGAATCAAGGTGAATGACTTTAAATTAAGCATCGAGAATAAGTAGTTTTGAGTATTATGTATTGTATTATTCCGAAATACAAATGATTGAAATATACTTAATTAAATCCCAAGTATCTTTCTCTATATTTGATAAGTTAGTTTTGTTTTTGGTTGAATCAAACCCTAAATCTTTGAGTTATTTGTGAAATCTTTAATTTGGTTATGAACATGTTCTCAAAATTATTTTCTATACTTAATGAGTTTTATAACTAAACTTCTTAATTAGAATTGTTCCCTATGGGTTCGACATTCGTACTTTAAAGAGTATTATGTTACGGTTGATTCGGTACACTTGTCGAGAAAATCAACAAACTTCTCCTTCCAATTTTTCAAAAGAAACCACTTCTTCCTATAGCGTTTTTAAAGACAAACCTTCTACCTCTACCCCTAAGTCACCCACGAAACCTTCAAGCACAAAATGTTTTAAATGTTTAGGGTTTGGGCACATAGCTGCCAATTGTCCAAATAAAAGAACCTCAAAGCTAAAAGAGGAACACCAGGCCCAAATTTAAACAAAAACCAAAAGTGAAAATGAAAGAGAAAACGAAGGACAAGATAACATGGGTATCATCACTTCACCTCAAAGGTGTTTTTCTTCCCTGTCTTTTTCATTACCTAAATGTTCTAAATACTTGACATATTTGATAAAGAAGTTTAGGAATGATATTAAAAAATCTCTTAAAGGTTATCACCTTCTAAGAGGATTATCCCAAAATCATTTCATCCCCAAATATTCTTTCCAAACATGGGCTATAGCTAGAATTCAACCATGTATATCTCTAAGCTTAATGAACATAAGTTTGCTTCACACCTACCCTATACAAATCATGTGAACAAACTTACTATGTTATTTGCAGGAGTTCTAAATTCGAGGACGAATTCTTTCGAACCTCGGGAGCATGATACAAACCGACAGATAACGAAGGACACAACAAGCACTTCCCAAAAGGTTCAATCATCTCAAGATACAAAGTCAGGCCCCACCAAGCCTCGAGAAAGAATCAACAAAAGAAGAAGCTATAAACTCGAATATCAGAAGTTCTTCCTATTGGTCTTCTTAAGAGATAGAATATGTTGTAAATAATTTTGGGCTCACTTTAGGGGTCCAAATAGCAAAGATAAGCTAGAATAAGGTGCCTTTAGCATAATAGGGGGTGTAGGTATCATTTTAGCTTGTTCCTAGCCCTTCAGGAAGGCAATTTGACCTAGTTTCTAGAAGGACAAGCCTAGGATGCGGGTTTGACTTAGTCAAACCCTAAGGCTGGCCATTTTTTCCCTTTTTCCCATCATTCCCCTCTTGGTTGTTTTCCAAGGCTTTTTATCCTATAAATAGAGGCCTACCATTGTATTTTACATGTTGAAATTGAATAGAAAAGTTACTTTGCACATTTTGTGAGAGCTTATACTGAGGCTTGTTTCCTATTTACATGGTCTTATCTTGAAGAATGTAAGGCTCTCAAGTGGCGGCCCCTTCCACTTATCTTGGTGGCCTCCACACCTCAAGTGGCGTGATCATCCTCACCATACCTTCCCTAAGTTTCTTCTTCCATTTTCCTTTCCATTTATGCTCTTAATTTTCACATGTTTCCTTGAATTGTGTGCTTGGGTTTTGGCTCATTTATTGAGTATGAATCATCATTTGGTTTGGCAATGACCACCATTGATGTTGACCATGTTCCCTATTCATTTCCGCATTTGCATTCCATATTCACCATATCTTGTTTTTCCATCTTTGCCTTTGTGAAGTGAATCTTCACACTTACTTAACCATTTGGTTAAGTTTGTGTACGGTGGGAATCTTCCTTAGGTCCTCACCATTAATGCTAAAATCTCGATCTTAAATTAAAATGTCACCTTAAATGAAAACATCTAAATATCAACTCACATCAGTGGGAGGTAAATTAGCTTGTCCTTATTGTATGGAGGACACTAAAGCATGGAGATAAAAGTTCCTAGTTTGACTGTCATCGGTGATTTTTCCCAGCCAATCATCATTTCAAGAGGAGTTAGAGGAGATTTCTTAAAAACTGAGTTGAAATGGATGACCCACCTTATGTCTTAAATGAAAATGAATTATGGGAGATTCTTCGTGACTTCCCAAAAGTGACAGATGGTCCATTTGAAACTTTTTCTAGGTATGGACAATATCATAATTGGAACAAAAGGACAATATTTTGGGATCTGCCATATTGGAAGGGCAATTTGTTAAGGCACAACCTTGATGTTATGCACATAGAATTATTATTTTTATAATGTCTTCAACACTTTAATAGACGTTAAGAAGAAAATGAAGGACAATCAAAATGCGAGAATGGATGTTTCTGAATTGTGTGTCTGTGGAGACTTGGAGTTGGTTTAATTACAAAATGGAAAGTTAGCAAAGCCAAAGGCCAACTACACATTCTCAAAGAAATATGCTAAGTCAATTTATAAATGGATCACCGAGTTGAAGATGTCAGATGGTTATGCCTCTAACATTGCAAGGAACCAAGACAAGGGAAGTATGCATGGCATGAAAAGTCACGACTGTCACGTTTTCATGGAGTGTTTACTCCCAATATGTTTTCGGTCATTACCAGAATTTGTGTGGAGTGCCCTTACTGACTTAAGTCGATTCTTTAAAGACTTATGTTCTAATACATTGAGGATAAATGATCTTGTCAGAATGAAAGAAAACATAGCAATCATCTTATGTAAGTTAGAACGAATATTTCCACTAGCTTTATTTGATTCAATGGAACACCTTGTCATTCATTTTCATTTGTAAACAATACTTGATGGTCCTGTTCAGTATCGATGGATGTATCCCTTTGAAAGGTAACCATTATGTTAATTATTTCAATGTTTAAAAGCGTCTGAAAAACATAATAATTAGTGTTTTGCTTTAGGATGATGGGAGATTCAAAGAAATCGGTGTGTAATTTGGTATGAGTAGAAGAATCAATATGTGCATTCTACCTACACTAAGTGATAACATATTTTCTCTCTCATTATTTCAAACGTGTCAGCTTGTTGTCAAATAGATATTGTCATACAAATGAGGAAGACTCATACACATTGTCGATTTTGAATAAATGTGGACGCCCAAGTGGTTCTAGCAAAGACTATTGGTTCTAGCAAAGTCTTGTCCTCGTCAATTGCAAAGAGGTCAAACCATTTACTAAGTAAGTTTAGTTGTACATAATTTGAATTAAATTATTGTAGGTTGTGTAGTTCACTAACTAATTCTGATTAATATTTGAAGATTGTTCTTACAAGTGTACTCAATCAATGATGAAGAAGCTTTGATAGTTATACATAATAATTTTCCAGAATGGATCAAGAGCTACGTAAGTGTAACCTAAATCCATATGTGCTTCTTATTTAATCAGAATTTCATAAATAAAGTAATGTTTTCTTATCAATAAAACACATG
Organism: Phaseolus vulgaris; assembly: GCF_051622355.1. NCBI lineage: Eukaryota > Viridiplantae > Streptophyta > Magnoliopsida > Fabales > Fabaceae > Phaseolus > Phaseolus vulgaris. The sequence goes on from NC_143504.1 coordinate 41,732,398, forward strand.
TTCATGATGAAAGGAATGTAATCAACCCAAACTGGAAGGGACTTTCTTGGGGACCTAATTTAAAGATAACATCATGGAACATCTACTTCGTTAATGGTTATAAGTTTCATACAAAGGCATGGGCTGATGGTAAGAAAACAAAAAAATAGTGGGTTGTATGTTAAAGGTATCACTGACGGAGGAGAAGACGACTTTTATGGTATAATTCATTATAAATATAAATTGGAGTATGTTGCTCTGAATAAGAAGATTCCACTATTCTACCGTGAATGGTTTGATCCTACAATTAATTTCGGGACTAGATCATTCACAATCTAATCTAGTTGAAATCAAGTTAAGTGGAAGATATGGACCCTATGATCCATTCATTCTTCCACAAAAGGTCAGACGATTTATTATGTCAATTAGCCAAACATATGTAAAAACCTTCGAGGATGGAGCGTTCCAATTAAAACAAAACCCCGAGGACATATGCAAGTTGACAACATCAACGATGAACTGCTTTATCAAGCTAATAAGACGTTTGATGTCTTACCAATTACAAGAATTGAACATTTATAATGTTTAGCTGACACATCTAATGTCAAAGTACTTGATGATGATGATGATATTGAAGTAAATAATCATGACGATGATGAAGATCTTGACCTATTAAATGAAGATTATTCGAAAAATCACATAAACAATGATGATTCTAAGTTTAAAAACAATGATGAATAATGTATACTACTTTCATTAAACTATAAACAAACATATCATCATTAGATAATTATACTAATATTATCAACAAATATTTTTTTTAGGAAAAATGGTTAGGACTAGACGAAGGGATGGTTGTTCCATTGTTAGGTGTGGTCAGCCGAAACGTGGAGTTTCTACATCGATGCATGGTCAGCTAGATATAGATGTAGGAACCATCCCTTATTATGGTATTTTACCAGCGTTTGATGCTGGTAGTCCACATCTTTCATCCCATTCCTCGACATCGTCTTCTAGCTCGTCTTGCTCCACCTTCTCCTCCTCCGACCATGGACAATTCGGTACGCTTATCCACACTCCACTATATCACCTCATCACACACATATTTCATCATCTTCACACTCTCCTAGTATTCCACTACCACCAAGTCCATCATTCTCTGTTCCGACTTACCATCACAGTGTTCCTGCACCATTCCACCAGACTTTGAGTTTTCCACTCCAACCCACTCATGCTCCATTTGGCCAGGCCACATGATGAAACCTTGAGAGATAGATTACCCACTGAGCTAGCCCAACCATCCAAAAGGATGACCAGGAGAATGACACAAGACCCAAGGCTAGGTCAGGATAAGTTCATAGTCAATGCATCAGACCCCATCATTCCTTAGAGGATTATTGATGACTTTTCTACGACAAGTGCACCGTGTTGTCAAAAGTAATAATTTATCCTTAAGGAAGAATATCAAATCCATAAGGAACATTTGAATAATCAAATAAAAGATTCACTAAATAGAAAACAGAATAATAAAATTTGTTGGAATTTGTTAAGATTGCAATGATTAATAAGAAAACAAGTTAAAGAGTTTGTTGCTTCAATATGAAAAATAGGGATTGTGGTTCCTCCTTGTCACTCTTTTGTATTTTGATTAGCATGACAATATTGTGTCCTTTGATTGATATTGATGCCTGTATAAAAATCATTTATATCGATTCCTCCCACATAAAATTCTTAAGATGCCTCCTAAATATCTATTCTTCACATATTTATAAAAAATTCTTATCATTAAGAGTAGACGTTGATAGTAATTAACATTTCAAATATATTCCTTGCATTCAAATATGTTAAGCATTATCATTTGTATCAAAAACTTAGAAGTATTTTCCAATCAAATCTAAATTTTGAGATCTTGGTAAACCAAGCATTACAAACAAAACGACAATACCAATCATCAATCAAGAACAAAATATTATGTTTAGATATCACCTCAATACATAAGAGTTTCAACAAATTACCCTCAATCCCAAAGGGTAGAATTAGCCACATTTGATGGCTGTTACAAACAGGGAGAACAAGAAAAGAAGATCCAAGATGTTTCTACTTGATGGTTGCCTCCTTTAGGGTTTTTAACACCTCCTATTCTCCCAATTGGATTACAATTCACTCAATGGTGTTTTCCTCTAAATCTTGCGTCTCCAGGATTGTTCCTCAAGCCTCCTATTTAACCTAATTAGCTCGGGCTAAGTGACTTCTCGCTTGGGTCATATTGGGTGCGCCTGGGCGAGAAACACGAAAAAAAGCCCAACGTCACTGGAGCAATCTCACTTAAGCGAGATCCTCTGGGACGTCAGGCTTAGGCGAGTTTGGGCAAGCTTTGGTGAGTGCTAGTGCGTTCTAGCTTTCCCTTTTTAGCTTTGTATATTCTCCTTTTGCCCAACCATCTCCATTCTTCCCTAGAATCCTGAAATTAACACAAATTTGAGAATAAATTGTTCTTATTCAAATTAAAATCACAAAATATGTAAAAAAGCATAATTTCAAAATTAGGGGTTATATTATACTTATTTTATCAGTTAATATCCATAAGTGCCTATATTTTAATATGAAATATTACTAAAATTTGGCACTTATCAATTATTAGGAGGAGAGCCCGCATGATTGGAGCTGAGCACCAACTAGTTTCATTGTTTTTAATTTTAGTAGAGTAGGGTGTATTTAGTCTAAATTGAGCTTGAGTCCCTCCCTAGCTTCTAGAAACCTTGACTGCCCCTTTGCTCACTCTTTTTACCCTAATTTCTAGAAGTTTTCCTTAGCTTGGGTGGCACACTGGGTTTACCCTAGTTTCTAGAAGGTTTCTTTCCTTTTCCGTCCCTCCTCTCTCTCTTTCCCATCAAGGTACCCTCTTTTATAAATAAGTGCCTCGCCTCATGAATTTTTAACCTTGAATTTTGAATAGAAAAGAAACTTTGTCAGAGTGTTTAGTGAGTCTTGAGTGCTCTCATATTTGGATCTTATCTTGAGTGTAGTACACTTCAAGTGGCGGCTCTTCACCACTCATCTTGGAATCTCCCACATTCTAAGTGGTGTGACCACATCATCTTTCTCCATAAGCTTTCTTTATCCCATCTTTTCCTTTTCTTTACACCTTATCTTCATTATCTTTTGCTTGTTTTCTATTCTTTTCCATTCAGTCCTTATGGCTATCTTTATCTTTTGTTCCTTATCTTTAAATGCTGCAAGCCACATCATTTTCACTTTGTAATTGTGTTTTCTTTTTTGCTCTCTAGAAGAGAACCTTCACACTTACTTAACCACTTGGTTAATTTCGTGTCCAATGAAAATCTTCTTTGAGCTTATAACTATATTTGCTAACCAAAATTCATAAACAAAAGTGCAACCTCCAAAATATGCAATCCTATAATAAACTCACATCACCACCCCTGCTACATTTGTAAAGCCCACCCTTGTTACATTTGTGCAACCCACCCCTGATATTTTTGTGCAGGTCACTCCTTATCCCATTTTCCAAACCACATCTTCTCCATTTGTCCACACGACCAATGTTGCCTCTGTGCAAGGCCTTGTTGACCATGTTGACCATGGCACTGCTACAACTTCAGAGCTCGACCTCCCTCTTGAGGTTGTTCAGCGTGACCCTACTGGTAGGGTCATCTTCCGACTTCTTGATAAAGGGTAAGTCATCCTAAATTTATATTTATTTTTATCTTCATATTACAAATGTTTTTAATTTTATTTATTTGTATTGTAATTGGACACCAAATCATTATGATGCCATGACTGAGGAGGACAAACTAAAATGATGGACTGTCTTTAAGATAATTTTAATTTACAATTACAATTTTATACAAATCAATCAAAATGGGAAAACTGAAACGAAATGTTTTCTTCTTTTTAATATAGTATAGTCACTTGGGCACCTCAGGATAAATGGCAGATTAAAAAGGTCTACGAGTCTGAAGTCAAAAAATGACTTTGTGACATGTTGACTAAAGGAAGGACAAAGGTTGTCTGACCTACTTGGATAGACGAATAGGCATGGGTTGAGCTTCTGATGGAGATCCAATAGGAGAGGCTTTTATTAATGAAGGAAGAGGTCATTCACCCTCACATTTGAAGTTCTTCCTTCTAGTCTTCTCAAAATTAAAAGAAGACATATAATAAAGAGAGGATCAAGCCTAAAGCCAAAGAAGTCTACAAGCCTTCAAAGAATGGGCTTCAATTAATATCTCTCTTTATAGTTTCTTTTGTATAAATTTGTAAATAATATAGAATAGTGTTTAGGAAGGTGCTTAGAGGGAAACATTAGAGACCTCTTTTGTAAAGCATCTTTAGGCTTTAGTTTGGAAATTTCTAGAAGGTGACTCTTCATAAGTCACTATAGGCGTTAGTTTAGGAGACTCTTGGGTAGCTTATGGTACAAGCTTTGTAAAGCTAATGACCAGCCCTTGCTCCTATAAAAGGAGGGTTTGGGTCCTTCATAATTCAGAATTGGAATTTATAGTATCAAAACTCTCCCAAATTGGTGATTGAGTGTAGTGAGAACTTGTCTTCTCCTCTTCCTAGTCTCATCTTGAGTGCCTTGGTTCTCTCAAGTGGCGGCATTGCACACTTATCTTGGAGCATTCACACTTCAAGTGGCATGTTCATCAACCACATAAGTCTTCTCTCTTCTTCATTTATTTCTTCCATTTCCGTGAACATATGAACTCATAAACATGTCTTAGGTTCTTATCTTGCATTTCTATTCGGTGCTTTGCCTTTATTTCACTTTTTGTTCGGTTCATCTTCTTCCTTGTTGAGTTTAATCGGTTCATCTTCATTCTAGCTTGATTTGTTCGGTTCATTTCACTTTTAAGGCTATTTAATCGGTTCATTTGAACTCTTGCATCTTTTAATCGGTTCAATTGGCAAGAAATGGAACTTCCATGTGAGCTTTGGTGTTTGGTGCAAGTTTTGGTGAGTTCTTGAAACATAGAACATTGATTCATTTATATAAAAGTGCCTATTCAATCTCCAACTCAAGTTGATTCCATAAAATGTCAAAGAATCATCTATATCTTGCTATTGGAATCATATCAGCTTCTGAACTATTGGGCTAAAAGCTTAAAGATAAATCAACTCATAAGAAAGTGAATAGGGTTTCAGCTTGCGACAGAGCATTGCACTCCACATGTCCAAAATCACATTAAGATATTGCAATGACCTTGGTAAGTACTTGTTATTGTCTTACTAATTCATTTTACATTTGAAACACTTCTAATTGTACAACATTATTAGGAACGTCAATATGGTCATCCCCCTGAACTTGATGAACTATTTATGGCCACACACATAAACAAGAAGGATGATTGGGTTGATACTCGTGCTCGTGAAACTTATGTAAGCTATTGTTCTAAGTTTTTTTTTTATTTTTTTTTATTTTAATTTCGTAACATTTCCATCTTCTAATGACTTGTGTAGGAAAACTATCATGAGCACTTGAGGACTCTTCAGGTAAATAGTTTTCAGGAGTCTAGCACTAATGACCATCAAGTTAATGCAACAACAAAGCTTCAAACTTGGAAGGAAGTTGCCGAAGAAAGAATAAAGGTCGAGTTTATGGTACGACAAACTTGGCTGGTAACTTCTGCCAAGGAGTCTTTTCCCTCACTCGACCCTCCTTTGCTTTCGATGCTTCACAATCTGATTAGTTGGCTGAAAACCAACAACTTCATGCAGAACATAGTATATGGGGTCGAAAGTATGCACATTTGGAGGACGAAATGAAGCAAATAAAGGAACACCTTGTCTCAGTGTTGTAATGTGACAATGCTTCCACTAGCACAAGTCAATTTCTCCACCAGTATGCTCTAGAGCATGATGACCACCCCCTTCCTTGAAGTGCATCCCAGACTGTAAGTTTAATTATTTCACAGTTTTATTATATACTAAATATTTTATTTATTCACATTGTTTATATTTTTTTATAGGTTTTTATATATCACATCACTGCTATCTCTACTTCATGAGACACATTTTATATTTTCATTTGTACTTTTTTTATATAATTTGTATTATCGTAAATTTTAAGTTTTAATACTTTTAGTTAATTTTTAAATTACAATTTTATTTTATGGTTTATTTTAATTCTATAAATTCTATTTTATGTATTAATATTCAGTTTGACTAAAAGTTATATGAATGTTTGAATGGTTGAAATCATTTGAATGTCTTTTTTATTCTACTTGGATGATTTTTATGTTGTGATTTTTTTTTATTTGGATTTGTTATTTTAAAATTTATTATAAGTAAAAATGATTAGAAAGATAAAATAAAATATTTTTTTGGTATTTATGGGCAAGTCCACACAAATATTTTTTATGTTTTTTCTTTTTCATTTATGTGTGGGCCAGATCCACACAAGGTTTTTTTTCAATTTTGCATGTTCTGATTACACTTTTTTTTCATTTGTGTCCGTTTTTTCTCGATAAAATACACTGATTTTTCTTGTAGTGAGGCTAGTAAAATCCAATTGACTAAATTATTAATTTAATTGGTCCCTTTATGTATTTAATTAATTCAATCTGGTTCTTTAAATTTTAAAATATATAAAGTTACTATGTTTATGTTCGTTGAATTGGAAAAATACAACATGCATATCAATTACAAAAATCAAACAAATAAATCAAAATCGGCATTAATAAAATGATGAAATTAAAGTTTTTAAATAGTCTAAATTGAGAAACTCAACTAATAATATATTCTTGAGAAAGAGAAATTGATATTAAACAGTTTGTTGGGAAGACGCAATAAATATGGTGATTGAATTGGTAAGAGGGGTGTACTTGTGGAAGAAAGAGCAAAGATCCGAACTCATTGAAAGTGGCTTCATTCTCGTAGAGACTTTTCTCATCTTTCTTTGGACTTTAGTTTCTTTATATTATTATTATTCTTATTGTTTTGATGATGAAGTAGTTTTGATGTACAACAATTTATGACCCTTTGTGGTCCTCACAATTCTCTTCACTCCAAATTAATTGGCACATAATTTTCTAGTTGGAAAAGTAATTAATCAAGTAACTAAGATGCACAGGTCTGCAAGCTGGAACAGGTTCTCTGATGACTACTTCAAGCATGCGACGAGTGGTTCATCTTCAGGACATAGATCATCTTATTCTATGTTTGATGGCAGCCATTTACCTACTTATGATCCCATTGCAGACTTGGCAAAGAGGGAGAGGGCACGTGTGAAGTTTGCAGAAAATGCAGTGCATGTTATCCCTTTTGTTTTAATTGCTTGTGCCCTCATTCTTTGGCTCTTCTCAAATCCAGGTCAATCATGCATTCAACCACCAATTTATTTCTCCAAACATATATCTCTTTGAGTTTCCGATTTTAATTCCTCTTTCTTGGTATTTGATTTATGATAACCTAAAGTTAGTCAAGTATATTTGTCAATTACATATTTTCTTTTCATTACACTTTGTATCATTCTTTGCTAGGTTATACATTTTAAGGTTAAATATGTTTCTTTTTTTTTATGTAATTTTATATGAAATTGATTTTTTTCTTGTTGAAGATCATACATCGACTAAAGATAAGAATATTTCATTGTATATAAGCGTGTGCAAACTTCATCCCATGAATCGGTTATATAGAATTGAATTAGACTTAAAAACACTAATAAATACACATTTCAACCGATTTTTTTACTACACGTAAAGGTTTAAAGTTTAGAATATAGAAAAAAAAATTAACTTTTTGCTATGTAGTAGAAAAGTATATTTAACTAGTCTTATATTTTAAGAAGATAAAATGCTATTTATTGTTTCTTCTTCTGTTCGACTAATTACTCTCTTTTTTCTTCTTCTTAATAGATGTGGGAATCATTGGAGATCCCCTTGGAACAAGAATTGAAGGATTAAGTCTTGAAGGGGAGATTGAAAGCGATAGTGATGGTACTCAAATGGGTTTCTTACCTATTGTGAGTGCAGAAGAAATTTCTACCAAAGATTTTGGTGCTGGAAAAGATTTAATAAATGCAAAGAATTTTTAGGTAATGGTTTTAAGTTTATAAGTTAGTCAATTTAACGTGTATTGAAATCACTCAGATAATATTCTTTAATTGTTTCAATTATTTCCTAATGTTTTATCAAAGCAAACGCAAGTTCTTTTTTGTGCTTATAAACATTTTATACATTTACAACACTATTGGGAATTAATCATCATGAAATGTAAGAAAACGTTATTGTTGAATATAGAAATGTCAAATTTGTACTAGATAAAATGCATGTATTTTGTAGTTTTAGTTATTTTACTTAGCTCATCTTCTACGGAATTTATTTGAGAATCTACTCACTCAATTAAGACAATTTTTTAAACTAATCACTTAAAAAAGAATCATTGGATTTTTTATTAATCATAATCTCCTCACGATTTATATGATTCTTCAAATTCTTCCTTACTTTTATTTTTTAAAATAATTTGAATATCAAGTTCATCACAGTCTAATTATATTAGACTATCTAAACCATTGGGTGATACAACTTCTGATTCTCTATTTTTACTTTGGAGTTTGAAATTCATACCCTTCACTTAAACTTTTGTTTGGAGGGTGATGTTAAATAGAATTGCAACTAAGTAAAATCTCTTTATGTAGAAATGAAGTTGAATCTGTGAACAAAGAATATAACTTTTATTTTCCTATTACTTTTTAAATAAGAATACAATCTCTCTAGATAGTATTATAATAGACTTCTCAAATTCTATTTTCTCTCTCATAAAAGCTATACTATAAATTACATTTAAAATCATAGTATAAATCACATTCAAAACTAAAATTAAAGATAATAATTATTGGCTATTCAAATTTCAAAATAAAAGATTGTCATTGCCCACACTTCCAATTTTATATTTTTCTTTATCCTAGCTGTTTCCAATATTTTTCTAGTAGTCACCATATTATTCTAGATTAGAAACAACTTCAGTTTTCTTCAATGCACTAATCCATGCAGAATTTTGAATTGAATTACTTTTAATTTCCCAAACAAAATTTTCTCCACTTTTAGCCTTGGAATTTAAAGGATTTAAGGAAGACTTTAACTTCAATGAGCATGGAACATAATGATTTGAGCATATATCTTTTTCAAATAATTCCTTGAGAGAGTTCCATTTACCCTCTTCTCCCAAATCAGAACCACTATCTTCAAGTACAACATATGAACCAAGTTTCTTATTGTCACAACCCCATAGTCAGACCATCTAAAGTATTTCCTACACTCTCACCAACAATAACAAAACATTGCAGATACTTGTCATTGGCATTTGGTTATGCCCCCAACTTCTTCATAACTTTAAGGACATTTGAAAACTTATAAGGGGTTTCTAATTTGGATTGTAATTTATTCACCTTTTCTTTTTGTGCCAAAAGAAACAAATGGAGTTCTTCTACTTGATTGACTCTACTTTCTTTGCCTTTCTCCATATCAACATATTTTTCTTCTAATCTTGTAAACCTTCTTTCCAGGCTACCAAATTTTGCTTCAACCGTCTCCAATTGAGATATCATGACACTCCTTTCATCTAGAAGATCTGACTTTTCATTATTCAGTAAATTGAAAATTTCTTCCAAGCTACTTGATTTTGCCATTAAAACTTCAAGCTCAATTTTTTCATCACAAAAGGATTTTTTTGACAATGTACTCTTTAATTTTGGGTTTGAACATTCGATTCTTTACCATCTCCACATTTGCAAGAACTCGTCCATTTTTTTCCTTCGGGTGCAAAATTTGGTATTTCATGAAAACTGAACAACCTTTCTCCAATAATTGTCCCATACTAAGAATATTACTCTTCAAGTCGGGTACATAATAAACTTCCTCCATTGTACCTTCTTTTCCATTCTTTTGGGAAACACATATGTTTCCCCAACCTTTGACACGAACTTTTTTTGAGTTTCCAAAAGACACATGTCCATCTTCGAACTCTTGTATATTAAGAAAGAGATTTTGTGCCCACACATATGATTACTAGCACCAGTGTCTAGATACCATATCATGTCACTATTTGGAGTGACGTCTTCATTGGACATCGTGAGAATTCCTTCATCTTTTGTCTCATCTTCCTCTACTAAATTTTCATTTTCTTCCACTTTCTTCTTGGCATATCACCCTTTTACATAATGTCCATATTTTCCGCAGCTGTAACATTCAACATTTGAACAATTTGAACGACTACCACGATCACAACCTCGTCCACTCCAGTTTTTTTGTTCATTTGTCCCCCTATCCTCATTGTTGTTTCCATTATGATCAAAACTGCGACCTCTGTGTCCATGTCCTCTTCCTAGGTTATATTTCAAGTACATCACCTTGTCTTCTATGATGGTCATCTTTGTTTGTAAGGCTTCCTCCAAGACTTCTTGTTTATTTTACTTCTTTCGTTGTTCATGAGCTTCAAGAGAACCCGCGAGATCATCAATGGTCATCTCTTCCATGTTTCTTGACTCCTCGATTACACATACAACATTTTCAAAGTCATCGGTCAATGACCAAAAAATTTTATCCATGACCTTTGCATCCATGAGAGTTTCTCCATTGCATTTAAGTTGATTGGCTACCGTTTGCACACGAGTGATGTAAGTAGATACATGGAGGCATTTTGGAAACACCAGAATAAGATCGTGTTTAATCATGGGTCCAAGACTTTGCATGATGTTGACATCTAAGTAAGTTGTGTTGATATCTGTTTGGAAATGTAGGAATCTCATCTATACCTAGTGCAGATAGCAGAATCGGTTTATAGTATAGTTTTTGTTAGGTCTAGGCGAGGTTGTTGCCCCTCTGGTTAGATGCTCAAGTCCTCAGAGATTAGCCTTAAAAAGGTTCAAGTGATGTCTAGCTCGGTATACGGTTGAACATTTTATTGTGCTTTTTGTTGAATCAAGTGTGTTCAAGCTTTGAAGAATCCAAATCCATTGAGTTTGATGAAAGCCTGGATGTGCTTGCTGTTGCTGAGGTGTTTTAGAATAGGATTTGGGGTAGATTATCTGTGTTAATCCACTCTTGATTGAAAGCATTCTCAAACCTTTTTAATTGAAAGTGTTTTTCAAAATAAGTGAAAAACAACCTATTGTTTTGTCGAAACAACCGATTGTTTTATACTTAGGTGTTTTGAGAAAGGTTAAAAACTGTTTTTGATGGTTGACTTGCTGTCAAACCAAAACAACTGATTGATTCAAGCCTTCAACCGATTGTTTGTTTTGGGACCATAACAAAAAACTGTTTTGCGCTTTGACTGAACTTTAAATGATTTTATAACTGAATACGCTCCAGTTTTAAATGTTTTGACCAGTCTTTGAAAGCAATAAAGAGTTTGTTCAAATTAAGTAACAAACAAGAACTGAGATTTAATCGTAGAAAAACATATTTGAGTTTTTCACTGATTTTGCTTTTTGAAGAGTTGAAGATTGCTTTGAGATTGCTTTGATCAAGAGAGTGTGGAATAGGATTTTCATTTGTATTGAGTTCAGATCATTCTGTAACAAGTGTAATCCTTCTGTACTTTATGTAAACTCTGGTGTGTGAAGCTGAGAAGTGTTGTGTGCTCTTGAGGTTGTCAAGATCAGCATTCTTGGTGGCGTATGTGCTGAGCCAAAGGAAGTGTGTGTCTTGAGGGGATCAAGGTCACTTCTTTGGTTGTGTGTGTAAGTAATCTAGGTTTGATTGCTTAGTGGATTCCCCAGTGGTTTCTGGGAAGACTGGATGTAGCTCTTGGTTTAAGAGTGAACTAGTATAAACTGTGTGTGCAATCTCTCTATCCCTTGAACTCTTTAATTTCAGTTTATATTTGTTAACTGGTATGAACAACCGATTGTTTCTGCGAAACAACCGATTGTTTTTCTGGTGTTGTGCTAAATTGCTTTGTATTTTGGCAAACTGGATTCTGAATCATGTTTTTCTCAAAGGAATTTCATTCTAGACGAAAAAGTTTGCGAATACCCTTTTTAAACCACTCACTCCCCCTCTACTTTAAAGCCATACATTCTAACACTTTTGTGGTAGTCATGCAAATTCAATGGTAATTGTGTTCTTTTGAGGTAGTCATGCAAATCTATGTCAACATTACTTTGGTTTTTGCTGACTATTCACCTGAGGTAGTAATCCTTTCCTCAGTGAAATGTATCAATGATGGTTCCAATATAAATGTGACTTTTTTTGGTGAATCTTACAAGTTCTTGAATGTGAAACTTCACTTGACTTTAATGTTTAATGCTATCTAAAAGCAATTATGCTATTGGAAATCTGTTTCATGCATTATGTTGTTCTGTTAATCTTTGTTTTATAAATTGCATGTTTTGCTTCTGATGGCTGGGAAGGGTAAGTATTGGGTGTGTCGTGAATGGGAAAAGGTGTTAATGAAGGTTAATAGGATTAGTATACATTATAGGGTTTTTTCTTGGAGTAGCTCGAACAACACAAGGGATGCAGATTGACATGTATCATACTTGCAACATAGCAGGTTTAAAGTTGAGGTTGTGTTATGGTAAAACTGGCAGCAACTGGTTTGTTTTTGTTGGAAGGTAGGTGTTACTTTGATGCATAATTCTAATATAATAGTTATGGATATGTAACATTTGGTTTAACTCATATCAAAGAGCAAACACATGTTGTACTCTTAACTAATTTGTTTGGAATTTCAATTTTTTCTTTGTTGTTTATCTTCTTTATGAGGTATCTTAAGTTGAGCACTCTAGTTTTCTTCTAGGTCTATAGGCGCTGCTTATGGCTTATTTATGTATGTTGTTTATGTTGTGTATTATGTGTTTGTGTTAGTTTAATTTGTTGGAGAAGGTAGTGGCTGCAGGTTTTTTTTTATCAGCAAAAAACAAATGAATAAATATAAGGTATTTTAGGCATACTCAAACCCTTATACAAAGATCCATCTTATGTCTCAAACCCTCCGACTACATAACACAACAACTTATAGACGAACCATAACTAACAAACCAACAAATCATAAAACCTCTCTACTCATCAACTAGACCTTCTAGTAATTCCTAACATACAGACTAGAGGCTCAAGACACCAATCAGAATAGGAAAAACACACCCCAGGTGCTTTGGACTTTACCCAAGACCAAACCTTCACCTACACTAGAGAAAAAATTTCAATATGATCTATCCTACCACCATTAAAAATCCTTTTTTTTCCTGTGTTTCCACAATTCTCCTACAACTGCTATCCACACCAAACCCCAGATTTGATTAACCCTTTTATTGACACCGGTCATCCTAAAGCTTAAAAAAAGTTGTTTTGGCTCCCGGTTATCCATCGAAGCCAACCTCATCCACTCAAAACACTTAGACCACACCAACCAGACAACCCTACACATACAAAAAAGATGAGACAAGTTTCCTATTTTTCCCCGCACATACTGCAGATATTGTTAATCATGCTTATCCCTTCTCATCAAACTACAAAATATAATTAATCATGCTTATCCCTTCTCATCAAATTCGCTTTAGACGATATGGTTAAATGACAACAATTATGTATGACTACATACTAAAACACTTTTATGGTATTCTATGCCGAGAAACTGCATGCATTGGATCCTGTTGTTGCAACAAGATTACTAGAGATGAGCTTTACTTTTTGGTTTTAGTCTTTCTCTTATAGCTGTTTTTGGATGATAATGCAGCATTTTCCAAATCTGCCAGGTGTCATTTTGCTTGCACTTTTGCTGCAGTTTTTTCAACCAAACTTGTCCATGTTTTGTAGCTCTGTGGAGTCTTTTTTTTTTGGTTGGGTTTTCCTGTAAGTGGGTAATTGTGCTGGATATGGTTATGATTTATAATAGGGTTGGAAGTTTTATTTGTTAATTCTTGTTAATTTTTTCAGAAAAAAAACTTCATCGTAAACTTCTAAATATTAAAATAAAATTAAAAAATTAAAAAAATTATAAAACTGACAAAAAAAAAGAGTCAAAATTACTTACATCAAAGTAGTTAACTATTTTTTTTATAATAATGCTCATATTTTTCCATTAAGATTTATTTTCTTAACTGCGTTTATTTATTTATTTTGCAAGTCTTAAATTTAAATCATTTCTTAAAAAGAAACTTAATTCAGCATCACTTACATCAACACTTTGTCAAAAAAAGAAGAAAATATCAATATAAAAAAAATTGGTAAAAAAAAGTTCTTTTAATAAGGATAATTAGCCTTCAAACATTGTTCTTTAAATATTTAACATGAACTGTATAAATAATTTTAAACAACATATTACTAATCTAAATATGATTTATATTGAGTAGAAATAAAAAATAAAAATATGTAAAAAAAAATACCACAAGTATAAAATTTTAAGATTTTAAATTAAATGTTATGTAATAATAATTGATTTATGTTTTTTATTAATAAAAATAAATAAATTAAAGGTGACACTTCATATATTCGTTCCAACTTTTATAGAAGTATCTCTATTTAGTAACAATTCAAAAGCGACAACATTTAGTAACAATTCAAAAGCTACAATGAGAGTATGAGTGAATGCTTATACAATTACAGTGGGTTTTATAGCTGCATTATGCTGCAACACTGCATAATAGTGTATTTCTGATTTTCTCTAGTATTTCTTCATAAAAATATTACAATAATAGTATATCTTATTTGTCTTAGTGATTGAACTCTATTATTCCACTATTTTTTAAAATTTTCCAAGTTTTATATACTTGAAAATTCTTAAACACTTTGTAAAAAAAACGCATTTACTGCATTTTAAGTCATCAAACCTAGACATAAAAATCAAAACAACATATGAAAGATAAAAATCAAAACAACATATGAAAGAAGGACTTAGAAAAATATCACCTTAAGCATTGGTAAATTTTAAAATATTAAAATATAAAAGAACTTCTCATAAAAAGCTTGATAATATCTATTGAATCAATATCTCTTAATTTTAAAGAAAATATTGAAACATTTTTTTTTCAATTGTATATGTAAAGGCTTAGTGGACTCCCTTGATCCAATCTTAGAAAAAACACACGTAAACACGTAAACATTTTATTTACTAGACTTTTAGTTTGATACATTTTAATTTTATATTTTAGTTTAATCAATATATTTTAAAAATAAAAGGAAAAATAAATAAAATATTTGAAATTGATAAACTTTTCTCTTTTTTAAAATTATTATTTGAGTTCATGCATGGATGAAACTATCCGTGAACTTTTACATATAAAAAACAACATAAGAAAATATGATTTATTTTAGTGATCAAAATTTATCCAGACATGTAAAATAAAACCTTGAACCCATTTACTCACTCGTCTTATTAGATATGAAATCATAACTTAAGATCCTATTTTACTCCTAAAAATGGACCGACCTATACCTCTTAATTATATAAATAAAGTTTCTAAAGAAAAAATTAAATTTTTTAAAAAAAGTAGAATATTTATGAGGGTTGACCAGTCACAACTTTTATTTAAGCCAACTTGAACCAAAAGTTGTACCAGGGTTTGCAAATTATATGGAAAAAAAAAATATTTTTTGACACCACAGTTTTTATTTATATCATTTCACAGTTATTATTCATAATAAATATTATATTTTAATAATAAAAATAAATATAAATAGAATGATGTAATATAATAATAATTTATTTGAATCTATATGACAAAAGTGGAAGTCTGAAAAGTATGTGACTCAATTATGAAAAATAATAAATTTTGTTTGACACTCTAGTAAAAAGATAACTATTTTATAATATTTTTTAGAATAAAATATTATATTATAATAAAATAATAATATTTTTGATATAAGTAAATGAAACTGGTATTGTATTAAGATATCATTGTTCGTTAAATTATTTAAATAAAATATAAATGAAATATGAAAACGTGATTTGTTGACACTAATTTTTTTATTTCTACTTTACAATTATTTTAATAATAAAATATCTTATTTTGTTAATAAAAATTAATATAAATAAAATTTTAAAATAAAATAATAATATATTTAATTGAAAAATGAATAACTTAAATATCCGTGATCGAGAATTTTCAACGTATCAATCACCTTCGATTATATGGCATACTTTACCAGACCCGAGACACACACAACACTCTCACAGGATCCAACACAGAAAGCAAGGGAAGCCAACTTCATCACTCCTCGCCTTTCATTTGTGTATATTTCCTTCTCATCTACCTTCAAACAAAACTTGGTTCCTTCACTGCTTCTGCCATATTTTTTATGCTCTATGCCATTCCTTATATTTGTCTTGAAAACATTAACTGAATATTCCACACTCCCAAAACTCTATTTTGCTGCATAATGCTTCAATTTCAATCTTGCTGCTCCAAAACTCTTGACTTTTCAACCTTGAATAATTAAACGTTCTTGAGATTGTGTAGGTGATAAAAGACCCACACTCAGATAAGCTCTACAAGGGATCTTTGGTGAAGCCATGGCTGTGAACAAAAATCTAAAGTTCATTCAGCTTATAATTCTGGTGATCCTAGCAGCTTCAAAAGCAGTATCTCAACCCTCTCCAGATTGCCCTAAAAGCTGTGGCAATCTAAGCATTTCTTACCCTTTTGGGACACGTGAGGGCTGTTACATGAAAGACACTTTCCTCATCACTTGCAACCATGATAACTCCTCCACGTCCATTCCTCTATTGGGAACAAACAACATACTGGTGCTCAACATATCACTAGAAGATGGGGAAATTATAGTTTCAAGTCCCGTAGTCCATGATTGCTATGGCACCAAAAGCAACAGTTCAAAGGACCAAAATGGTCTCAATTTGACCCACTTTTCAATCTCAAGTAGGAACAAATTCACAGCAGTTGGTTGTGACACGGTTGGAGTATTCATGGGCTACGATAGCAATAAAAAACATGTTACAACAACAGGGTGTGTATCCATGTGTGACACACTTGGTGAAATAAAGAACAATGGATCATGCGATGGCATTGGTTGTTGCCAAATCGGTGTTCCCAACAGAGTACATGGTTTTGCAATGCAAAGTTGGAGTAGAAACAACCACTCCACCGTACGTGACTTCAATCCTTGTAACTATGTGTTTACAGTTTCGGAAGGGTATTACAACTTCCAAACAACAAATCTTAAGAGCCTCGAGAATACGAGGTTGCCCTTGGTGCTTGATTGGGCTGTTGGAAATCAAACGTGCGAAGAGGCCAAACAACATCCTAGTAGCTATGCGTGCAAGGATAAGAACAGTCATTGCAATTCAACGAATGGGATTGGTTATCGTTGCAAATGCCCTCATGGTGGAAACCCCTACCTCAATGATGGTTGCTATGGTAATTTCTAAGATTAGTATTTTACTTTCTAATGTCTCATCTTAATTAGCCTTAAGTTCAATGAAAATAGAAGGAAATTCGTTTAGACTTATCCTTAAAGTAAGTCTGTTCTTCGATGAAAGTTATATTTTGTAGTATGTTAAAAGAATTTACTTTTTTTTACATACCCATGATTTTTTTATACTATTAATTTAAAAAAACGGTGGTGGATTAAGTTGCGAAAGTATGTAAATTTTTTAGTAGGTTAATAATATCCATGTGTTTTATTTAAAATTAAGGGCAATGCTTTTTTAGAATAAATACATTATCATCTTTTCTTAACAGAGTCTAATCCATTGTTTAATAAGTTGACCTAGTTTACTTGCGAGTGATGACTTGCCATGTTTGAATGCATGAACACGCCTGTATTGTCATTCATCAATATTCATCAATCGTTGTCGCATTTAAAATTTGTGTGATATGTGTATGGCCTGCAGAACAAGATAATTTTGAAATCTTAAACTTGTTAGATTCAAATATGCTTCTTGTGGGTGAAATGAAAGGAAAAGATAAGACTATGACCCATCTCTTGTCTGGTATGCCGCGAGAGAGATTGAAAGCTGAATAGGTAGATTTTTATGAAGTCCACGTTTTAAACAGTTCTATTAATTAAATATATTGATAATGTATGATACTCAATAGGAAAGTTATTTATTTTTGTAATAAAGTTAGTTTTAGAAATTATATATATAAGATGATTTCTAATTAATTAATAACATAAAAGAAAACTTATCCTGCATGAAAAATAACATGCTATGATTGTGAAGTTTGAAAAAAAAATGAAGGTTTATTTGTTTCTTGTTCATAAACTTTTACACAATTTTGTTTGGCTTAGATGAAGATGATTGCGCTTCGAATACCAATCCATGCGTCCACCAGAAAACATGCAAAAAGGTCCCTGGAGGAGGTTCTGAGTGCTCATGTCCAAAGGGCCACGAAGGAGATGGATTGAGAAAGGGCCAAGGCTGCAGAACCATAAAAGACAAAAACTTAGGGAATCTCATTCTTATAATTGGATTGAGTAAGTATAAACATACATTCACACACAATGTTTCTTGATTACTACTTTATTTTGAAAACAAAGTATGTAACTGTTGTTTACAGGTTTGAGCTTAAGTCTATTGGCATTGGTTGTGGGATGCCTAAACATATACCCCCAATTCCGTGAAAGAAAGCTCATGAAAATGAGAGACAGGTATTTTAAAAAAAATGGTGGTCTATTATTGCAAACACAGATTGATTTGCTCAATGGCTCAACTGAAAGAGCCACAATTTTCACTGCTGAGGAGCTCAAGAAAGCCACCAACAACTATGATGATGATAGAATCATAGGCAAAGGAGGCCATGGAACAGTGTACAAAAGTATATTATCAAATGGCAGGGTTGTTGCCATCAAGAAGTCCATGGTTTCCAACCAAACCGAGATTGGGCAATTCATCAACGAAGTGGTTGTGCTTTCCCAAATCAACCATAGGAATGTTGTCAAACTAATAGGTTGTTGTTTGGAGACAGAGTTTCCTTTACTTGTTTATGAGTTCATCACAAATGGTACCCTCTGTGAGCATCTACATTTTGAAGGTGAGGCATGTGGTGATTACCATAAACTTTCATGGACAACACGTTTGAGAATTGCAGCAGAGACAGCAGAGGCTCTTGCATACTTGCATTCTTCTGTTTCCACACCAATCATACATAGAGATGTTAAAACTGCAAATATTCTTCTAGATGACAACCTCACAGCCAAGGTTTCGGACTTTGGGGCTTCAAAGCTTGTTCCTCTTGATCAAGCTCAGTTAACTACTTTGGTGCAAGGAACAATGGGTTACCTTGACCCTGAGTACTTACAAACAAGCCAACTAACTGAGAAGAGTGATGTTTACAGCTTTGGTGTTGTCCTTGCAGAACTGTTGACAAGTAAGAAGCCAATTTCATTTTTTAGACCTCAGACTCAGAGAAATTTGTCAATGTATTTTGTTTCTGCAATGAATGAGGGTCGGTTGGCTCAAATATTGGACAACGAAATTGTGAGTGATGCAAGTGTTGAGTATGTGATCGAAGTCGCCAATCTAGCAAAAAGGTGTCTTAGATTGCATGGAGAAGAAAGACCAACCATGAAAGAAGTTGCAATGGAGTTGGAGGGAATAAGGGTCATGGAAAAACATTCACTAGGAGGGCCAAAAGATGTTGCGTACCAAGAAGAGACAGAGAGCCTTCTCAAAGCACGTTCTCATTTTAATATGGTTGATCATAGAGATGGTACTAGCAGTACAATTTCTAGGTTCTATAATTTACATGACCAGATCTTGGAACCACTAGGAGATGGGCGATAGAAGAACAAAACATTGATCATGCAAGATGTTTACTATTTTTATTCTCATAGATGATATTATCATAATTGATAGCTCTTCTTCCTGTGTTGTTTCATCTCATATTTTGTTTACAACATAAATTTACTTTAAAACACATTTTTTTTTACATTATTTTCTTGGTATAGAAGTTGTTTGGTATAAAGACTCTAATGTCGGAGGTTATTTAGATTGAGAGATGATAAAGTGTATTTGTGTGGATGATTTATTGAGATTCGTAAGAAATGTGGTGGTTGGAAGAAAATTTAGAAATTTTGAAAGGTGTAAAATTTAATATTACAAATTTACTCTTATTATTAAAAAATATTTGAATAATGAATTACGATATATTTTTTTTTATGTATAGGTTTGAGTTAATTAAATTTTTCTAAATATATAATATCCAGAATTACTTGTATTTTTAATAAAAATTTAAAATATAATATAAAATAATTTTGTGTTAAATTGAAATAAATGTATTAAATTTATTAAAATTTATGAAAATAATATTTATTATTATATACCTTTGTTATTTTATATAATTATATGTTTTTGTTAATATTATAATTTTATTTTATTATTTTTATTATTTAGTATAATTAAATATTTTTGAAATTATTAAATAAACTTATGTAATATTTAATTTTATATATTGTATATATAATTATATTAATAATTATAATAATAATAAAATAATTAATACTATTAATAGTTTGAATAGTTAATATATTTTAAAAATAATGTACAATTTAAACATAGTGGTACAATAAAATACACGTAATTTCATAAATATTATGAAATATGAACTCACAACATGAAAAAAAAAGTATTTTATTTTTTATGTATCAATTTTTATTTCAATTTGTATCCAATAAAACAAAGAAAATAAAATAACAATCTTCTCTTATCATTAATAAACATAAAAATGTATTTTATTTCTTATGTATCAATTTTTATTTCATTTTGTATCCAATAAAACAAAGAAAATAAAATAATAATCTTCGCTTATCATTAATAAACATCTGATGAACACAAAATAATGGGTGACTACAATATATAGATGAAGTCATTACATTAGAATCCCAAATGGAGAGACATGTTAATGTTATGGGAATTTTAAAAAAATTACAAACATAATAATGTCCAATAACACATTAAATTTAACTGACAATCAAAATAAGTTCAAGATAAAAAATAATAATAACATAATAAGAATACAATCAATGTTCTTCATTGCCTTCAAGCTTATGAAGTTTATATTCGATTCGACCCTAATGTGTATTGATAGTGTTGATATCCAACCTCATGCCTGACATACTTTCCTGTATATTTTAAATTCCCCCCAAAATGTGTGTTAACATCGCCGAACATGGGGGATTTCAAGTTGAGGATGATCGCCTGCAACATGTTCTTGTGGCAATGGAATGCCTTCCTCTTGTTCATGATCGTCGTCAAGCCTTCCAAGTTGCCACATACCATTGACCTCAAAGATATTCATTTTCTTTATGTTTTTTTTTTCAAGAAGTTATTTCATCCTAATGTTGTGTGATTAAACAACCATACAGAAAAGGCATATCATTGTCCCGACATTTTATCATGTGCTGCATGATATAATGAGATCAATTAATCATTACATTACTTTTGAGGCACCAGAACATGAAAACATATTCATGAACCAGTTGCGAGAAGTTGCTCCCCAGAGGATAAATCATGTGCATCCATGTATAATAAAGTAGTTTGTCATTCATAGTCAAACTCTTCTCTTACGTTTTGATTGTGCACCTCTTCTCTTGTCATGGTTAATACAGCTTGTTGACAATCAAAATGTATGTCCTCAGAGGTAGTATCAGGGGTTAACAACAGACCATCATAGGTACCTAAACCATATGTCTAATTATAATCTTGTGTGTGTCGATCTAAGTAGAAAGGTAACCCTGTGTAGTTAGATGCAAATTTGAATAAAAAACCCTCACCATGTTCTCATAATATGGTATATACTAATAAATTGTTGCAATTCTTGGAACACTAGTGCAGAAAAGCCCATTTACGACAACCTATATACATCGATTCAGTGTCAAATGCTTTCCATCAAAACGCAGTGGAATTTTTTAAATTAAAGCGGAGGTATATACGACGGTTCCATGTAAAACCACTATATATTTCAATTAGTGGAGATATAGACGACGATTTTACCTAAGAACCGTCGTCTATCAATGTTACATATACAACGGTTTTAGTAAAACCGTTGTATGTTGCAATTAATGGAGGTATAGACAACGGTTTTACCTAAGAATCATCATATATACCTCCGTTATTTACCCTAATTATAAGCTTGCCACTTACGGTTTAGTTCTCTACATTTTCGTTTCGTCTTCTTCTCGGCTTCAACGTTACTCTTTGCATTCTTCCTTTGTAAGTTCTTCCTCCACCCTCATTGCTTATTCTTCCTCTCATTGTTCATTGTTCATCATTCTATTCGGTCCATTGCTCTAGGTTTTCATTGCCTTCATTTTTTCGCCATCACCGTTGTGTTATGCTTCTGATGTCGTTGCCACCACCGTGTTTTGCTTCCGCCGCCGGTGCCCATCACCACCGTCGTTGCAGGTTGGTGCAGTTTTTTTTAATATTTTTTTATTTGTTTTTTAGTATTTATATTAATTTGTATATCTTAGTATTTATTATAATTTTTATATTTTAGTATTTATGTTAATTTTTATTTATTATTATTTTATATTATTTTAATTGTTAGGTTAGAATATAATTATTAATTAGTTAGATTGTAATTAGAGTAATATTATTTTATAATTAATTTAATGATTTATAGTTAGATTATAAATAATTTAATGATTTATAACTAATATTCTCTATTGAATTGTATGTATGATTAAATTTGTTAATTTTATATTGCATGTATATTTATAATTCTTTGGTAGGTGTTGGTATTGAGTCTGGGAGTGTTTGACCACTGTTAATTGTTTCCCATGTGAGAGACCCTTAGTTTTCGATTTGAGATTTTTCTATTACTTTTCCAATTATAATTTTTTTTAAACATTTTTTAAAAAGTAAAGGATGTTGTAGTGACAGTAATTGTTTTGATTCTTCAATTGTCCAGGTGTACAGTTTGAGAAGAGTAATCACTTTTTATTAGTTCATTAGTACATAACTTGTGATTGAAATTTTATGTGATTTTGGTTCATAGCATTTTGAGTTGTTCTTCGGGTGCATATTTGATTGTGGAGATTTCGTGTCACCACTTTCATTTCGTGCCACCTGAAGACCAATGCGAAATGCTGATGAGATTTCATTAAATATAAGGGATGTTGATTAAAGTTATGTACTATTGAATTATAATTAAAGTGAATCTTCTCGAATGAGATAGGTTCATACCTATAATAAAAATGTGAGATTTCACACATATCAGTGAACACCTCAATGACCATTACTAAACATAATGGATCCAGATTGGATTAACTCAATTCGTATAAGTGATGAGTACGAAGAGTGAAAGAATTTATACAATTTGCGCAACGTAACCCCAACAGTATTGTTATTCTATTACACGCATAGTTATAAGTAATTAATTACAATTAAAAACAGAGATAAAATTCATTCATCTGCTTCTTTTGATGCTGTTTCCTGATTTTCCTTCAGTGCTTCAATAATGCTCTTGATAAATTATTCACTGTTTGTAGAAGAAGATTCAACTTCTTCTGTTGTGAACTTCCTGCTTCTTAAAGTGGTGCAAAGGGTAGCATCTATTCTTTTAGTATCAGATACAACTAGTGCAACATTCCTTGAATAGTCTTCTTCCTTTCTGACTGCTCATTGTCATTTGGGGTTGTAACATTACTATCTCTAATTGAATCTCCAGGCCACACTACAACTCTTTTGAATTCTTCTTTTGTCATCAAAGAAAAAGATGTGGTTGGCTGGTGCAATTGTTGATACTGAAAAAATAGAGAAAATATGTTAAATATAATAGTATTAGCCTTATGGTTAGATACTAGTGGGAGTTGAATGTGTTCCAAGGTGTCTTCTAGTATTGAATGAGGTTGGACAAGTTCAATTGTATTCTGTTCAACTGCAATTTCGTCTCTTATTGGTGTAATTGTCCTTTCTCTTTGGTCATCATCTAAATTTGTGCATTGAGTCAAGACATAAACTTTTTTGATTGGAGGACTAATCATGAAAACTAGATAGCTTGGGACTTATACTCCAAATTCTTTGCATAATTCATAGATTAAACTAGGAAAACCTAGATGATTTGCAATACCTCTAACACTAACTTGAGATAACCTTGTGAATCTCTTGATTAATCAGTTCAAATACATTCACAGTTATTCCTTGAATTATACATTATAGAAGTCGAGCCTTATCTAGAGTCATTGGAAAAATATTTGTAAATATTATGCTTGTCCATAAATGTTCTAATGAACTCATGCTTGATCTATAGAGTTTCTAAGAAGACCAGTTCCTCCTTTAACCACTGTCCTTCTAGGAATGTATAGTTGATTTTGCTGTAACTGTTAATGACACATCCTTCATTCTTCTTTTTATTTCTTTTCTCATTTCTTCTATTAGGTCCAAGTTAATATGAAGGTGCCTCCTTAGGCTAGCTGCATCATAATTGACTTGCATTCCTCTTACCCATGAAGTTCTAGTTGTTTCATCAAAGCTTATTGGGTAAGCATTTGCATAGAACTCTCTAACTGTGTCTTCATGGAAATAAGGACATGAATTTATCAACTTCTCCCTTTGCCTCCTAATTACTTCATCTTTAAAATCTTTATAGTCCCTAGGAAGTAATTCCACGCTTCTTTCAGTTATGATAGTCCTTAACTCTAGTTGATAATATTTGTCTTGTTTGCTCTTAGTCAAGAACTTGCTTCTATCCTATTGCTTTGCTTCACTCCTTCATTGAGATTTTTCTACTTCTCAAAAGAATGTGGAATTAATCGACATATTCATTAAAGAAGTTGCAATTTGTTTTCTCTTTCTTGAAGGGGGAATGGAGTGTGCACCTATTATGTTCTACCATCTGCATATTCTCAACAAACAATTTAGAAACTACATGATTAATAGATTTATTCCTCCTACTGGTCTATAGATACTGTTAGGATTGATGTCTAAAACAAAAGGGGGGAGAGGAGGGGTGAATTATTTATAAAAGATTTTCACATATATTTTCTTAAGAATGAATCTTTAACCATCAACTCAGATAAACAATTCAGAAAGCCAATCAAATAGTCGAACAGAAATTGATATCAGAATTTTAATCAGTTAAAAGCACGATAAATCCCTGAGCTACATCCAAGGAAAATATCAACAATTATGGAGAAGAGAGATAAAGAGATTTACACACAAGGTTTATATTGGTTCACTCAATCCCTGAGCTACATCCAGTCCTCAGTCAAACCACTGAGTATTCCACTATGTAACCAAACACAAATTACAACACTACACCACAAAGAGGTGACTTTGAATCCCACAAAGCCAACTCACCCTCTTTGCACACAACAAACACCTCAAGACAGAATCACACTGACTTTACAGGATTTTACAAACAGTTTTACAGAGTGTAATTTGAACAATTACAAGAAACTAAGAAAGGGTAGAGAACACTTGGAATTACAGTACACTAGAAACCCTATTGATGTGTTCTTGAATCACGGCAAAGCCCAAAAGCAATCTTGTTAAACTTGGGAAAACACCTATTCACAAACAGTTGATAATCTCTCTTTTTGATCTTAATTCAGAGTGTAAAACTTCTCTCTTTCATTCATGTTAGACATTTGAAAGAAGGCTATATTTATAACCTTTGAAAAACTATCATTAAAGGCAAATTTAAACAACTGAAACAGTTAAAACAGGTTTTCAAAAAGCTGTTATGAAAACTCATATTTAATCGATTGAACTACGATTTAACCGGTTTAATGGTTTCAGCAGTTATACAACTGATTCAAAAAAAAATTTCAAAACTCCTTTGCCAGCTAAGTGACAAACAACCGATTGTCTCGAAACTTTAATTGGTTGTTTTTCCCTTTGCATGGAAAAACACTTAGTTCTTTAAAACAGATTGAAACAAGTTTTGCATGAGAATCAAGACTGATCTTACAAAGATTCTAAACCCCATAACTAAACCCAAACCTAAAACACAACACAGCTTCTGGCTGACAGAATGACTTTTCTTCATGCAATAAAAGCATGTAACAACCGGTTGAAATGATATTTTAACCGATTGTTTTTCTGGAAAATTTGAAAAAGGTTTTGTAAATTTCTTTTCTTTGCTTTGAGGGTAAAAACCCAAACCTGCTTTTCCAAATACACATTTTTGTGAAGCTAAAACATCTTCAAAATTGGACTTTCCAGTTGTAAGCTTGTCCAAGGTTTTCAAGAGGTAACAAATCTTCTTTTAAAGAGGTTCACAATTTTCACAAGTTTTTGTCTCACAACTGCAAGAAGAATTTTTGTAAATTAAATCCATATTTTCAAAATCTTCTTTTGTTTTGCTTATCTCTTCCTCTAGAGTCTTAACTCTATTTTCCAACTAGTTATTTAATCCTTTCAACCGGTTGAGAGAAAGTGTCAATCGGTTGGCTTCATCATGAGTTTCATAAAAAGCATTAAGCAATTGATCATAGGTGGTACCTTTACTTGATGAAGTAGAATCCATGCTACTTGTTACTGATGCTAAAAGGCAAAGATTAGTTTCCTCATCATCTGAAGAACTTGAGGATGAGACATCATTGTCATCCCATGCTATATATGCTTTCTTAGCTTTTTCCCTTTTTCTCCCTTTTCTTTAACTTCATTGTTTGGATATTCAGCCTTGATATGACCCTGTTCACCACAACCATAACAAGTATACTTATTAGAATTGAATTCACTAGGTTTCTTTGAATCATACCTTTTACAAGCTTGTCTCTTTCTCAAGAATTTGCTGAATTTTCTTGATAACAAACTTATGTTCTCTTCTTCACTTTCATTGGAATCTGGTTGTTGTTTGCTAGCTTTAAGTGCTATGCTCTTGTTATGCTTTTCTTCACTTTCTTGGACAGCAAGCCTTTGAATCTCAATTTCATGCTCTCTTAGTTTACCGAAAAGAGATGCTACAGTCATTGAGGTGAGATCCTTTGATTTAGGGATGATAGTAACCTTTCGCTGCCATGTTCTATCAAGACACTTTAGTACCTTGATGTTAAGCTCTTCCTCATCAAACTTTTTACCAAGACTCATAAGATGATTCACAATGTGAGAAAACCTCTTCTGCACGTCACATATGGATTCTCCCTTTTGCATTCTGAAGAGTTCATACTCTTGAATCATAGCATGCTTCCTAGCTCTCTTCACATCAGTTGTGCCTTCATGTGTGACCTCCAAGATGTCCCACATTTCTTTAGCAGAGCTGCATTGTGAAACCCTGAAAAACTCATCACAACTTAGAGCAGATGTTATAATATTTTTGGCTATCCAATCAAATTTAACTTTCTTACTTTCTGCCTCAGTCCACTCGGATGAAAATTTATCAACTAAAACATCATCTTTCTTAACTTGAGGTACAAAAGGACCATTTTCAATTGACTCCCAAATGCCTTTATCAATTGAGTGTATAAAATTTTTAATTCTCACTTTCCAAAATTGGTAATTAACTCCACAAAACAGTGATGACCTGTTTATTGAGGCACCTTCCCCAAAGGGCATTTTATCAGCCATCAAAAAGATTTTCAGAAACCAAAAAACAAACTTGAGTAACTTTCATGAACCTAACTTTTGATGCCAATTGTTAGGATTGATGGCTAAAACAAGAAGGGGGGGAGGTGAATTGTTTATAAAAGATTTTCACAAATACTTTTTTAAGAATGAATCTTTAACCATCAACTCAGATAAGCAATTCAGAAAGTCAATCAAATAGTCAAACAGAAACTTATATCAGAATTTTAATCGGCTAAAAGCACGATTTAACCAGTTGTTTATGACAGCGGAAATATCAAACAGTTATGGAGAAGAGAGATAGAGAGATTTACACACAAGGTTTATACTGGTTCACTAAATCCCTGAGCTACATTCAATCCTCAGTCAAACCACTGAGTATTCCACTATGTAACCAAACACATATTATAACACTACACCACAAAGAAGTGACTTTGAATCCCACAAAGCCTACTCACCCTCTTTGTACACAACAAACACCTCAAGATAAAATCACA
Organism: Phaseolus vulgaris; assembly: GCF_051622355.1. Classification (NCBI taxonomy): domain Eukaryota; kingdom Viridiplantae; phylum Streptophyta; class Magnoliopsida; order Fabales; family Fabaceae; genus Phaseolus; species Phaseolus vulgaris. Next base: position 41,760,306 of record NC_143504.1, read on the forward strand.
CTGACTTTACAAGATTTTACAAACAATTTTACAGAGTGTAATTTGAATAATTACAAGAAACTAAGGGTAGAGAACACCTGGAATTACAGTAAACCAGAAACCTTATTGATTAGTTCTTAAATCACAACAAAGCCCAAAAGCAATCTGGCTAAACTTAGAAAAACACCTTTTCACAAATAGTTGATAATCTCTCTTTTTCATCTCAAATCAGAGTGTAAAACTTCTCTCTTTCATTCATGTTAGACATTTGAAAGAAGGCTATATTTATAACCTTTGAAAAACTACCATTAAAGGAAGATTTAAACAGCTGAAATAGTTAAAACAGGTTTTCAAAAAGCTGTTATGAAAACTCACATTTAATCGGTTGAAACTGCGATTTAACCGGTGGAATGGTTTTAGCAGTTATACAACTGATTCAAAAAACAGTTTCAAAACTCATTTGCCAGCTAAGTGACAAACAACTGATTGTCTCAAAACTTTAATCGGTTGTTTTTCCCTTTGCATGGAAAAACACTTAGTTCTTTAAAACAGATTGAAACAAGCTTTGCATGAGAACCAAGACTGATCTTACAAAGATTCTAAACCCCATAACTAAACCCAAACCTAAAACACAACACAACTTCAGGTTCCATGACGATTTGATACATCAAAACTTCCCATCTTCAATAGATACATGTTTGATTGATTCATCCAGGGCTTTAGTACCCTTTTTATCATAAAACCTAGAAAACCATGTGCCATCTACTTTTGAAATGCTCATGCAATTTCGAAATTAGATTAAAGTAGAACTAACACAATGGTTTGGATGTACAAGATGACCAAACATCATGCATCTGAAGGGACCTATGTCTGACATACATAGATGCAATAGGCACATCCCTATGCGTTAAAAATATGACAAGGAGGAGATTTTAATGTACCTGATTAGAAGCTTTCTTGAGTGTGATTTAATAATGTAATCTCTTAGTATGAAACAAAAAATGAGTGAAATGTAATGAAAATAAATGACTAAATTTTATGGGGTGGGGGAGATTCAAGAAGGAGCTCAAATGGTGGAACTGAAAAATTATCCAGTTCAAGTTCCTTTATAGTATGCATCTCCTTCTGATTTGCGGATTCATTCAAATTTTCAAACATAATAGCTACTTTCAAGAATTCTCTCAGTACATTCTCATCCGCTTCATTGACTTCATTCTAGAGAGGAACTAGTTTTGCCTCTTCAAAATTGGCTTGAGCGAATGAAAAATGGCTTGAGCGAATTTAGAGCATACTTGTTTACACAATTTTCTATCGAGCGTTATGCCATTGGCTTGAGCGAATTTTGTCCAGAGAGAAATCCTACTTCCAGTGACTTTTTAGCTTAAGCGAATGTGATTTTGGCTGAGCCAATTTGCTCTTCAAAAAAATTTCTCATTTTTTACAACATATTTGGCTTATGAGTTTTTAATACGTTGAACACTTTGGCTCTTATTATAATAAATCCTTCTGATTCATTTCACTGAATGTTTCTAGATAGGCTTAGCAAATCATACTTTCTATAACAAATTATTTTTTAGGGACTGAATGTATGATTGCTTAGTCTAGGTCATTTTATGTTGCCATTTTTCTCTTATGCCAAGGCTTCTTAGCACTTTGTTATTCATTGTTTTTCACTTCTCCTTTTTGGTCTTCTTCATGTCTCCTAAAATAAATTCACACAAAAAATAGCAAAAAATAAACAAACAACGGAAAATATAAACAACATTTAGATGCCTCCTAATAAGCACTCTTTTAACGCCATTAGCTTGACACATATTCAGTTATAGGGAGATGGGAGTAGGACTTTCCCTATTTGTTATCTTGAAGCAAGTCCCTTGTGGTATTGATGATGATTTTTCTAGAGATGTAATATCAAAACCTCATTTTATATCTATAGTTTAACCTTTCCTTTATCCATATTTTATATGTTTTTAGGAAAGGTCTCCTTAAGATCAAAGGGACTTCCTTACATTCTTTTGTAGGAAATATAAATTTATCAACTTTCACTAACATTTTATCAATTATTCCCAATGGTTATTGTACACTTCTATTTGTCATTCTGAAAATCATGCTAGTGGGCTTCATGATCATTTTTCGCAATTTCTTCATGAGAGAGAGGTATTAAATTGATATTAGCCCCTAAGTCAAGTAATGCATTTTGTACATGAAGGTTTCTTAGAGTCCTTTGGATTGTGAAGCTCCCAAGATCATTCTCCTTCCTTGGTAGAGGTTGTACCTTCTCATTGTCGTCCTCCCTTGTCTTTCCCTCTCCTTTCAACAATTTTTTTTTTCAATTTCAATTTTTTTTTCTCAAATAAAACTTTTTCCTCCAGGATCAAATCTTAGAGTTTTATCCCTCAATATCCATACCCCTGAGTTCTAGGACATTGCATTTTTCTTTGGGGTTTACCTGTGTGTTGGTCGTAAATCATTTGTCTTGGCGTTTTGATAATTTGTTGTCCAATTGCCCCATTTGTGTTTCCAAGTTTTTTTATGGAAGCTTCAATATTTTTTTTATTCATCGAGGAGGCTTGCATAAATTTCTCCACTGTCCTCTAATTTTGATGTTTTGTCATGAAGTGAAGGATAACACGTTGTTGATGTGGCTAGTAGGATTGATTATTGTTGGAGGAAAAAAAAATCCAACCAAGTTCTGGTTTGGGTTATTCCATCAACCTTGCATTCCTTGATTGTTCAAATATTGAACTTCTTTTCATGCAGTGAGGCTACAAAAATTTGGTGATTGATTTTCCCCAAAGTCTTCATTTGTCCTTGGATGACTAGAATGTTGGGGAGGGTTTCTAGCATGTAGTTGCTGAGGAAACTTTGAAATTTGTTTTGCTAGGGCTTCTTTGTTGGGTTAAAATCTTGTTTTGCGCCAGGAGTGTGTCAATTTTATTTATTTCCAACACTCAAACCATTGTGAAAGATACTTAGCTGGGTCACGTTTTCAAAATCATGATTGGGGCATTTTCTTAATAGGGTTTTGAAGCACTTCTAGACTTCGCATAAAGGCTCGCATGGTCTTTTCCTGAATGTATAAATTGTTGAACAAGATGCTTTGATGTCTCCAAATCCAAAAGGAAAGCTTGAAGACCTTGCTGTTGGATGTGTGTGTGTTGTCTAGTTGTTTGAAACTTGTTAATTCACTCATTAAGATAATCCAAGTTCATTTGAATCTTTAACCTTTTGAAAATATGGGTTTTCTAAAAAAGCTATTGAAATTTCAACAGTTTGAAATTTCGAAACAATAGGTTGTTTTACCTTATTAGTTTTTGAAAAGCTTGACTTTGCTGTCAAGTCAATTCAACCGATTGTTTCGACAAATCAATCGATTGTTTTTCCTGAAAACCTTAACAAAATTTTGTTAAGTGGTTTTAATATGTTTTAAATGATCCTAACTACCTTGGCTCCTTTATTAAATGTTTTTTACCACTTGGTTGGTCTATATAAAGGTGGTTTTACACTCCTAATCTTGATGTAAGAAAAAGAGTTTATCAAAAACAGTTTTTCCAAGATTTGAAAGAGCTTTGGATCATTCTTAAGTGTGTGGAATATGATTGGGTTGTAATTCTGAACTTTAAGTTTTGTAATACCCAGGTGATGGAGATCAAGCCCAAGAGGACATGGAGGCCAATCAACAAGATCAAGAGGAGGTGGAGGCACAAATAGAAGACGCCCATGGAGGTCAAAGTCCACCTCAAAGGATTACAAGAAGCATGTTCAAAGCTTTGGGAGCTAGAGGACATTTATTTTCTCTTTTTGTAATTTCTTTAGTTGAAGGTGCTTAGAGGGAAACATTAGAAACCTCTTTTGTTTTAGCATCTTTTAGTCTTTAGTTAGGAGTCTTAGGAGGGGTGTGTTAGTAGATAGGTGTAGGAGTAGAAAAGGAGGTGCCAAAGTGAAGGAAGAGGTCACACCTTCCTCATGCTTTGTTTTAGGCGCAAATTCTACAAGCTTTTTGGGAGGGAGTTTTTGAATTTGTGTAGCTTATATTTCAGCACCTTAGGCTATAAATAGAGGTGCTCTCTTTGTATTTTTCAGATTGGAATTAATCTAAGAAAACTCTACTCAAATTTTGAGTGAACTTTGGAGAGCTTTTGGAGCCTTCTTCTCTAGTCTTATCTTGATGGATCATTGGAGTCCTCAAGTGGCGGCATCACTCTCATCTAGGAGCATTCCACACTTCTAGTGGCGAGATCATCCAACATTCTTCCATCTTCATGAGCATTCTCTTCTCCTTCCTTTCTTCTCTTTCAATTGTTCATGTTGTCTTGTGTTCTTGAGTTGTTTGGTTCGGTTTTTCTGTTTTTCCAGCACTTATATTCTGTTCTTGTCTTTTAATTTCACTTTTGTTCGGTTCATATGTTTGCTTAATCAATTCTGTTCGGTCCTTTCAATTTTACCTCTCTTTGTTGATTCAATTTGACAATATGTGGAGCATCCAAATGAGTTTGGGATTTGGTACTAGTTTTTGGTGAGTTCTTGTCTTAGAACAATGATCCAACTCTAAGAAAAGTGCCTCTATAATGTCCAGCTCAAGGTGATTCCTAAGAATGTCAAGAATCATTCTCTATATGGCTAGTGGAATCACATCATGTGGTATCATGAGTCTTAGGTTCATTCTTGTTTAATTGTTGAGTTGTGTGCACTTTATTTCAAGAGCTCTTTAATTTCTTGCAATTTAAGTTTCTGTTTTAGAATTTTAATTGAGTATTCTTGCTGTTTTTCTTTTACACCATGTGCTTGTGAAAAGGTTTATGGCACTCATAATTCTTATGAGTATGGTTGCTCTTTTGGAATGGCATTATCCTTCCTAGAGTTTACCTTAAGTTTCCTTTCACTTGTTGTTAAAATTTGTGACGTGTCTTTTAATTTTGTAATCATGTCAAGTTTTGTCTTAGTCATGTTATTCCATATTTGTCATTACTTCTAGTAGTACTTTTATTGTTTTGATTGTTTCTTGCTTTGGTGTCATATAATTTTCTGAATTGATGTTGATCCTTTGTGCATTTTTTTTTAGAATTGAGTTCATACTTGTATTCTAGACCTATACAAGTTCCAATACATCATTTTCTATTATGTCTTTGCTAGTTCATCATCCTGTTTTTTATTCCTATTAGGATTCCTCTGTTTCTCAAACAAAGTGCTTACTGTTTTTCCTTATTGCAATTGATTTACTTACTGGAAAATTCTGAAATTCTGGATTTGAGATATTCAAAGTGTTAGAAAAGAATAGAAAAAAGAATCATTCAAAAATACGAAGTACACAAAAAATGATAAATAAAATAAAAAAAGTGTACAATTCTGCCGAAAAAAATACAGTAATCTGGCAGCGATTTTGAAAAATTTATTTCTCTCAATTGGCTTACTGTTTTAAATTGATTCCAGTGCCATTATTGAGTTAACATCTTGAAGTTTCTGTGGTTTAAATTTCATAATCCAGTTCGCTCTACATCATTCCAGTTAAATCAGTGAATATCAAGCACAGTTTGCATTAAAAAAAAAAAATTCCAGTAGCTAAATTTTTGTTTTCTTCATCTACTCTAGTGCTTTTCCTTAAGTATTCTTTTGTGTGCCTACTTTCTCATTGAGTTCTTTATTTTCTTGATTGTCTTTCATTCCTTACTCTTTGAGTTTGTCTTACATATAGTATTCCTTTTGCAAATACCTTTCTTTGCTTATACCTTTTCTTGTTTGTCTTTATTGATTCTTTGGTTTTGTGGTGGTTGCTTTTGAGATTGGTGTGCTTGCTTTGACATCTTTCATTTGAGTATTCCAAGGCCTCAAGATCAGATTGGTGCAAGAACATTATTTCTTTGAGAGTGACCTCTTTTTCTACCTCATTTCACTCCGGCAGTTTCAATTGCCAAGCTCACTGTTTTTGCTAATTTTTTTAACTTGTTTGCTGTTTTGTGTGTTTGCTGTTTTTAATTCCAACTGGCTGGATTTTCAAGTGATGCATCCTACAAGCAGAATTCTCCTTCCAAAGCTTCAATTCTTGGTGAATTACATGAAGCTCAAAGAACAATTAGACGGTTGGAGGAGAAAATGCAAAAGATGGAGGTCCAACAAGCTAGACCATCTCCTTCTATCCATGATGGACATCATTCTCATAGACCATCTTCAAGAGCTTCTTCAAATGATGTTGGTCGTGAAGATGAGCATAGGAGAAGGAGACCTCCACCCCAAGTCCATGAACAAAGACATCATCACCAAGGGGAAAGAATTCACTACGGCAATGGCTTCTATCATGATGCAAAGTCCAAGCTTCCTTCGGTCAAGCTACCTTTTTTTAATGGTTCTAGTGATCCAAATGTATATTTAGATTGGGAGGCTAAGTGTGAACAAATTTTTGAGATCCATGATATCCAAGATGAGCATAAGCTCAAGCTAGCCACCCTAGAGTTTAGTGATTATGCCATGAAATGGTGGCATGGAATTGTAAAGGACATTATCTATCACAAGGGTCCTCCCGTGGACTCTTGGAACTCTTTAAAGGATCATATGCGCGCTAGGTTTGTGCCCCCACATTTTAGGAAAGACCTCATGTTGAGACTACAACGGTTTCAACAAGGCACGCTAAATGTGGATGAATATTATAAGGAGCTTGAGACGCTTGTGCTTAAAATTGAATTAGAAGAAAGTGAAGAAGCCATGGTTGCTAGGTTTGTAAGTGGTCTTAGGAAGGATATTCAAGACATTGTTGAGTTACAAGAGTATACATCATTGGGCTCTTTAGTTCATTTTGCAATGAAGGTGGAAGCCCAACTTGCTAAGAAAAACTCTTTTAAAAATGCTTCCAATGATGGATACTACTCCAAGTCTTGGAGAAACAAAACTTCTTTTTCTAAACATCCTTCCAAAGATTCTTCTTTCAAACCCAAGGAATCTAAGCCATCTACTTCTAGGCCTAAATCTCCCACTAGAACGTCTAATACTAAATGCTTTAAATGTATGGGTTATGGTCATATTGCTGCAAATTGTCCTTCCAAACGAAGTATGTACATGCATGAGGGCATTGTAGTTAGTGAGCATGATTCGGATTCTCCTAAGCATACATTGCATTCTCATGCATCTAGTGAGGAAGAGAGTGAATGTCCACTTGAAGGGGACTTGTTAGTTGTGAGAAGACTTCTTGGACAAGTTTCACAACCTTTTGATGAAAGTCAAAGGGAAAATATTTTCCATACAAGATGTCTTATTCAAAACAACATTTGTTCCTTGATAGTGGATGGGGGTAGTTGTGCAAATGTGGCTAGTACAAGAGTAGTAGATAAGCTTGGATTGCCTACTATCTCTCGTACAAAGCCCTACAAATTACAATGGCTTAGTGAAGTAGGAGAAATAATTGTTAATAAACAAGTCCTCATCCATTTCTCCATTGGAAAATACAAAGATGAGGTATTATGTGATGTTGTGCCCATGGAAGCCACTCATGTTCTTTTGGGAAGGCCTTGGCAATTTGATAGAAAAGTTTTACATGATGGCTTTACCAACAAACTATCTTTTGAATTCCATGGTCACAAGGTTACTTTAAAATCTCTCTCTCCAAGAGAAGTTCATGAGGACCAAGTTATTATGAAGAAAAAGAGGGAGAGTGAAAAACATAAAAAAGATAAAAAAGATAAGAGTTCTAAGCCTATACTCCTTGTGTCTAGGCGTGACATTGAAAGGGAAATAGTGGCTCATCATCCTCTTTTCTTAGCCATCCCTAGAACTCTTAGAGTAGAACCACTTGTTGATAGTCCTCATTGCTTGGAAAATTTGGTAGAAGAGTTCCAAGATGTGTTTCAAGATCCTCCAAATGGACTTCCACCTTTGAGAGGGATTGAGCACCAAATTGATTTGATACCGGGCTCTTCTTTACCAATCCGTCCAGCATATAGGACCAATCCAAGTGAAACCAAGGAAATTCGCCAACAAGTTGAGGCTTTGATTGAGAAAGGGTGGGTGCAAGATAGCATGAGTCCTTGTGCTATGCCTATCATCTTAGTGCCAAAAAAGGATGGCACATGGCGAATGTGTTCGGATTGTAGGGCCATAAATAACATAACCATTAAGTATAGGCATCCCATACCTAGACTAGATGATTTGTTGGATGAATTACATGGTTCTAAAATTTTTTCAAAGATTGATCTTAAAAGCGGCTACAATCAAATCCGTATCAAACCGGGTGATGAATGGAAGACGGCTTTTAAGACCAACTTTGGTTTATATGAGTGGTTAGTTATGTCTTTTGGTTTAACTAATGCACCAAGTACCTTCATGCGCCTCATGCATCATGTTCTTAGACCTTTCATTGGTAAGTTTGTTGTGGTTTACTTTGATGACATTCTCATTTATAGCTTATCTTTGAATGACCATAGGTTGCATGTTAGGCAAGTTTTAGAAACCCTTAGGAAGGAACATTTGTATGCTAACCTTGCTAAATGTATGTTTGCTCTTGATCATATAGAATTCCTAGGGTTTGTGGTGAGTTGTAAAGGGGTCCATGTGGACAAAACAAAGGTAGTGGCCATTCAAAATTGGCCTACACCGAAATCTTTGAATGAGGTCCGAAGTTTTCATGGACTTGCTTCTTTCTATAGAAGATTTGTCCCAAACTTTGGTACCATTGCCGCACCACTCAATGACATAGTGAAAAAAGATGTGGTCTTTCATTGGGGATTCCCTTCTTCCTTGATTACTGTATTTTTGTATTTGTGTTGCCAATGAGTGTTGTGTGTTCTTGAGGTGTTCAAGACCAACACTCTTGGTGTGGTTTTCCAAAGGTAGTGTGTTTCTTGAGGGGTTCAAGGTCACTACTTTGGTGTGTGGTGTTTGTAATCTGGTTTTGATTGCATAGTGGATTACCCAGTGGTTTTTGGGGACTGGATGTAGCTCTTGGTGTAAGAGTGAACCAGTATAAATCTATTTGTGTAATTCTCTCTTTCCTTGACCTTACATATATTTGTTTTAAGTTGTTTTTATTAACAGCTAATAAAAACAATCGGTTGAATCACAAAAACAACCGGCTGATTTTTTGGAAATCAACTAAAACAGCTTTGTGCTTTGCTTTCCTTAGTTTCTTTCTTTGTGATTCTTCATTGACTTTCATTATACCTTCAAAGTTTTCAAAAAAATTTCATAAACAATTCACCCCCCTTTTGTTTAAGGCCATATATTCTAACATAAATATCATATTTGGATTTAATAAAGTGAGAGAATGGAAAATTCCTATTTAAACTTTTTTCTTCAAAATCATTCCAGCTATTCAAGTTGTGATTAGGGTAGGATTTAAGCCACTCTTTTGCTTTGTCAGCCAATGAGAAAGGGAATAGTCTGGGATACATTGATTCCATATCCCTTTTTTCAAATCCCATTGTACCTATCAATTCATCGAGTAATTCATCAATGGTAGGTACGGAAAAGTGATAGCGTATTGTGATTGCATTTAAAGCTCTGTAGTCCATGTAAAAACCCCATGTACCATCTTTCTTTTTTATTAATAGAATTGAGGAGGAAAATGGGCTAATGTTTCACTTAATGAAACTGTCCTAAAGTATGTCTTGAATTAGTTGGGAGATGGTGTCTTTCTGAGAATAGGGTAACGGTAGGGTTCGACATTGATAAGGGTGGTCTTGGGAAGGAGGTATTTAGTGATCATGTGGTCGTCGCCGTGGTAGGTCGTGAGGTATTTGTAATATGGCTTGGTGTTGTAAATGGATGCATTGGATGAAGAATGGGATATGATATAATGGGGAGGATGGTGTTTGTAGGCTGAGTTCTAAGAGTAGGAAGGGTGGGGAAGGTGTTTTAAAGGACAACAAGTGTACGAATGTCATGGTGTTAGTTTATAGAATTTTTCAAAACTGATGATATGTAGCTTGTGTTGGTTTTGGGGAAGTTGTGGTCGTGAGTGTCATTTGGTGGTTAAGAGGAGTACAGGTAATGTTAGGAATAAAAAAATTAGCTTCTATGGGGCCAAAATGGCACAACCATTCAATCCCCAAAACCACATTGTCTCCTTCAATTAGGAAGAAGTATAGGGGAATGGTGAAAATAAAGTTTTGGAGAGATATATCCACAAAGGGAGATAGCCCTAGCAAATCATAAAGGCACAATTTCCTACCATAACTGTAAAAGGTGGGTTGGGTTTAATAAGTAGTTGTAGGTGGTGTGCAATTCTGGGCTGCAATATATTGTGTGAACTTCCAGAATATATAAGAACCGTGACTGGGAGGTTATGGATGACTCCGGTGAATTTTAATGTTTGGGGGTGTGGATTTCCTGTGAGGGTGTAGGGTGATCGGTTGAAATGGATAATGTCTTGAGGAGGTGTGGGGTATGAAGTGCTGTCTTGACGATCCAAGGGAGAATCTATATCTTCCAGAAGCAATAAAAATTAAGACGTAGAACATTTATGGCCAAGGAAAAATTTCTCATCAAAATTATAACATCGTCCTAAGGCCCTGCGTTCTTGAAGTTGTGTGGTTGTAAGGCGTTTAATGGGTAGGTTAGTGTTGTTTGTAGTAGTAGTGGTTTGGTTCGTAGTAGGGGTTTGGTTCTAGGCTGAATCTTAGAGAAAAAAAAGACTAGAGGGAGCTAAGAACAAGCAATAGATGTGCACTCATTGGAAACAAATCTGAATTGTAATTCAAAGATGAGAAGTTATGTACATGCTACCTTATTTAAAAATGGAGGTAGCTTGCAACCTAGGATACCTTATCTTAACCCTAGGTCACTTTAACTTAACCGTAAGGTAGAGATGCAAGATAGAAAGGTTTAACTTGCATCTTGGAAACGTATCATTTTTATGTACAAGTGCTAGAAACTCAATATGTTACTCTCCACAAAAAGAGAGTCTTCTGGAGTCCCTTTTCTTCTTCTATTCTTCTAACCATGGCTCTGGTTAAAGGTCTAATGTGTTTCTTCAATGATCCAGTATCACCTAGTCTGATATTCAAAAATTGTGGTATGTTGCTTGGTGGTTGGTATAAGAGGATGAGCCAAAGCAGAGTTCTAGGGAGGGGGTAAATGAGGGTCAATCCATGATGAGGTTGTTTTGGTACATTCATTTAAACCAAATAACAGCATCTCCTTTAATGTGTAAGGAAACCATAGATAACCTTTCTTCGTGAGGAATTCGGTAAAAATAAGCAAATTATTGTTCAGTTTGAAATAACCATTCCAAAGGATCTGGTCCTTCAAAAAAAGAAAGTTGCAATTTGGGTGGTCTAATGGTGGGTGGTGGAAGTGGTGGAGTGTGTGTTTGGTGATGTGTAGATAAAAGTGGAGAAGCAAAAGGAGGAAAAAGGGATGAAACCTTGTCCATTAAATTGGTAAGCGAGGATTGGAGGAGGTTGTTCTGGCTTCTATATTGGTTGGGTTGGATGGCAAAGAGACGGTCTTGGATGACTTGAAGGATGTCTTCCAGGTCTTTGGATTTAAGTTTGGAAGGAATGGAGAAAGCAATAAAACCACCAATGTTAGGTTTCCGATATAGTGATACCGAGAATATGACCTACAATAAATCACTAAAGAACTCATATCTAGGGTAAAAACTGTTAGAATTAAAGGGCTACAACAAGAAGGGGGTGAATTTATTTTTAAAGATTTTCGCAAGGATTGAAGGTAGAGTGAAAGGCTATGAAGAATTAATCAATGAAAAATTTGTCCAACCAAATATAAAACTTTGATGCAGAAAATCAACCGGTTATTTTTACGAAACAAACGGTTGTTTTTTTCAACACTTTATAAAAACAAAATTAAAGCAGTTTAAAGAGTGTAAGGATAGAGAGATTCACATAGAATGTTTATACTAGTTCACTCAACACCTCAGCTACATCCAGTCCTTAGAAACCACTGAGAATACACTATGTAATCAACCCTAGATTACAAGCTACACATACCAAGAATGATGATCTTGAACCCCACAAGAACACACACCACTCCTTGGCAAAAACCACACCAAGAATGTTGATCTTGATCCCCTAAAGAACACACTACATTTCTTGGCAACACCAGCACATAAATACAATTATCAAGGAAGAAGGAAATAGAATACACCTAATACAATCACATATTGGATTGAAAGAATACACAACAGTCATATTCCACTCTAAGAAAAAATTCTAAAGCCTTAAGCAATCTTGGAAAAACTGATTTTGAAAGTGTTAATTTGAATACATAACAACCAGGAGCGTATAACCACTAATTTATACTTCAATCAGTTGTTAAAAACATTTAAGGTAAAATTCAAATCAGTTTTAAAACAAACAAAATAGATTGAATCAGTTAAATTGAATTCTGTTAAGGATTTTCAAAATACAGTCGGTTGATTTTTCAAAATAATCGACTGAATTGGTTTGACAACAAAGTCAACCAAAAGTCAAACAATTTAAAAACCCTTCAAACAAGCTGAGAGAAAAATCACATAATAAAACGAGAAATCAACCGGTTGCTTTGCTACTTCTCTTTGAAAACACATCTTTTTCAAAATATTAAAATCAAACAACCTTGGATCAATTCTATGAGTGGTTTACAAATTCGAACTACCCAAAACACACCCAGAAACCCATCATCAAGGTCTTCAAGCAATCCACATAGATTTGGAGACATCAAAGCCAATGTTCAACAATTTCCCCCTATTTGATGAAGACAAATACCTGGTTTGCTTGTGTTGATCTGTTTAAATTTGAAAGCACCTGCAATACAAAAATTGTGCATGTACCAGAGAGCAATCATATTCAGGTTTCACTAGCACCAATGAACCAGTTTTCACAATGTGATTTCTATAAAGAAAACCATCAAAATCAATGTGAAAGAGGTGCAAAATCAGAGTGAAACAACAGTTAAGACAACAACAATTATAAACAATTAGTAGTAGCATCAATTCAACACTGAAAACCACATAAACCTCCCCTTATTTGTCTTCACAAATAGAGTAAAACAAGGGATAAAACCAGAATTTAAGAAACACTAGAATACCAGTGTGTGTAGCAGAACCATTGCAACAACAAACTTGTGATACCATATCAGAATTGTAGCAAAAAATCTATGGTGTATTAGAGTTATGACAACAGTAGAACTAAAGTACCATAGACCCCAGAAATTTCAGCAAGGAGACCACAGTTTCTCCCCTATCTTTTCTACATCCAGTAGTTCCCAACAATGGAGTACTTAAAAAAATATCTTCAAGTTGGTCTCACAATCTAAATCACATTCTCCACACAACATATGTCATCCTCATAACTTGATGTCAATAGAGGCAAGTCAGCTGGGATAAAAGCACATCCCCAACCAAGTACACCCAAATCTCTTCAATCATCAATAGGATATAGTTTTGTCTAGGAAGCTGGTATGATATTTGCTCAAGCAGAAACAAAATTTTGTAGAGCCACATATATTTGATTGCAGTAACTGTAACAAAACCACTTATCCTTTGGTAGCTCTTCCAACAAACACAACCCAAAGATCCATAAGCAAATAACATAATAAACCCAAGCAAGATGAAGACTCCAAATGTAATCAAATATACAAATATTCATTAACCCATGACCACCAATGTGATTGCCATACATAGAAAGCTTTGAATTTCAAGGAAAACAAAGAATGCATTTCTTTATTATCTAATTTAGAGGCATAGTAAATGCATTTTTGACCCACAATGGATTTTGAAAGAAAAGAAACAATTGTAATCATGCATAGGAATTCATAACAACTTTATTCAAATGTGTCAGAGGTAAAACAATCAGTTGTTTCGTGAAAACAATCGGTTGTTTTTCTGAGACAACAAGAAAATGTTATTTTTCAAAGCGAATCATCTTTCAAAGTGATGAGAAATGCATAATGAAATACATTCATACCTTTGCATCACTTCAACATGTTTAGAAGTTCATTTGGTCTTATGAAGTTAAAAGCATAGGATGAACATATACAACTTACTTTACACAAATCATGAATTTTGACATGTCAAGAATTTGAGTAAGATGTATTCTATTGAACCATAATAATAAGCATCACTTTGATTAGTGTTCATCATAGCACCTGTACTTGAAAGGTCTTGCAACACAAAATTGATGCATATACAAAGCAAGTATAGTAGCAAGATAACAAGACACACACGAACTAGTTTTCTGCATATACAACATTAGCAGAAAAACCAAAAAAAGTGAAGTATTCAAGTGAAGATCAACAACAACATAATCCATCAATTTTAAAGCTATCTATACAACAAAATCAAGCATAAACTTCTCCCCCTATTTGTTCTCACAAATAGACAATGAGAAGGGTTGTACAAAGAAGAAATCAGAATGATAATGCAATAGTCCAGCAAAACAAACAATGTTGACATTTCAAGAATAGAAAATGATATAGAGCTTTCAAGTAAATAACTTGATATATTCTTTTATTGTCAGATTCTAAGGCACACTCAATGTATATTTTTCAAAAAGAAAGATTTGAAAAAGAGAAATAGGTTTAACCATGCATAAGCAAATTTGGCAACATTATACAGAGGTGCCAGAGGCAAAACAATCGGTTGTTTTGAAAAAACAATCGGTTGTTTTACTATGACGGCAAAGAGAACATTTTTCATAACAAAAAATTACCTTTTAAATTGATAAAAAATGCATTATGTAATTTGTTCATACCTTTGCACAGAGAACCCCAATAGATTCACCCAAAAATAAGACTTTGAGATGTTCATATGGTCACAAGGCACACTTACTTAAATTGAGAAATGAAAACACACATATGCTCTTTATTCTTGAAGTTTCTCTTTTGAGCACCCACTATGAATGTGCCAAGATGTCTTTTGACTTTCAAAGAACCTTGCAAGACATATACAATTGAAAGTACAGGCACAGAGACAGACTTTGCTCTTGATGTTTTTCCCTTTAGCAGTCCTTCTTCAAGGCCAAAAGTAATTCTTGGCTACCAAGGATACCTACAAGAAAAGATTAAGAAGCAAGATTTGGTCCCCTTATGAATTTGGGTCCAATGATGTTAGTAGGAGCCTTAGGAAACTTAAAAACCTTAGGAACCCATTTCAAAATACCTTTAGGAACAAAAAACCTCCTCACTCTGCAAAATCTAACAATGTGACCCCTTTTCATGCAGTAATGGCAAATTTCAACCGGTTGTTTTGACAAAACAACAGGTTGTTTATCAAAGAAACTTGAAAAAGGTTTTGAAAAGGCTTTTGGATTAAACCCCGACCCAGCCTTGCCAAAAAGACATTTTTGAAAAACAATAACATATTAAAGATTGGATTGGCCTTTGGAAAACTTGTCCACAGTTTTTAAAAGGTAGTGGACTTTCTTTTCAAGTGATTCACAATTTTCACAAAAGCTAGAATCACACTTGCAATTAGAGTTTTTGTAAATCATTTTCAAAGTTTCAAAATCAGTTTTTGAATGGTTCAACTCTTCTTCCAAAGTCTTGACTCGATTTTCCAACCAATTGTTTAAACCTTTAAACCGGTTGTTCAAAAGGGTCAATCTTCTAGCTTCTTCATGAGTCTCTTTAAAGGCCTCAAGAAGTTGGCTATGATATTCAACATTAATGGAAGAGTTTGAACTTACACTGCTTGATTCAGATTCTTTCTTTACCATGAAACAAAGATTGACTTCCTCATCATCCTTTGATGAATAACTTGAAGATGAATCATCATTGTATGCTCATCTTGATTTTCCTTTCTTCTTATACTTTTTGTAACCCCCTTTCTCTTTGCTCACATTGCTTGTACATTCAACCTTGATGTGTCCCTGTTTACCACATCTAAAACAAGTGTAGTTTGTAGAATTAAATTCATTAACATTCTTGGTATTGTACTTGTTTGATGGTTGGTTTTTGTCCTTGTTGTTCTTCAGATCAATTGTGCCTTCATGGATAACTTCAAGGATGTCCCACATCTCCTTTGCAAAAGCATATTTTGAGACCCTGAAAAACTCATTGGAAATTAAGGCAAAAGAGATTATTCTTTTAGCAATGCAATCATATTGAGCCTTTTTAGTTTCACTCTCAGTCCATTGGGACCAAGGTTTCTCAATGAAAACATAATCTTTTTCAAATTTAGGAACAAAAGGGCCATTTACAATAGCATCCCAGATTCCTCTATGAATTGATTCAACAAAGATTTTCATTCTAACCTTCCATAATTGATAATTCATTCCACAAAACAGATGTGGCATGTTTATTGAATCATCCTCCCCAAAGGGTAATTTTTCAGCCATTTAAAAAAGGTTTAGGATCAAAACATGAATGACTTTAAAGAACCTTGCTCTTGATGTCAACTGTTAGGATTAAAGGGCTAAAACAAGAGGGGGTGAATTGTTTTTGAAAGATTTTCGCAAGTATTGAAGGTAGAGTGAAAGGCTATGAAGAATTAATCAATGGAAAATTTGTCCAGCCAAATATAAAATTGTTTTTAAGCTTGATGCAGAAATCAACCGGTTGTTTTTATGAAATAGAGGGTTCTTTTTATCAACACTTTATAAAAACAAAGTTAAAGCAGTTTAAAGAGTGTAAGGACAGAGAGATTCACACAAAATGTTTATACTGGTTCACTCAACACCTGAGCTACATCCAGTCCTCAAAAACCACTGAGAATACACTATGTAATCAACCCTAGATTACAAGCTACACACACCAAGAGTGATGATCTTGAACCCTATAAGAACACACACCACTCATTGGCAAAAACCACACCAAGAATGTTGATCTTGATCCCCTCAAGAACACACAACACTTCTTGCCAACACCAGTATAGAAATACAATTATCAAGGAAAAAGGAAATAGAATACACCTGATACAATCACAGATTGGATTCAAAGAATACACAACAGTCTTATTCCACTCTTAGCAAATATTCCAAAGTCTTAAGCAATCTAGGAAAAACTGATTTTGAAAGTGTTAATTTGAATACATAACAACCAGAAATGTATAACCACTTATTTTTACTCCTGTCAGTTGTTAAAAACATTTAATGCAAAAGCCAAATCAGTTTTAAAACAAACAAAAAGGTTGTTTTTCTACTTATCTTTGAAAACCCATGTTTTTTAAAAGGATTAAAATCAAATAACCTTGGATCAATTCTATGAGTGGATGAAAAATTTAAACTACCCAAAACACACCCAAAAATCCATCATCAAGGTCTTCAAGCAATCCACATGGATTTGGAAACATCAAAGACAATGTTCAACAAAAACGTTCTCCCTCTTATTCGTTTTCTTCATCACCTAAATAAATTATGTATTTTGGACTTATAGAGTCATTGAACCTAAAGGAACCGACTACACGAAGTAGAAAAGAAATTAACATAGCCATGTTTCACATATTCAATATGTCGTCTTTCATCAACTGTGGGTGTTCCTTCTACATCATATTTTTAGTCTTTCATCCATTTCAACCACCTTTTACATCACGTAGTCTTTCATCCACTTCGTCTTTCCTCAACTGTAGGTGTTCCTTTTACATCATGTAGCCTTTTCTCCACCTTTTACATCACGTAGTCTTTCATCCACTGTGGGTGTTCCTTCTTTCTAATTGGCCTTTTCATCCACCTTAACTATGGGTGTTCCTTCTACATCACATAGTCTTTCATCCACTATGGGTTTTCCTTCTATCTAATGGGCCTTTTCATCCACCTTTTTATGAAGTAGTCTTTCATCCACTGTGAATGCTCATTCTGTCTAATGAGCTTGTTGGAAGTGTTGGGTTGTGTTGTATGAGTAAACCCAATTGAGGTATCAAACATTGTAAGACGTCCATATTTGCCAATAATGATTAAAGAAAATCTGCGTATGCATACAACTTTTACTTCTATGAAGAGCCAAAATAGATGTTGAAGTGGCAAAATCTTCCTCCACCTCCATTGATTCTTCCTACACCTCCATAATAATAAAAGAATTATCCTTTTTTAAAAATTTAAATACCTTAGTTCTCTCATTACATTACAATGCACCCATTCATTTCCTTCCTCCTCTTGTAGAGCTAGTACTACTACTTATAATAAATGTATATTTTTGTTATCAAGAATGGTTTGAACAGAATCCACGAAAATATAGTTTCTCTTCCTAGATGTAGTTTCCACAGTGATAACAATCAACATGAAGGACTTTCATTATTTTGAAAGTAAGTTTAATTTTTTTGTTTTGTGAATCTTCCTCACACCATTTTTGGACCTTGCTATTTTTTGTTGTTGTGTTGCATTGATACTGAATCATACAATTTGATTTTCATTTTTTTTATTACAATTTCGGATTGGACAATACATTATATATAACCAAATCTGAGATATACATATTGGGTTGTACAATCTGGTATATAATTAGAAAAATGAATATTGAATCATATAACCTGGTATGTATCACTAGATTGTACAATCCGGTTTGCAAATATAAATTAAATGTACATACTAGAATTGGCTACTGAATTATACAATCCAATATATAAAATAAATTCACAAATCGGATTATACAATTTGATATACAATATTGGATCTAGTTTTTGTTGAACCAAGTGGTGTTCAATGTTTCGAAGAATCCAAATCCTTTGAAGGATGATGAAGCCTCTGCTTTGCTTGTTGTTGTTGTGCTGGTTTTAGCCTTGTTCTGGGGTAGTTCAATGTTGTAATCAACACTTAGATTAAATCTCAAAGCAATTAGCATCTCAATTTTATCAAAGCAAAATGATTTTCAAACTAAGTTGAAACAACCGATTGTTTTGTCAAAACAACCGATTGTTTACACTTAGGTGTTTTGAGAAAGTTTGAAAACTGTTTTTGAATGGTGTTTTTGTTAAGTAACAAAACAACTGATTGATTCGAGGAAACAATCGATTGTTTGTTTTAAAACCATAACAGAAAAACTGTTTTCTTTGACTGAGCTTTAAATGCTTTAACTGAATACGCTCCAGTCATTAAATGCTTTGACCAATCTATTTTAGATGCAATTAAGAGATTGTTAAGATTTGATAACAAACTATATTCTTAGATATATTCTGAAAAACAGTTTTGATATATTAAGAATCTTGAAACATAGTTTTGATCTAAGAAGAGTTTTTCAAAGTATTTTGAGATTGCAAAAGAGTTGAGAGATTGATCAAGGTGTTGAATAGGGATTCTACTTGTATTGATTTCAGATTTTCATCTGTAACAAGTGTAATCTTTGTAAACTGCTGAACAATTCGTTTGTGTGTGTTGCTGAGATTGGCTATGTGTTCTTGAGGTGTTCAAGATCAGCAATCTTAGTGTTGACCAAGGAGAGTGTGTTTCTTGAGGTGTTCAAGGTCATTCTCTTGGTTGTGGTGTAAGTGATCAAGGTGTGGTTGCTTAGTGGATATCCTCAGGGTTTCTGAGAAGACTGGATGTAGCTCTAGTTTTGAGTGAACCAGTATAAACAACTGTGTACAATCTCTCTATCCTTAACTCTTTAATTTCAGTTTGTTTGTTGTTTGCTGGTATAAACAACCGATTGTTTCAAAGAAACAACCGATTGTTTTTCTTGGTATTACAGTTTTGCTTGCTGTTTTGGCTAACTGAATTGCTGAATCAATTGGTTTCTGAAATAAGTTCATTCTAGCTTTGAAAAGTTTACGAAAACCCCTTTAAACAATTCACCCCCCCTCTAGTTTAAAGCCATTTTTTCTAACAATTGGCATCAAGAGCTTGGTTCTTGAAAGTTATTCAAGTTGATCCTAAAATCTTTCAAAATGGCTGATAGACTACCGTTTGGGGAAGGTGCGTCAATAAACAGACCACTCTTGTTTTGTGGTTTGAATTACCAGTTTTGGAAAGTTAGAATGAAAATATTTATGGAATCTCTTGACAAAGGAATTTGGGATGCAATTGAAAATGGCCCTTTTATCCCAATGTTTGAAAAAGAGGGTTCTGTCATTGAGAAGCCATGGTCTCAATGGACTGAAGCAGAAAGTAGAAAGGCCAAATTCGATTGCATTGCCAAAAATATTATAACCTCTGCTTTAAATTCTGATGAGTTTTTCAGGGTCTCACAATGCAAATCATCAAAAGAAATGTGGGATGCTTTGGAAGTCACTCATGAAGGAACAAATGAGGTGAAAAGGGCTAGAAAGCATGCTCTCATCCAAGAGTATGAGATGTTTAGAATGTTGAAAGGTGAAACCATAGCTGAAGTGCAGAAAAGGTTTACACACATCATCAATCACCTTATGAGCCTTGACAAGACGTTTGATGAAGAGGAGCTGAACATCAAGATCTTAAAATGTCTTGATAGAGCATGGCAACCAAAGGTAACTGCTATTTCCGAATCTAAAGATCTAACATCATTAAGTGTTGCCTCTTTGTTTGGAAAGCTTAGGGAACATAGGGAAGAACAAGAAAGTGAAGATAAGCACACAAGGAGCATAGCCTTGAAAGCATCCAAACATAAGGGAAAGCAAGATTCAAGTGATGATAGTGATGAGGAAAATCTAAGTTTGCTGTCAAGAAAATTCAGCAAATTCCTCAAGAGAAACCGCAACAAAGACAACAACAAGGATAGCTATGGAAACAAGAAACCCAATGAATTTAATTCAAATAACTATACTTTTTTTGGTTGTGGTGAGCAAGGTCACATAAAGGCTGATTGTCCCAACAAGAGTAAAGAGAAAAAGACAAGCTACAAGGAGAAGAAAGGTAAAACAAAAAGAGCTTACATAGCTTGGGATGAAAATGAAGTGTCATCATCAAGTTCTTCATCAAGTGAAGATGAAAAAGCCAACATATGCTTAGTTGCTGAGGATGATGATGATGATTCATGCAGTTCAAGTGAGGTAAGTTCATGTGCTTCCTTAAATGAACAAAACTATAGTGAATTGCTTGAAGCTTTTCAAGAAACACATGATGAAGCTAATAGATTGGTTCTTTCAAACAACCGATTGAAAGATCTTAACAATGGGCTTGAAAAGAAAGTTAAATCACTTGAAGAGGAACTGAGAAAAGCAAAAAGTGATTTTGAAAAATTGGAAAAAGATTTCAAAAATGCCTCTTGCAAGTGTGATACTCTTAATTGCACAAATTGTGAAAATCTTGAGAAAAAGGTTCACTATCTTGTTGAAACTGTGGACAAGCTTTCAAAAGGAAAGTCAAACTTTGAGAATGTCCTAGCATCCCAAAGTTGTGTTTTTGGAAAGGCTGGTTTAGGCTTCAATCCACAGAACAAGCAAGATAGGTTTTCAAAAAGTTTTTTGAGAAAATCAGAAAAACAACCGATTGTTAAGAAGAAACAACCGGTTGTTACATGCTTTTACTACATGAAGAAAGGCAGCTGTTAGATTCTTCAAAATTAGAAAATATTATGTTCCTAAAGGTTTTATGAAATGGATTCCTAAGGGATGTGATGTTTCTAACAGCAAAGAAAAGCCAAATGGACCCAAATTTGTAAGGGGACCAAATCTTGCAACTTGTATTTGATTATGCAGGAAAAATGAAGAGAAAAAGGAAGAATTGAGCCAACTGATCAAGCTGTTGAAGAAAAAGGCAGTCATTGAAGCTGAATCAATAATATGCAAAAGGTCAAAACAGTGAAAAGAAGCTTCCTTGATCAACAAGCAATTGGCTCATTGAAGAAACAACACAAGGATAAGACCTTCCTTTTATTTGTTATCAATTTCTGTTTTAAAGTTCTTTCTTATGATTAATTGTCTTTTAATCAATGTCATGTGCCTTAATCTGTTTCTGTTTATGGTAAAAAATTACAAAATCAAGTTTTTAACTGCTGCAGAAAAACAACCGATTGTTTCTTCGAAACAACCGATTGTTTTGAGTCTGACAGCACTGTGTAGAAATTAATTTAACTGATTTTTTAATTTCTAGCCGTTGCAGATATTTTTTCAAAGGGAGAATCTTGGTCAAAGGATCTGTGTTGAAAGTTGATCATGTTCAGAAAGGATTTACAACAGTCATAAAGGAATATATTCCAAAATCTTGGAAATTCAAGAGCCTTAATTACTAGTCAAAGATCACATGTGAAGACCATGTGATTTTCAGCTTTTTCTGACATTTTCAGTGCAGAACAGAGTCAAGTCCTCTCTTTGAAAATCAGGTACCCATTGAATGAAATTAAATTCAAATTGATTCTTTTTCTACTATAAAATCAGGTGCAGATTTCTTTCATCTAGAACAACCAATTGCAACATCTCTTGCAACATCTCTTGCACCATCTCTTGCAAATTTCTGTTAAGTGAGTTTTCATCTCAGCTGTCATGGAATCAACCCCTCCCACCTCTAAAAGAGTAAAAACCAGAGCTGTAAGGTCTGGAGGAAGGCTTGAAAGCTGGTTTTCTAGTGACACCGAACTCATTGAGAAGTATAGATATGAAACAAGTGTCAAGAAAATAAACAACCCCAAGGTTGTGTGCTTTGACTGGATGAAGAGTCAAAAACTTGACAATGTGAGGAAGTTTCTCAAAGACCAGTCACTCAGAAAGTTTCTGGAGCTCAAAGGGAACATTTATCCAGATTTGGTGAGGGTCTTCTACACCAACTTGAAGTTTGAGGGAAACAACTTGGTCTCTCATGTGAAAGGCGTGGATATGGAGATAACCCATGAGGTTTGGGCTGCTGTAGCTGGGCTTAAGTTCTCTGGATTAAGAATCAACAAAGGAAACCTTGGTGTGGTAGAAGATTTCAACAAAATCCAGTTCTACAAAAGTTGCTTGAAGAACAAACAATCTCAAGTTAGCACTTGCTCGGTTGGAGGCTTGAAGATTGATGAGAGGTTGCTTGCTCTCATTGTAACTTGGATCCTAACTCCAAGGGGGAGTAATCACTCAGTGTTGACTGAAGAAGATCTGGTTTACATCTTCTGCACCACCAAGAAAGTGAAGATCAATTGGATTCACATAATCAAGGAACATATGCAAAAACCCATGAGGTTAGGCGATTACCACTATCCCTATGCTGTTTTAATATCTAAGTTTCTACACTTGTACCGTCCCGTATCCGGGCGTTGACTAAGTCAAGGTCAAAGTCAACGACTGGGGAGTCAACGTCAACGCAAGGCGTCGCCTAGGTGGAGAAAACGCCAAGGGCCAGCATCGCCAAGAGGAAGCGTCGCCAAGACAAGGCGTCGCCTAGGTGAAGGCGTCGCCAACCAGGTCGTCGCCAGATCAAACAGTGCTAAAGCAAGGCAATCACGGTGTGGTTCCCCGATACCCATGGGTAGGAAAAACCATGGAGGGAGCGACGCCGTGGGAAGGTCAGGTCCCGATAGCCCGGGGCAGCGATAAAGAGAAAGAAAAGGTGGCTTCAAGGCCATAGTAATAGTACCAGTGTAGGGCAGCTTGACTCGTGAAGTACTCCTGCCGCCCCCGAGACGCCTTTGGGGCAGATACGACTCAAGAGGAAGGTCACGCCCAGGGTAGCAGGGCGCAGGGTGCGAGAGGAAGGCAGATACGCTCTCAAAGTAAGTGACTAGATAATTGGGGGCATGAGTTGGCACCCAAAAAGTCAGCCCTAGCGCAGTAGCACTCCCAGCAGGAGGACTCACACGCAGAAACGTCCCCAGGTGGGCAGAAGCGCCCCCAGATGGGGTCATGGCGTCGTGAGGCCCTCCACGTGTACAAGAGCCATGTCAGAATGGAAACACCCCTTGGTCAGGTGCCAGGTAATTAAAGTCATTCAATACAGTTTCCGTTTCGAGCATTCAGGCACTATGATGGCTCCCAAGCGTTTCAACATCTTAAATGCGCTACGTTTTCTAATTAAACGCTTTAATGAGTGCGTTACGTTTGTGATTAAAAGCGCTTTAAGGCGCTTTTAATGCTTGGGAGGTTTAAATAGAGCGGGGAATGTTGGAAACGGGGTTGGAACTTTTGGAAAATTGACCAGAGAACTCTCTAGTTGCTTGCTCGTGCTTCAAGGTTACGTACAAGCGATTGGGGAATATCTATGCCTGAGGGAGAAAACACACACACATATACACAGTTCTTTTTACCACCTTCAGAGTGCCATACGCGGTGCTCAGAGACGTAGGTGAACAGTTTTGGTGTTTCTTGCTGGCTGACTTGAGCGTCGGAGTGCAAACGGCCGCTAGGGCGCCTCTTTGTCCTCTTTTTTGCAGGAATCCACAGGTAACCAGTGGGAAGGAGTCCCTAGCTGACGGTTGAGGTCGCGCACGAAGACGTCCCGGTCAACCGGACGGAACAACACTATTTTGAAGTTAATCTTGAAGATGAAACTTCTGAGCTGGTCAAGTCAACTCAAGAGTTGAACAATGGATCACTCAGCAAGATGGGCTTCACAAAAATAGGTGGAAAATGGTTAAGTAAGGATGGTGATCATGGTGCATCATCAAGTGGTGCTGCTCACCTTGAACAAGATGAACATGCTGACATGGATGTTCAACATGAAGATCCAGTTGAAGATTTTCAAGATGCAGGACCTAGTGCTGATACTGAACATCAAGGAGAAAGAATGCAAACAATGAATCCTTTTGAAAGACTCATGGTGAATAGGCTAGATACCTTTGCTGAAAATCAAAGGAGCCTTCATGATCTATGTGTTAGCAACTTTCAGAGGATAGATACGAGGTTTGACAACATGGATGCAAGGTTTATGACTCTGGACGAACAGATTGAAGCTGTCCAGAATCAAATCTTTGACCTTCAGTTTGCTGATGAAGAAGATTGAGAGAAAAACAACTGATTGGCCATCGAAACAATCGATTGTTTTTGGCTGTTCTCTTTTCTGGTTCTAAATTCTTTCCTTCTGCTGTTGCTGGTTTATTCTGATGTAATTGGAACAATGTTTTATTTTATCTCTTATCTTTGTCTATTTGTGAAGACAAATAGGGGGAGATATATGTTGTGTTTCCAATTTATTTTAAGTTTCTGTTTTTCTTTTTGTTAAAAACAGTTTGAGTGATGATTATTTGGTTCTGATATTGAATGTTTTAAGCTTTAATTGTTTATCTGTATGCTGACAAAATATCAAAAGTTCAATGTATTGCTCAAAGTTCTATTGCAGGAATTGCCTCAGATTTAATCAAAGAACAACACAAGCATCAGGGATTTGTCTTCATCAAATAGGGGGACATTGTTGAACCAAGTGGTGTTCAATGTTTCGAAGAATCCAAATCCTTTGAAGGATGATGAAGCCTCTGCTTTGCTTGTTGCTGCTGTGCTGGTTTTAGCCTTGTTCTGGGGTAGTTCAATGTTGTAATCAACACTTAGATTAAATCTCAAAGCAATTAGCATCTCAATTTTATCAAAGCAAATTGATTTTCAAACTAAGTTGAAACAACCGATTGTTTTGTCAAAACAACCGATTGTTTACACTTAGGTGTTTTGAGAAAGTTTGAAAACTGTTTTTGAATGGTGTTTTTGTTAAGTAACAAAACAACCGATTGATTCGAGGAAACAATCGATTGTTTGTTTTAAAACCATAACAGAAAAACTGTTTTCTTTGAATGAGCTTTAAATGCTTTAACTGAATACGCTCCAGTCATTAAATGCTTTGACCAATCTATTTTAAATGCAATTAAAAGTTTGTTAAGATTTGATAACAAACTATATTCTTAGATATATTCTGAAAAACAGTTTTGATATATTAAGAATCTTGAAACATAGTTTTGATCTAAGAAGAGTTTTTCAAAGTATTCTGAGATTGCAAAAGAGTTGAGAGATTGATCAAGGTGCTGAATAGGGATTCTACTTGTAATGATTTCAGATTTTCATCTGTAACAAGTGTAATCTTTGTAAACTGCTGAACAATTCATTTGTGTGTGTTGCTGAGATTGGTTGTGTGTTCTTGAGGTGTTCAAGATCAGCAATCTTAGTGTTGACCAAGGAGAGTGTGTTTCTTGAGGTGTTCAAGGTCATTCTTTTGGTTGTGGTGTAAGTGATCAAGGTGTGGTTGCTTAGTGGATATCCTCAGGGTTTCTGAGAAGACTGGATGTAGCTTTAGTTTTGAGTGAACCAGTATAAACAACTGTGTACAATCTCTCTATCCTTAACTCTTTAATTTCAGTTTGTTTGTTGTTTGTTGGTATAAACAACTGATTGTTTCGAAGAAACAACTGATTGTTTCGAAGAAACAACCGATTGTTTTTCCTGGTATTACAGTTTTGCTTGCTGTTTTGGCTAACTGAATTGCTGAATCAATTGGTTTCTGAAATAAGTTCATTCTAGCTTTGAAAAGTTTACGAAAACCCCTTTAAACAATTCACCCCCCTCTAGTTTAAAGCCATCTTTTCTAACAGTTTTAGCTTTCGATTGTTCATTTTAAACGATTTGGTTTTAATTTCCAATTAAATTCACAAATCGGATTATACAATTCGATATACAATCTTGGATCTAGTTTTAGCTTTCGATTGTTCATTTCAAACGATTTTGTTTTAATTTCTGATTAAATTCACAAATCGGATTATACAATTTGATATACAATCTTGATCTAGTTTTTTCGTTTACAATCTTAAATATGGTTTTAGCTTTGTTCATTTCAAATGCTTTGGTTTTAGCTTCACTAGCGCAGAAATGTAAAATAAATGCGGCTATTTTACATTTACAAATGCGGCTATAGAACTGCATTTGATCAGCACGCATTCGTAAATAGGAGAGATACAAATGCGGCCATAGAGCCGCATTTGTAAATTAGATTTACAAATGCGGTTATTTTAAATAACCGCATTTGTATATTCTTCTGAATGAGGGGTGGGGGTTTAGGGATTTAAGATTTACAAATGCGGCTCTGGTAATAGCCGTATTCGTAAATCACATTTACAAATGCGGCTTTTGTAATAGCCGCATTTGTAAATCTTATTTTTTGATTTACAAATGCGGCTTTGGTAAATAACCGCATTTGTAAATAGTGTTTTTTTTTTAAAGTGCAATTTGTATTGTCCCTAAACCATATAAATTAACCTGCATAATGATCAAACCCAGCCAAACAAATACAGAAATATAGATATAAATTGAGAGCATCAAAATGTACATTTACAAGTAATCAAATTACATATAATAAAACCACTATTGATTACCTATGCTAGAGTTATAAAAATTTATGAAATATGTGGACCAAGAATCTCTAACATATGAAATGCCTTCCGAATTCATTGGTGTTTCTTCTGTGAATAACTGTATTGCAAAATATAGTTGATATAAATTAGTTTTTAGATATATATATATATATGTTCAAGAATTATAAAAATGATTTAACATATAGTATCTCTTTCCAACCAGTTTTAACACCTAGTCTTATAATAGTAATCATCCATTGCATAATGTAATAGCCACACTCATAGCTTCCTGGTTGTTTATTACACTATAATTCAATAAAAAGTAATATGTTAGTATATTGATAAACAATGATAATAGAGAAAGAAAAAATTACAAACTTTTATTCTTATCCAGTTCAAATTATTTGAACTGGATCGACCTTTTAGGATGTTATATCCACGCCATGAACTGGTTAATACAAAAACCTCGTTAGTAGATGGTTAATTAGTAACATATACAAAGTTAAGTTTATAATGTACTTATGTATCAATGATATCCTTAAATTTTGTGGGAATCTTCTTGTGTAGGGAACAGAACCACACAGCAGTCTTATCAACCATTGATAAGACAAGTAACTGCCAATGATGCCTATATCATCAATGAAAAGAGTTAGTAAATATTTAAAACATGAAATAATAATAATTGATGACATATAATTAAACTTACTCATTAATATAAGGGCATAAATAAATTTGTTTTCCCTCTTTTTCCAGGGTGTTAGTGATGTATGCTTGAGTCTTAGATGAGTTTGGTCCAACGGGATTAGTATATGCAGGATCTAAGAATCCATACATATTTTCCTTCCCCTCAGTGATACAGACTCTATGCAAAAACCTACAAGTTTTTAGTTAAAGCATAATCAATAATAACTTAACATAAAGTAAATTGAATAATAGGTAAAGATACTCACATCATAAAAAATTGAATTATACTTATATTGAGCTCCTGTTTCCTAGATATAAATTCTGATAAATCTGTGTTGTAAATCATCAGTGGCAGTTCAGTGTTTATTTGAAAAAATGTATCATCCCACGGAACTGGAAAAGGTACATTGCCAATCTGACTAGCAATGAGACCTAATGAAGTTATAGGATCATCAACTGGAACCTCACGTTTCTTCTCCGGACTTTGTGCTCTTGGGAGTGGGACTAAGAAGGGGTTTAGCACAAAGTTGTTGCGATACAAACTCTTGTCGCATTCGATCATTCTCCTTTTTCATCTCTAGCCACATCAAATCAGTCTCCTTTCTCATCTCCTCCATTAATTCTTCACGTATCTTAGTCTTCATTTGAGTTTCGTTCTCTTTCGAGGAGGAGGATGACTGTCTTTTTGAAACTCCAAAATATAGTTTAATTCCGACCCCTTGTCCAACTGCACGAACACGACCAGAGTGCTCAGGTCGTCCAATTGCTTCAACTAGGATATCGTGACAACCTTCAGCAACAAATTTACCGTCGGATTCCAAGGAATCCTGCAAGAGTACACAAAAATCATATTTTCAAGCATTAATATAATTAATGCTTTAAAATAAATGAAAATAACAAAAATAACTTACAATTTTTTCGATGATAACCCCGGATTGCTCAGAACTTGGTGCACCCGACTTTTTAATTCGGGCCCTCTTCCATTTTACAAGGCGAAAAGGTGGTGATGGAGGAGAAGTGACCCCTGTTTCCACATTCTCAGACAACGACCCCTGTTTAGATTTCTCCTTTTCCACCATTAGTGCTCGCTCAAGTTTTCGATACCCGAACGAGACATAACGTGCGGGGTAACATTCTTCAAAGCTATCTCTTGAGCTTTCTTCCGACAATCCTGTCATAATTGAAATAAACAAACTGAAGTAAATAAGATAAACTTATTAATGTTATATAAACAAAAAAAGTTAAGTTACTTCACTTACCATCCAAGCCTCATTTTGACGGTTTTCTTTAAAAAGATGCCATGTCTCTTCATCAATATGTTTGTAATTTAAACATGGATTTTCGTCTTTAAGGTCGTCAAAAATGTATCTCGAAGTCAGTCTTGACTTAAAGGTACGAAATTTGAGTCCGATATTGGATATAATCTTTGATCGAAGCGGTTCCACATCAGGAATTTCAAAGTTTGCCTGCAAAATAACATCAGCAAATTAAAATTAATCAATGAATATTAAAAAGCATTATATCAAAATGTAAAGCTTACCAGAACATCCTCCCAGATCATGTTCCGTTCGACCTCTGACACCTCATCCCATGAATTAATCAGAATGGAGAGCCTCTCACGATGCCGAAGATATACTGTTTTCCTTCCTTGTTTCAATTGTTGAGAAGCAGTGTCTTCTTCGCATATTGGACACGCTTTATGACCCTTAACACTATAAGCTGATAAGTTACCATATGCCGGAAAGTCATTGATGGTGCAAAATAACATGGCATGAATCTTGAAAGTTTCATTAGCAAATCCGTCAAATACTTCAACACCCTGGTCCCACATTAACTTCAAATCTTCAATTAGGGGACTTAGATAAACATCAATATCATTCCCTGGCTGTTTCGGACAGGATATCATCATAGACAACATCACGTATTTTCGCTTCATGCACAATCCAGAAGGTAATACAGGCCATGAACTGTGATTTGTACTCATATTACCAAATGGATTCATTCCATCTGTAGCTAAACCAAGTCGGATTTTTCTTGATTCTTTACCAAACTCTGGAAACTCATCATCAAATTTCTTCCACTAAATAGAATCAGCTGGATGTCGGTACATGCCATCACATTTCCTCCCATCTACATGCCATCTAAGATTCTTAGCATCGTTTGGGTTTGCAAACAAACGCTTCTTCCTTGGAATGATGGGAAGATACCACATAACCTTCATTGGGGGTCCATGGTTTTCTATATCTTCAATAGTATCATCATATTTTTGTTTCAACTTATAACGTGATAACCCACACCTCGGACAACTTTTCAACAATTCAAATTCTTTGCGGTATAATATACAATCATTAGGACATGCATGTATCTTTTTATACTCCATACCCATTGGACAAAGAATCTTTTTGGCCTCATAATTACGATTAGGTAGAGTATTTCCCTCTGGAAGCATATCCTTCAACAACTGAAGCAATTCTGTGAAGCTTTTATCAGTCCATCCATTTATTGCCTTCAAATTCATCAATCTTAACACCGCCAACAACTGTGTGAAGTTAGTTGATCCAGGATACAATGGAGTCTCTGCATCGCTTGACATACTTCCATATCCATGCATTTTTGCAAAAGAATCAGCTCCTACATCACGAATCATGTCTTCCAATCGATCATCTTCTAAATCATCGTGTACTGCTTCATCCATGGTGGACCCCCCATATTCTTCAGTTACGGAAACACGTGGTAAATTTAATAATTCACCATGCCATGTCCAAGTTGTATACGATCGAAGAAACCCATCACATAACAGGTGCTCCCTCATTAAATTAACATCCAATATCCTTCCATTCAAACAATTAACGCACGGACACCTGATCTTTGCTCCATCATGACCACTATTAATCGCGTTACGTTGTGCAAATTGTATAAATTCTTCTACTCCTCTTTCGTACTCATCACTTATACAAACAGAATTTATCCAATTTCGATCCATATTCTGCAATAGTCATTCAGAATCAGGGTTCTATCTAACATTTTTTACGAGGGTCGAACACCCCGAACTTAATACCAGCATGTATTATTGCCGAAGGTCGAACACCTTCGGACTCAAAACAACAACGATAATTCTATTCAAAACTAACATAATATAAATACAAATTATAATAAATACTGAATAATATAAATTCAAAAATACAAATTATAATACATAAAAAAATAAAAATTCATAACATTAAAAAAAATCAAAAAAATTTAAAAAACCACCAACCTTGTGTGAGAAGCCTTCGTTGGTGAAGAGTAAAAAGGAGCGGATAGCAGTGGCGGCGGCAGCGGAACCGGTGGCGCTCAATGAAGCTACGAAGGAGAGAAAAACAAACAAGAATCGGTGCAATGTCAATGTAACAGTGTAATAAACGAAAATGAAAACGAAAACGAAAACGAAAACGAATCGGTGCAGCACAACTGTGAATATGAGAAACGAAAGAACTTACCAAATGTGAATATGAGAAGAAGGTGAACGGGAATGTAGCAGGAAAAATGCAGAGACCTGGAACGAAACAGCAACAGTGAAAAGGAAAGGCGATGAATGTTTAAACTATGGCGTGTTCCAAATATTTAGGGTAAAAAAACATTTACAAATGCAGTTTTTAGGGAAAACCGCATTTGTAAATCAAGCGTATTGATTTACAAATGCGGTTATAGGTAAGGCCGCATTTGTAAATCAATGCGTATTGATTTACAAATGCAGTTATTGGTAAAGCCGCATTTGTAAATCAATGCGCTTTGATTTACAAATGTGGTCTTACCAATAACCGCATTTGTAAATCAATACGCTTTGATTTACAAATGCGGCCTTACCTATAACCGCATTTGTAAATAAACATAATTTCAAAAATGCCACCGCATTTTTTACGAATGCGTTTAAGCGTGAACTCGCACTTAATAAGGAGTATTCTTTTAATCTTTTTGCACTAGTGCTTTCGATTATTCATTTCAAATGACGATTTTTTAACTTCCGATTATTTATTTCAAATGATTTCATTTTAGCTTGTTTTAGCTTCCACGAATTGTTAAGCTTCTAATTGTTCATTTGTAGGTGTCACATATTACTGAATCCAATATACACATTAACGTGGGTAGCGTGGAAGGATTGTTTAGCTTGTAATTGTGTGGAGAGTCAAAATTTTAAGATCATTCCATTTGGCAATGGGCAACGTATATGCCCTGGCTCTCCACTTGCGGTGAGGAAGTTGCACTTGATCACTACAAAAACAAAAAAGATTTTAACGGAGGTTAATATAACACTAGGAATTGATTTAATTAACGGAGGTTTTTTTAACCTTCGTTAAGTTCCAAAGGTTATTCTAAAATCTCAGCAAAATAACAGAGGTCTTTTTTAACCTTTGTTAAATTTCAAAGGTTTATTTTAAAACCTTAGCAAAATAATGAAGGTTTTTTTACCTTCGTTGAATTCCAAAGATTTATTTTAAAATCTCAACAAAGTAACAGAGGTTTTTTAACCTTCGTTATTTCAAATGTTTATTTTAAAACCTTAGCAAAATAGCGAAGGTTATTTCAACCTTCATTAAATTCCACAAGTTTATTCTAAAGCCTCATCAAAATCATGGAGGTTTGTTTTACGTTCGTTAAATTCTAAAGGTTTATTCTAAAATCTTAGCAAAATAACGGTGGGTTTTTTAACCTTCGTTAAATTTCAAAGATTTATTGTAGAACCTCAATAAAACACTCCAGATTTTTCAAACTTCAATAAATAAATATAATTAAATATATTTTAAATAAATAATTAAAAAATATATATTTTTAATATTATATATATATATATTATAACTAAATTCTCTAAACTTTTGAAAGTGTAACTTTACATTACAAATAAGTTTTCTAAATTTTCAAAAATTTATTTTAAAAACTCAGCAAAATCACATTGGATAATAAGTATTTCAAAAGTATTTGCATATTTATTATGATTGATGGTAGTTGGTTTATATAATCCCTAGTGTTTTTTTTTTGTTACGAACTCATACTTCAAAAAACTTGACTTATTTTTGTTTTAGCTTTTGATGTACGTATATTTTATGTGCAACTTTAGTTTTAGTTATAATTACTTTAATTCTCATCATTTTCAAAAAATTTAAATTAAGGCCTTTATTTTAAAATGCATCCAATAATTAATTTGTTGTGAAAGTGAGAAGTGATAAAGTTAATTTCTCCTCGCAATATATTCTTGCAATCTTTGAAGCCCTCGTAGCCAAGAACACACATGACTTTGAAGCCCACATCTAGCAAATAATGCAATTATTTAGGATATATAAAGCAGTGATAAACATTAGTTTCCATGTTGGGGCAGTAAGGTGATGGAAGAAGCAATATTAGAGTAAGAATAAGATAATGTCTTATTTAGAGTTTCTTCTACTTATATATAATAACCATAAGTGTGGTTGAATTGTGATTCCTTGTTAGGACTGTCATCGGTGGGCATTGAGCCTGTGCTGAAGAGCAGTGTGTATATGGTGGAAGAGAGAATGGTGGAAGAGAGAAGTCAGGAGGATCGTTAGAGATGGTGGAAAATGAGGTTGAAGGTTATTTCAGATAGCAAGTCATTTTACAAAAAATTTGAAACTCATGGTATTTTACGAAGGTTTTGAAACCATAGTATTTAACGGAGGTTTTGAAACCCATGATATTTTACAGAGATTTTGAAACCTATGGTATTTTATGCAACCTTTTAAACTCATGGTATTTAACAGAGGTTTTTAAACCCATGATATTTTACGGAAGTTCTTAAACCCGTGGTATTTAACAGGAGTTTTGAAAGACTTTTTCTAAGATTTAATGAAACTCTAGGGAACATGTTCCCTAGGAATGGTTTAGCGGGAGAAACTGCAACTATGGGTAAGTGACTTAATAGAGATTTTAACTCTGAATAATTTAAAAATAATCTCGTTAAAACCATTTTTTTCCTTATAGTGGATGATGAGATGTTTGATAAACTCTTTTGATTGGGATCTTGAAAACAAGATGGAGCCAAAAGATATGGACTTCAATCAACCCTTCCCATCGATTTGTGTTATCATAAGCACCAAGTAAATCTCAATGCCTTAACTTTTTTTAATCAACAATAAAGAATAATATAAATATGAATATAATGAGTATTCCAACTCATGTATAAAACGCCTAGTTCTTAGTCAAAATATGCACATATATAACATACTATAATATAAAAAAATAAGACAACATAGTTTCTTGTTCCTACTCTGAATCACTCTGAATCACACTTAGCAAAATATCCTTTCATTCAAATCAAAACCTAAAAAAAATGTTAACCATCAATGCAATAATTTTAAATATTCATATACATTTAAAAAAAAAAAAATTGACACCTTTATAATTTTAACAGAATCTACCACTTCATTGTTATATTTCTATCTTCTACTTACAATTTTATTTACATATAAGATAAATAATCAGGCTTTGAATATCATGATCCTTCTCTTGATGCAAAATTTGGAACAATTGTCATTATATTTTATACATTTAGACCTTTTAACTAATCTCGGTAAATTTTAAAAAGTGACAGAAATGTATTCATTTTAAATTATTTATAAATGAAGGATGATGAGTCGTGTTTTAAAAAGAAATTATATAAGTCATAATCTTACCGACGACTTTACAACTGTTTATTTTTATTAAAAACCACAAATTTAGTGAATCAAAGCACATTTTTTTTTTTAACTTTCTTTAAAAAATAAAAAAAAATTATATTTATGAGACTCTATAACAGATATATTTCAAGACACTAATATCTCTGAAATGTTCCAAACACCCATATCTGTACGAAACATATTAATAAAATATGTAATTAAAAAAAAAATTGTTCAATTTCTGATAATTATAATTCTAATACAATTCAATATAATTCTATTTCAATTCAAATACAATTTAAAAAAAATACATTAATTTTCTAAAAATTTAAATTTATTATATAAATTTTTATTATAATTATAAAAATAAAAAACAAATTAAATTAATTTTCTAAAACCTTAATTATAAAAATAAAAAACAAATTAAATTAATTTTCTAAAACCTTAACTTTATTATATAAAATTTATTATAATTATAAAAATAAAAAACAAATTAAACCAGTGATAAAAACATTTTTCTATTCCTCATATCTTTCTATAAATATATAAATCTATTTCATCGTATCGTATAAATATCAGTGCTACATATTCATTCACCATTTATGCTTCATTCACCATCAATTTATAAAAATTAAGGCTTCTCCGTAAAACTCCAAGACCGACCGCACTCGGTACTAATTTATATTATTAAAATAAAATAAAATAAATGCGTATTTTTTTGTTTTTTTTTTCTAAATATGTCAAAGTATCATTTTTGTTTAATATAATATAATGTGTTGAGCACATAAAAAAAATTTATATATATATAAGAAAATAAAAGACATAAAAAATTATTAAACAAGAACCAAATCATAAAATTGGAGATTAACTTAGAAAAATACAATAAAAAAATAGATCCTTATTGGTATAGTCCCACTGAGAACACATTACCACAAAAGTGATCATGAGAAAAACCCACATTAATAGACTAATACATAGAAAATAAATAAATACATTCATTAATTCACTATTAAGAAGCCTACACCCCACCCCACCATTAATTCACTATTCCGCAGTCCTTGATCTCACGCGCCTTGTTCAAGAGCTTGTCACGCGCGCTGTCCAATTGATCAGCACCAGGTGGGTGCTTCCCAGTGACATATCCGTAGATCCAGGCCAACACAGTGATTGCCATGACACAAAACCCACCCGAGGCCAAGAAGCCTAGGCTAAGGAAGGCAACAGTGATAACTGCAGGGACCAAAACAGGACTGAAAATCACAAATAGTGGAGTGACAATGGTGAGAGCAATGACAGTGCCGGTCAAGATTAAGGCAGCAACGACAAGGAAGGAGCCACCAGCAGTGACGGCTGTGATCGCCTTGGCAACCTGGGTGCAGAGGGTTTGCTGGTGTGGATCATCTTTGTAGCCAAGGGATGGTTGTGGGGATTGTTTGTAGTGAAGGTCAGCCATAGTGACAAATGGAAGGGTTACTGGTATGGTTGGGTTCAATGTGTTGGAGATGGTTATATACGGAGGATGGAGTGAGTGGAGGGTTGGGTGGCAGCACTTGAAGGAATGGTGTGGCACGTGTTCAACAGATTTTCATGCAATGGCTTGCATGCAAAACCCATGTGTTCCTTTTATGACACGTTAGGTTCTTTTTATCTATTTCTGTGTTTGGTAGTTTCGGACTTGACAAGGATCCAATGCCACCTTGTGCACAAGTGCAAGCTCTTCTATTCACGTACTCTTCGATTTTTTAAGATTCTTCATGTGCTTCTTGTAGAAGACAATTAGCGGTGCAATGAACCTGGATAGGAACAGAGAGCGGTCTATGGTGGTACAGGGACAGAGAAAAGAAGATAACGACAGTAATTAATTAATTAGAAGAGGAAAAACTTTATTAAACTTCAATGCACTCATTAGAAGATAAAAGGGTATATGTTAAATACACTCTCAAGATGTATTTGGAATGAAATTGGGCTTAGCACATACAAAACAGAAAAGGGTCCAGAAAGATAAAACCCCCCCTAAAGCTGGTGGGTGAATGTTCTGTACATCAAGCTTGCTAAGAATTCTATGAAAAATTTCACTGTGTAGCGGTTTTGTGATGAGAAGATCTGTAGGCTGCTTTTCGGTGCTTATAGGGAGTAAGTGAAATAAATCTTGTTGCAGTTTCTCCCTTACCACATGACAATCGATATCAAGACGTTTAGTCCTTTCATGAAAACTGTTGTTATGTGCAATGGGCCTCTCAGATTGGCTATCATAGTAGATGCTTGTTGTTTTGTTGGTAGATATCCAGGTCTTCAAGCAAATATTTGAGCCATTGAATTTCACAGCATGTAGACACAAGTGCTCGATATTCAGCTTCAGAGGAAGACTTTGATATAGTGCTCTGCTTCTTTGTTTTCCATGATACAAGAGATTCTCCAAAAAAGATGCAGTATCCAGTAGTTGACCGTCGAGTAGAAAC
Organism: Phaseolus vulgaris; assembly: GCF_051622355.1. Classification (NCBI taxonomy): domain Eukaryota; kingdom Viridiplantae; phylum Streptophyta; class Magnoliopsida; order Fabales; family Fabaceae; genus Phaseolus; species Phaseolus vulgaris. Next base: position 41,797,078 of record NC_143504.1, read on the forward strand.
ACAAGAGGTCCAGTTAGAATCACTAAAGGCTTGAATTTCAATGTTTGTGTCTTTGGGAAAGAATATACCTTGTGCTGGTGATGATTTCACATATCTTATAATTCTCTAAGCAGCTTGATGATGTAGCTTTGTTGGTGCTTGAACAAATTGACTGAGGAACTGAATAGAGAAACTGATGTCTGGTCTAGTGTGCACCAAATACAGTAACCTTCCGATAATTCTTCGATATGCGGTAATGTCATGCACAGAGTAGTTCTGTTCGAAAAGCTTCTCATTCTTTTTAACCATAGGAGTTGTTGCTGGCTTAGCATTTAGCATACTTGCATCTGCCAAAATATCAAGAGCATACTTCCTTTGACATATATGGATACCTTTCTTAGTTCTAGCTACTTCTAATCCTAAGAAGAATTTAAGATTACCGAGGTCTTTGATTTCAAAAGAAGCATTTAAAAAACTTTTCACTTTATTGATCTCATTCATATTATTTCCAGCAATAAGAATACCATCAACATATATGAGAAGAGCCATAAAGGAGGTTTCTGTTTTTTTTATAAACATAGAACTATCAACTTTTGAATGAACAAAATTAGTGGTAAGAAGAAAGGAAATGAGTTTATCATACCATTGTTTGCTAGCTTGTTTCAAGCCATATAAAGACTTGGTTAGCCGACAAATCTGATGAGATTTTTTAGTAATGACTCCAGGAAGTAATTCCAAGTATACTTCTTCTTGTAGATCACCATGTAAGAAAGCATTGTTTACGTCCAACTGTTCTAGATGTCAATCCATGATAGAAGCAATAGCCAGAATACTTCGTATGTACGGGTGAGTATGTTTCCATATAATCAATACCTTCACGCTGCGTATGTCCTTTCCCTACAAGCTTTGCCTTGTATCTCTCGATGTCTCCATTAGCTCTTCGTTTGATTTTGTATACCCATTTGCAACCGATGGGCATTTTGTTGGGAGGAAGATCCATGATTTCCCAGGTCTTGTTGACTTCTAGCGCCTTAATTTCCATCTCCATAGCTTTCACCCATTCAGGGAATTCTTTAGCTTCTTCATAGCATCGTGACTTAGTTTGTGTTGAAATAGATAAAATATACTTTAGTTGTCTTTTTGACAGTTTTCTATAAGAAATAACAGAACTTAGTGGGTAGAGTACCTTATCATTATTTCTGAGAGTCTTGTTACATGGTGTTGCCATGATTTGATGATGATAATCTTCTAGATATGCAGGTGTTTTTCTTTCTCTTGTATATCGTCTCAGAATTTCATGTTTAACTTGTTCTTGGCTTTGTCTTGTTCTTCTTGTTCTGTTAAGTTCTTCTCAATTCCAATATGCTCAGAATCATCACAGTGATACCTCATTGGATCATTGGTCTCTTCTGTAATCACCTGCTCATTCCTTTCTTTTAAATCATAAAAATAAGTCTCATAAAAAATCACATTTCTGGATACAAAGGTTTCTCTAGAATGCACATCCATGACAATATAACCTTTTGTTCCTTGTTTGTAACCGAGAAAGATGCACTTTCGTGCTCTAGGATCAAGTTTGCTTCTGTTTTGTTCAAGATTTGAAGCGAAACACAAACAACCAAACACTTTGATATCAGAAAGGTCGGGCACACAATTATATAGAAGCTTGTAAGGACAATTATTTTGAATAACAGGTGAGGGTAAACGGTTTATTAAATGGACAACATGCACAACAACAAAGGACCAAAAAGCTCTAGGAAAATTAGATTGAAACATTATGCAATGAGTAACATTAAGAACATGTTGGTTTTTTTTTTTTTTTTGATCAGCAATGAATGAATGAATAAAAGGGGGCACTTAAGGGGTGTCCCAACCCTTATACAAAGCTCAATTGCACAATTACAAACCAAAGGAATAAAAACATGTTGGTGTTTTCTTTCAATAGTAGAGTTTTGTTGTGGTGTTTCATTACATGAAGTTTGATGCATTATGCCATGATTATCATAGAAATCCTTCCAGCAAAATTATTTTCCGTTATCAGTCCTAACAGTTTTAATTTCTTTATTAAATTGACTTTTAGCATAAGTGACAAAACGTTGCATATGCTCTCTAGTTTTACTTTTACTTTTCATTAAGTGTATCCACGTATATCTGCTAAAATCGTCTACTATAGTTAAGAAGTACATGTGTCCCTGTATGGAGGAAACACCTAGAGGACCCCATATGTCCATGTGCACAAGATCAAAAATGCATTGGCTATTAGTTTTGCTAAGGGGGGGAAGGAATCTTACGTTGTTTTGTAAGATGCCAAGGAGCACAAACAATTATGTCATTAGCATGTATACTAGCATGATTTTTGGCTAAATTTTCTAAAACTTTATTTGATGGATGGCCCATTCTGCAATAACAAACGTTCAAGTTTTCAACAACTTTAAAAGTGTTATCATTCTGAAAGAAAAAAAACAAGACTATCTTCCTTATCTGCACACAGCTGATAAAGACCATTCTTGATCTCAGCTCGACCAATCATCTTCAAGGTAGTCTTCTCCTGTATCTGACAAGCATTTTGTGAGAAAAGAAGTTGGCATCCTAAAGAGTTTGTCAGTCGTTGAATAGAGATAATATTCAACATAAAATTTGGTATATATAGAACATTATATAAAATAATGTTTTTAGCCAATATAACAGTTCCAGCACATGCAGCAGTGACACTTTGATTATTTTGAAGCTTAACTTTTACAGGTTTAATTTTATAATAGCTAGTGAAAGAAGAGAGGGAGCAGGCTACGTGATCTGTAGCCCCAATGTCAATGATCCAAGAGTGCATACCTCTCTTACCTATGTTGCTTTTTATGGCAAACAAATCTCTTATGGTGTTGTTTATCACCTTGTCTTTGTTCTTTGAATCTTGAATCATGTTTATCAGTTTTTGAAGTTGCTCCGGTCCAAAGGCTTTAAAGATTTGCTCATTGAGAGTTTCATTGTGTGCTTGTTTTTCAGTCTCAGACACCAAATCACCCTCCTTCTCAAGAGCGTTTGCAGTGTAATTCATCTTTTGCTTCATCCAAGGAGGGAACCCGTGTTTTGAATAACACTCGTCAGTAGTGTCATTCACCTTGTGGCAATAAGAATACTGCTTTCCATAATTTTTTTCCTTTTCCTCTTCCATAATTACGCCCACCTTGACTGGTGTTGTTGCTCTTGTTGATTTTCTGATTGGCACTGTTGAACATTATCTTTGTATCCATCCCCATGCCTTCATTCAAGTGGCGTTCTTGTTGAAGAACCAAAGAGAAGACACAGTTGATTCCTGATAGAGGTTATGTCAAAAGAATTTGCATTTTAACAACATTATAAATTTCTCCCAATCCTTTCAAGAAACACATTACCCGTTCAGAGTCCCTATAGCTGGACATGGTCTTCATCATGTTACAATTGCACTTGACCTTACAGACACAGGTAGGTAAGGGGCGCAAGGCATCAAGCTCTTCCCACAGTGTCTTAGAGTCAGTGTAATATTCTGTAATGCTTTTCTCCCCTTGTTTGATGGAATTTATTTCTTGTAGAAGATCTGAAACACGAAAATGGTTGGATTTTGAAAACCTTTCTTTGAGAACTTCCCACAGCTCTTTCACATTGTCTATATACACAGTGTTTTGTGCGATTTGGGTCGTGATGCTCCGTGTGATCCAAGAGATGACCATGACATTGCCTTTCTCCCATGCTTCATATTGATTGTCACTATGGGATGACTCTGGTAGGTCTCCATTGAAGAACTTGAATTTATTCTTGGAGAGCAGAGCCCTCTTCATCGCTCTGCTCCAGGAATGGTAATTTGAACCATCCAATTGTGGCGTGACCAAGACCATCCCAGGATTTTCTCACGGGTGTAGATAATACGCGCTAGCGGGATTTTGTTGTTCATTCTTGCAAGGATTTTCCTGGGCTTCAGCCATGGAGACAAACAGAACCGTTGGCAGCAAAGAGCAGAGCAGATTATACCCGCTCTGATACCATCTTGGATTTTTGAAGGTTCTTCATGTGCTTCTTGTAGAAGGCAATCAGCGGTGTAGTGAACATGGATAGGAACAGAGAGCGGTGTGCGGTGGTAAAGGGGCAGAGAGACAAGATAACCACAGTAATTAATCAGAAGAGAAGAGGAAAAACTTTATTAAACTTCAATGCACTCATTACAAGAGAAAAGGTATATGTTAAATACACCCCGAAGATGCAATTGGGCTTGGCCCATACAAAACAGAAAAGGGCCCAGAAAGATAAAAGGTGCCTTCTGGTTTTGTAATTGCAGTGAAAGAAAATGCATTGAAATAGTTTCAAAATTATACCAGGATAAAAGAGGTTCTACTTATCTAAACAATTATATCTACAAAATAGAGGTTCTACTTTATCTAAACAATTATATCTACAAAATATATCATAACAAACGGAGCATATAATTGCCCCCTATACAGAATATCAAATAATCCCTTCTTTCACCCAAATCACATGCACGTAAAAATAATATAATCAATTTTAATTCAAAGCCTATATCTCTACAAATTCTAAATAAAATATTTTGTTAACATATCATTTTTTATGTAAGCCTTTTCAAAATAACTAAAATTTTCAATACATCCAAAACAACTAGCTACTGAATTAGACTGAAAATACTCAAATCAATTCCTTATTGATTTACTTTTATAATAGTTTTTTTTTATATTACTCAATGTATTTGGTGAATATTCACCTACAAATAACCAGATTAATTAAAAGAAATAAGATTAAGAAAATAAAAATAAAAAGATATTTGGATATGCATAACTAAAATAGCTCTTAATAGTTTATTGGTTTTGAAGAGGTATACATTTTATATACATAGTTATTCAATAAAATAAAATAATTCAGTCATTTAAGCAAGTATAATTATAATATAGCAGCAAGTACTTTTTTTTATTGTTTTAGCCACTAATTTAATGAATAAAAAATCACTAATTTCATTATCATTATTGTTAAATATCAATCAAACTAACATAAATATTAATATTCAAGATTTTTTTTATCAGCAAAGAATAAATAAAATAAAAAGAGACATTTCAGGGGTGTCCCAACCCTTATACAAAACCCCAAATACAAGTATTCTAGTACCCTACCAACTAATGATCCAACAATACACCATCCCAGTACAAAATATAAGAACCCAACAAACACAGTTACACCAACCCACCAAAAAGGTTACACCCTCAAACAAAGACATACAAACAAGATAATTTAAGAAAATAACTTAGACAGAAAATAATTTAATTATATTTTTTCAATTATAAAATAACCCTCACATAAATTTTTTAAGAATAAATACTAATCAAATTCAAACGTCTTATAGATCTTTGTGACGTCATTCAACATTTTATTTTATATCTATAACTTATATAATTTTTTATACTGAGTAATTCTTCATGTATAATTTCTGAAGTTCATGTGCTTCATATATTAAACACACCATTAATCTTACCAAATCAGTTAACATTGGTTTAAGTTGACGTACACTTTCAACTTTTGGGAAATTCTTCCTTTATTTTTATATTTTCGTCTTACAATATGTGAATTTCTATTTTGTCGCACAATCTAAAATTTAAATTATCTTTTTAAATTGTCTAATTTGGAAAAACTTCTAAAAAATATATTTTATCTTTTTTATTATAAAAATATTTTTGAATTGTGTATTTTAAAAATCAAAAATAATTTTTGAATTATACTTTCTAAATTATAAAAACTAAAAAGGGTAAAAATCAAAACGTTTATATTTACCATGATCCGACGGTAGGAAATATATGGAGGTAGAGAAAGAAATGTCCTTCATTTTTCTTCATTTTCCTTTCCCCCCTTCTTCAAAATCTTTTTCTCTACATCTATTTTCTTTTTATTTTATTTCAATATCTTATCTTTTTAAGAATCTAATTGTTGAACAAAGACTTTGATAACTCCAAATTTTGAAGAATTGTGTGAAGTTTGTTGCTGCTTGTTTAGTTGGGTATTTTGTGGTGTTTGAATTTGTAATCCACTTCAAGAATTGGTCCAAGGTCATTTGATCTTGAAACCTTTTAAAAAGATAAATTTTCAAAGTGGAAAATCAACCGATTGATTTTTTAAATTTCTTAACATAGTTTTGTTAAGTCTGTTAAATCTGTTTTGACTGGTTTTCAAACTACTTTGGCTTTTGTTTTTAATGATTTTAAAAGCTACTCGGAGTCTATAAATGTTGGGTCTATTAGTGTCTAAGTTCAAGAGGGGAGGGGTGAATTGAAGTTATAAAATTTTCACAAAAACACAAACTGTTTTACAGTATATCAGAGGAAAAAGAACAAATTGATTTTAGAATGAACAAATTGATTCTTCAAAACACTTTAACACAAACAGAACTTATCCAGATTAGGATTGAGATCAAACAGTGAAAGATAGCAAAATCAGATTGGTTCACTTTTAACAGTTTTGAAGAACACAGAATATACCAAAAGAACAATCAAATTTATTCAACACAAAGCTTCAAAGACAATGAATCTTTATCAAGGATTTAATGAAGAAAACTATTCGTCCTTAAACCAATTACCAACTTATATTCAAAAGCTTTGTTTATGATTAGAGAACTTTTCCAGATCAAGAAGAACAGTTTTTATTAAGCCCAGAATTAACAGGTTTAATTTCAAATGAACAGATTTCGTTCTTGACAGATTAAACCAAAAAAACCAAAAACGAGTGCAGGGATGAGAAGATTTATGCAAGCACGGTTTATACTGGTTCACTCATAAAGAGCTACATCTAGTTTCACCTTACTCCAAGGTGAAATACACTAAAAACCAATACCAAACAATTACAACACAACAGTTCTTGAAACCTACAAGAACAATACAACCAAAGCTGAAAAACCCTATTTCAGCACACCTTGCACTCCAAGAAACCCTATCAAAGAGTGACTAACACTTACACCTTTTACAAGGAAGAATAAAGGAAAGATAACACCTGAAAGGAAGATGCAAGAACATAAACCAGTTGTCCCCATTGCAACAAAAAACAGTGCCAACACCTTCACCAAGATCAAGGTTTTCGTAGAACAAGCACACTTGAAGATCCCTTTGAAAAACCTTTCAAAAACTCTTTTTAATCATTCTTCTCACACATAAAATGTTTAATCTTTGTTAAAACCGTGATTGCTCAACAACATTTCATGTGAGAAAGACCTTTCAATTTATAGAAAATAGTTTCTAACAACTTTTCAAAAAACAGTTAAAAAGTTGTTATAAAAACAACAGGTTGATTTAAAAACAAACAGATTGTTTTTCAGGAACACTGCCAGCTCAGCTAAACTTAAATAACTAACGGAACTGCTTTTTTGGTTCCCTAACCAACTTTCGAAAAACCTTTCAGCAGACCAAAAATAAACCTATTCTTTTACAGAGAAACATATTTATTTTTGTGCAGTATCCTGATTTTTTGAGAAAACTCTAAAAAGCTTTTTGAAAACCATTTGCTCACTTTATGTGCTTGGTCTTACTACCTTGATTAGGTATCTAGGATAGGTCAAGAAGCAAAAGGCAACCTTAAACACACACTAGCCTAAATACAAGATCATCTAAAACACATTACAATCTTCAAAGCAAACTAGCTATTTTCTACATCAAACACATACTAAGACTAGGTAGAGAAGAAGCTTCATCCATCTTCAACAATAAAACAAGTTTTATACTCCTAGCTAGATATACAATTACAAGAGATTCAGATTGCAAATTTGAAATCATTTTTCCAATATTGCCTAAGGCTTTGGACTTTTCTTCAAGAGGAATAGGACTGTTGTGTGTTAAGTCATTTTTAAATTTTGTGAATTAATCCAGGTGTACTCTTTTTCCTCTTCTTTTAATCTTTGTATTTTTGTAAAGTTGTGTGGTACAAATCAAGAGGTTATTATGATATGTGTAGTGTTTACAAAGAGAAGGTTGTGTTATTGAAGGGTTCAAGAACATCTCTTTGTTGGATGTGTTGTAAATCAAAGGAGTTTGATTTGTTAGTGAAAATTTCCAGGTGTTTCTGGGGATTGAATGTAACTCTTAGTTAAAAGTGAACCAATATAAACCTGTTGCGTTGATTTCTCTTCCCCTTATCTCATTTAAATATGTTTATTCCTTGTTTTTATATACTGCCGATAAAAACAATCAGTTGAATCGAAGAAACAACCGATTGATTTTCTCGAATCAAGTTAAAAACATATTTGATTTTGGCTGAACTTGTTCTGTATCTTTGATTCTGCTTGTGACTTTCATTAAACCTTCAAAGTTTGCAAAAATCTTGCATAAACAATTCACCCCCCTCTTGTTTTAGCCCTGAAATTCTAACATTAATCACACATTACAATAGTTAAGGAGTCGGAACTATATTTACCTAATCAAATTCAAGTAGAGTTTTTTGTTACACTGAAGATTCTCTATTCTCTTTTTTTCTTTATGATTATGTTATTAATCTTAGTAGAGTTAGTTAATAAAAATGATCATCTCAACCTAATTAACCTCAAACTGAATTTTGGTTATGTTTGGATATTTTACTTTAGATTTCTAGATTTTGAGTGGTTTTCCTACTTGAACTTAAACTTTCTTTGGAATGGGATAAGGGAACTATTTAGGTTTTTGATAAAACCTTATGATAGATTATTTGAATGTGAACGTGCCATGCTCATAATTTTGAGTTTTACGCAAGGACGATGCTTTGTTTGAATATTTGAAATTGAATGTTATTTGAGTTTTGAATTGAACACTCTCAATGAGGAGTTAATCTAGTGACTTTGATCATTTTGAAATGTTTTGAAGTTGTACTATTAGAATGTTTTTTAAAAGATCTTTGAAAACTAATTTGATATGTTGTTGAAGCTTATTTTTCTTATTTTTGCATTCAAGTAAGTCGATTCTCACTCAAGTGAAAATATTTCTGCAACTTGCTCCCAGTCTTGTTTTCGCTCAAATGAAGAAAATTTTGTTCAAGTGAAAATAATACTGAAAATCAATTATATGCCAATTTTTCTCTCAAACTAAAATATTTTTGTTCAAGCAAACACATTTTCGCTCAACCTAAAATATTCTCACTCAAGCTAAAACTAAGTTTTTTTAAGAAAATCTTTCTTTCTTTTCTTTTCTTTTTGACTCTTCAAAAAAAAGTTTATGAGCAAATAATAAAATGAATAAAAAGAGATATTTGAGGGATATCCCAACCCATATACAAAAGAGTTACCATAACAAACCAAGAATGCAACTCAAAGCAACCCAAACAACACCAAGAGCAACATCATACTATTACCTTCCTAGCACTTTACTGATAAATGTAACCTTAATTCAGAACCACGTACAACATACTAAAGCTACTACTACACAAAATAGAATTGGCACGAATTAGACCTATGATATGTAAATATCATTGGCATGAATTAGACCTATGATATGTGTTCCGTCCGGTTGACCGGGACGTCTTCGTGCACGACCTCTACAGTCAGCTGGGGACTCCTTCCCGCTGGTTGCCCGTGAATTCCTGCAAAAAAGAGGACAAAGAGGCGCCCTAGCGGCCGTGTGCACTCCGACGCTCAAGTCAGCCAGCAAGAAACACCAAAAACTGTCCACCCACGTCTCTGAGCACCGCGTATGGCTCTCTGAGGGTGGTAAAAGAAACTGTGTATATGTGTGTGTTGTCTCCTTCAGACAAAAATATTCTCCGGTCACTTGTACGTAACCTTAAAGCACGGGCAAGCAACCAAAGAGTTTCTCCTAAATTTGCCAAAGGTTCCAACCCTTTTTCCGACATTCTCAGCGCTATTTAAACTGCCCCAGCATTTAAAGCGCCTTAAAGCGCTTTTACACTCAAACGTAACGCACTCATTAAAGCGTTTAATTACGAAACGTAGCGCATTTAAGACGTTGAAACGCTTGGGAGCCATAATAGTACCTGAATGCTCGAAAGGGAAACTGTATTGAATATCTTTAATTACCTGGCACCTGACTAGAGGGTGTTTCTATTCCGGCATTGCTGTCATACACGTGGAGGGCCTCACGACGCCATGACCCCATCTGGGGGCGTTTCTGCGTGTGGGTCCTCCTGCTTGGGAGTGCTACTGCGCTAGGGGTGGCTTTTTGGGTGCCAACTCATGCCCCCAAGTATCTAGCCACTTACTCTGAGAGCGTATCTGCCTTCCTCTCACACCCTGCACCCGGTTATCCTGGGCGTGACCTTCCTCTTGGGTCGTATCTGTCCCGAAGGCGTCTCTGGGGTAGCAGGGGTACTTCGCGAGTCAGGCTTCCCTTCACTGGTACTATCACTATGGCCTTGAAGCCACCTTTTCCTTCTCTTTATCACTTTCCCGAGATATCGGGACCTGAGGCTTTCCCACGACGTCGCTCCCTCCATGGTCTTTCCTACCCATGGGTATCGGGGAACCACACCGTGATTGCCTTGCTTTTACACTGTTTGATCTGGCGACGCCCTGGTTGGGCGACGCCTCCACCCAGGCGACGCCTTGCCTTGGCGACGCCTCCACCCAGGCGACGCCTTGTCCTGCCTTGGCGACGCTTCCTCTTGGCGTCTCTACACCTGGGCGACACCTTGAGTTGACTTTGACTTTCCAGTCGTTGACTTTGACTTTCCAGTCGTTGACTTTGACCTTGACTTAGTCAACACCCTGATACGGGACGGTACACAAGCCCCCCAGTCTTAAGCCGAAGACTTGTCTTCAGCGCAAAGACTAAAGCCTTGCCCCCGCCATCCACGTGCCTTCCCGATGACGTGTCATTCTCTGCTGACTCAGCAATTTTTCGAATTATTGACGCCACATTTTCTGAACCACAGGGGTATTCTTAATGACCGATTGGACATTCCCTGAAATGGGGATGATTACACCTTTTGGGCTACCCTTGATCGCGCGCCACGTGGCCCATCGCGTGGCCCTCCTTTAGAGACCTTTGCGCTTCCCCTGGGCAATCGACCCTCTGACGCGTGGCCCGATCCTGCGGCCCTTAGTTAGCGCCTCTTGGGTTACGAAATGTAACGTTTAAGTTACTCCAAACCCCGCGCTCACCCTACTGTTACATTCATTCACTCTGCTACTTCGCACTGTGCATCGCCTCCAAAACCTTTTTTCTCTGCAATTGCGATTCTGTCTATGCGATCTCATTCTCTTTTCCCTCCACACGCTTCGACTATTTTATCCGTGTTCTGCCCATTTCTTTCACTTCGTTGGGCGGTTTGGTATGATCGGGAAAGGTTGCGCGCCAACCCTCACGCCGATGGAGAGGCTCACTTAGTGAAGCCGTATCGTCCTCGGGACGTCTCTGATACCGAAAGGTCTTTTCCTTGATCTCTAACGCTCGGCGCCCACGCCTAAGGAGAGGCCTGCTAGAGCAGCACCGTATCGTCCCGGGTGTCTAAAACGCCGAGTGCCGTGGGGGGGTCTGTTCCCTCCATGGTCTTTCCTTCCCATAGGTATCGGGGAACACCCTGCCAGTGACTCGCTGGCGCTCGGCGGTCTCACCTCCCTCCACAGTCTTTCCTACCTGTGGGTATCGGGGAGGCGACGCCTGTGACTAACTTTGCTTTTCTTTGCTTTCGTCTCCCTCCACAGTCTTTCCTACCTGTGGGTATCGGGGAGGCGACGCCTGTCGGTATTTGGGTTGGCGACGCCCGCGACATCTCGCACTGTCGTCGCCCTTTACGTCCTTCCTGGCAACGCCTCGGGCGTTACCTTTACCTCGACATTGAGCTTAACTCTTGCCTTGGTCAACGCCTGATAACAGCGAAGAGCCCAAGGCTTTGTCTGTGCCATCCACGTGGCGCTCCTTGTATAGCTGATGGGACCTTCTGTCATTCGACTTGATCCACGTGGCGCTACTTGTATGGTTTGTGGGGCATTCGGTCATTTCATCAAGTCCTGACTCCTGCTATGCCCCTGACTCATTTTCGACGGCGGATCGTACCATTGGATATTCTGTTGACGGGACATTTTCTGATTTAAACCAGTGGTGCCAGCGTCATCCTTTCATCTTCTGCCACGTGTATCAATCGTGTGGTGCATCCATTCACGTCATTTGGCGCTCTAACCGCTTTATTTAACTCTTCAAGCTCTGGAACTATCTTCATCGTTTTCTCACTCTTCATAACCTACTTGCGTTCTTTCTTCTTGCACCCTTTCTTCTTGCACCCTTTCTTCTCTGTCGAAAGGCTGTTCTAACCTTCGCTCCCCTCGCTCAACCCTTGCATTTCTAGCCATCCTGATCTTGTTAAAGAATGTCTTCTCACGATGCTTCCTCCAGGGTCCGTCCCAAAGACTTGTACCCCTGGGCCTCGAGCGAACTTCTTGATGAGTGTTCATGCTTGCTCTCCACCAGGCCCGTACGGGAACACAAAGGGGAGTTGTGTTCTTACGACCACCGGGCCTTCGCGAGGAGGCACGATGACGACATCGCTGTGCTCCCTTGCACTCTGGGGAGCCAGTGTGTGGAGACAAACGGGCCAACAACGGGGTCCCTTTCTTTTACTTTTACTAGGTGGTGTTCAAGACCATCGGGGTGCGCTTACCCTTCTCCTGGTTCGAGAAGGAACTGCTGACGGAGATCAACGTGGCTCCAGCCCAGTTATACCCCAACAGCTGGGCCTTTGTCAAGGCCTTCGATGTCCTCTTTGGGTTTCTGGGTTGTGCACCCTCGGTTGACCTCTTTCTTCACTTTTTTGAGGTGAAGAGACAGAGACACAACCTCTGGGTAACTCTCAGCAATGTACCCGGAAGAGTTCTCTTCACGCCCTTCCAAAGCTCGTTCACGGGGTGGAAAGGCCGGTTCTTCAAGATCTGCTGTACTGATCTTGTTCCCGACGCCCTCGATGGGTTTCCGTTGTACTGGGTGAGAGAGGAAAAGGTCCTCAAAGCCAAACCCCTCAAGAATCTGGCTCCAAGTGATCAAATAGCTTGCCGGATTCTTGCTGAGGCGGGAGGTTTTGACTCTGCTACGGTGATCAGCTTGGAGTCCAACGCTAGGACTCTTGAGAAGTACATAAGTAAGAACCACTGCCTTAGGCGACTTCGGCCTTCGTTCCTTTCTAACTGTGCCTGTCTTCCTTCATGGTGTCTCTAATACATCTTTTCCCTTTGTGCAGGTTCGAAAATAGGCCAAGAAAAGAGGGCACGGCTTACTCGAGCGCTGCGGGCTGGGAAAGGGGCTTCGCCTTCCTCCAGTGATGACTCTGATGGGCGCTGAGAAGTGGGTTGTTTGTGTTTTTGCATGATTTGTAGCGTTTGCTCCGTTTGTACTGAACATTGCTTGTAACAACCACTTTTCAATATCATAATTCTTTTGCAACGCCACTTTACTTTGCATATGCTTCATATACCGCGCGCTTTCCTTTCGTCTCGTTCTGCCAACGATGCATGTTTTTACTTGGGCGACGCCTTTTTTTCTTGGCGACGCCAAGACCTAGGCGACGCCTTCTTCCTTGGCGACACCATGGCCTAGGCAGCGCGTCACATTACTTCTAACAAGGAAAGATAAAGGCTGAAAGCCAAGGCACCTCTTTTTGTCAACTGGTTTTTCCATTTATTAGGGCGACCTCATTAAAAAACCCCCGAAAGGGAAAAAGAGCGTCCCCTTCAACTAAATTGTTACATTCTGCTTACATAAGTCAACTAAAATAAAATTTTAAGTTGGCCGCATTCCAACTGCGCGGGATAGGGCCTCCATCTAAAGTCTCCAGGTTGTACGAACCGTTGCCCTTAGCCTCAGTAACTCTGAAGGGCCCGGTCCACTTGGGAGACAGCTTATTCTCAAACTCGTATGGGTGAGCTTTCCTCATCACTAGGTCGCCCACCTGAAACTGTCGTGGCTTTACTTTAGAGCTATATTGCCGCTCCACTCTTCTCTTCATCGCTTCAGCTTTTATTCTAGCTTCTTCCCTGGCCTCTTCTAGCAGATCCAGGTTTACCCGCCTCTCCTCATTAGATTCCTCCACCACAAAGCTTTGAAAACACGGTGAGCTTTCGTGTATTTCTACTGGAATCATCGCGTCCGACCCGTACACCAAACTGAAAGGCGTCTCCATAGTAGAGGATTGGGGCGTGGTGTGGTATGCCCATATAATCCTTGGCACCTCTTCCGCCCACGCCCCTTTGGCCTTCTCTAACCTTCTTTTTAACCCCCTCAGAAGGACTCTGTTTGCTGACTCTACTTGCCCATTGGTCTGGGGGTGTTCAACCGACGCGAACACTTGCTTGATTCCCACTTCAGCGCACAGATTTCTCAACTGCTGACTGGCGAACTGGGTTCCGTTGTCAGATATCAGGCGCCTGGGTACGCCAAAGCGACACACGATGTTTCTCCACACAAAATGTTGTACCTTATGCGCAGTGATTTGTGCCACGGGCTCTGCCTCTATCCACTTAGCGAAGTATTCGATGGCGACGACCAGATACTTCATCTGCCTGATTGCTAGTGGGAAAGGGCCCAGGATGTCAATTCCCCATGTGTGGAAAGGCCACGGGCAGTATATGGACCGCAACTCTTCTGGTGGCGCCTTGTGCCAGTCGGCGTGCTTTTGACATTGCTTACACCGCTGGGCGTGCCGTGCGCAATCCTCTTTCACCGTTGGCCAGAAAAAACCTGCGCGTATTACCTTGGAGGCCAAGGACCTTCCTCCTACATGGCTTCCGCAGATGCCTTCATGTAGCTCCGCCATTATCCTGGTGCACTCATCGCCACTGACGCATGTTAGGATAGGGTGAGTGAAACCGTGTCTGAACAGCACCCCATCCACCAAGGTATATCTTGCGGCATTTCTTTTGATCTTCTTACCCTCTTCAGGGTCCACTGGAAGAGCCCCATTCGCCAGGTATCGTTTATAGGGCGTCATCCAGGTGTCTCCCTTGGACAAGACACAGACCTGCATCCGCTCTTCCTCAGACACACCCGCGTATATACTGATGCGGGGCGCCCTCTGCGTATCTTGGGTCAAAGAGGAGTGACTCCTCGGCCTTCCCCTTGATGCATAAATCTGGAGGACATCCACCCTGTTGTCTTCCACGAATCGACGCGGAGCTTTGAGGGTCTCCTGGATCACTGTCCTCTGTCTACCCCCCTTGCCTGAGCTGGCCAGCTTTGCGAGCAGGTCAGCTCTGGCATTCTGCTCCCTCGGGACGTGTATCAACTCAAGAGCGTTGAACGCCCCTCTCAACAACTGGACGTATTTTAGATACGCCGCCATCTGTGGGTCCTTCGCCTGGAACTCACCCGACACCTGCCCCGTAATCAACTGGGAGTCGCTCTTCACTAGGAGATTCTGTGCGCCCATCTCCTTGGCCAAGAGCATTCCTGCAATCAGGGCTTCATATTCTGCTTGATTGTTACTTGCCTTAAAGGCAAAACGCAAGGCCTGCTCGATCAGTATGCCGTCGGGTCCTTCCAGCACTATTCCCGCACCACTCCCTTGTTGGTTTGAGGAGTCATCAACCGAGAGCAGCCACTGTGAACTCGCTTCCACCTCTTGCTCACCTCCGGGCGAAAGTTCTGCTACAAAATCCGCGTACACCTGCCCTTTGATGGATCCTCTAGGCTCGTACTGTATGTCAAATTCTGACAGTTCCACTGCCCAGCGTACCATTCTTCCTGCCACATCGGGCTTCTGCAGCACCTTTTGTATAGGGAGGTTGGTCATTACCACCACCGTAAAACTGTGGAAGTAATGACGGAGCCTCCTAGCCGAGAACACTACCGCCAGTGCCGCCTTCTCCAGTGCTTGGTACCTTGTCTCAGCTCCCTGTAAGGCCTTGCTTACAAAGTAGATGGGCTTCTGACTCTGGTCCTGCTCTTGGACCAACACAGAACTGATGGCCCTATCTGTTACAGTAAAATACAACCGGAGGGGCACGCCCGTTACCGGTTTGCAGAGAACTGGAGGCGTCGCCAGGTAATCCTTCAGCTTAACGAAAGCCGCTTCGCATTCCTCAGTCCATGCAAAGCGACTGTTTCTCTTGAGGCACTGGAAGTACGGGTGCCCCTTTTCTCCTCCGGCGGAAACAAACCTCGAGAGCGCCGCCATCCGCCCTGTCAACTGTTGAACCTCCTTTACCGATGTCGAACTCCGCATGGCGATAATAGCCGCACATTTGTCGGGGTTCGCCTCTATCCCCCTCTCGGTGAGCAGAAAACCCAAGAATTTACCGGCCTCTACCCCGAAAACACACTTCTCGGGGTTCAACTTGAGGCGGTATTTGGATATTGTGTTGAACAACTCCTCCAAGTCTGCCATGTGCTGCACCCTGTTCTGCGACGCCACCACCATGTCGTCTACATAAGCGTATACGTTCCTCCCAAGCATTGGCGCCAGGACCTTGTCCATTAACCTCTGGTACGTGGCGCCCGCATTTTTGAGCCCGAAGGGCATCACCTTATAGCAATAACTGCATGTTTCAGTCATGAACGCAGTCTTGCTCTCGTCTCTGGGGTGCATCTTGATTTGGTTATACCCTGAGAAGGCGTCCAGGAAGCTTAACACCTTGCTGCCAGACGCGCTGTCCACTAGGGCGTCGATGCTGGGCAACGGATAGGAATCCTTTGGGCACGCCTTGTTCAGGTCTGTGAAGTCAACGCACATTCTCCACTTTCCGCTCGCCTTTTTCACCAAGACGACGTTGGCGAGCCACTCAGGGTACTGAATCTCCCTAATGTGACCAGCACTCAGCAGCTTCTGCGTTTCGTCTTTCACCACCTGTTGTCGCTCCTCATTGAACTTCCTCCTTCTCTGACGCACGGGGCGGACCGTGGCGTCCATGCTGAGGTGGTGACACAGGAAATCGGGGTCGATGCCCGGCATATCCGAGGCGGACCATGCGAAGGCATCCAGGTGGCGCGAAATCACTTCTGCCACCCCTTCCTGTTCTTCTGGACTTAGCGAGCTTCCTAACTTGAAAGCTTTGCCGCCAATCTCCCTTTCTAGGGTGTTAGCTGCAGGTTGCTCCCTATTATCATCTTCGGCGGGCGCCGCTTCTTCGGGGGGCACCGCCTCTTCCACGGGCGCCTCCTCCATTGGCACATCTGCTTCGGGCATCGCCCTTTCTGCTATGGCCTCTTCAAGCGTCAGCCCAGCGGGCGTCGCCTCAATCATCGTTGCGTCCGCGCTCGGCGGACGTTCGTACACCATGAAAACGCCTCTCTTCGTCTTCAGGCTGTTTTCGTAGCATTTCCTCGCCTCCTCCTGGTCTGATCTGATGACTATCACCCGGCCGCTGAGGTCTGGTAGCTTCATCTTCATGTGACGGGTGGAGGACACTGCGCTTAACCGGTTTAACGCCGGCCTGCCCAGCAAAATATAGTAGGCAGAATTAGCGTTCACGACGAGGTACCGGATACTCTCGGTGCGGGAGGCCTCTCCATCTGTGAACGTAGTCCTCAACTCCAGGTACCCCCGGACTTCTACCTGGTTATCCCCGAACCCATACAAACATCCCGTATAGGGACTCAGCAGATCGGGGGACAACCGTAATTTGTTGAAGGTCGACAGAAACATGACGTCTGCCGAACTTCCTTGATCAACAAGCACTCTGTGAACCTTCCTTCCGGCCGTGACAACAGAGATGACAACGGGATCGTTGTCGTGGGGTACCACATCTCGGAGGTCTCGTCGTGTGAACACGATATCTAACTCCCATGGCTCCCCTAAGAGCCTCTCTTCAACTGAATTTACCCCCCTCGTGTATTTCTTCCGCTGGGAGGCGGTGGGCCCTCCGCCAGAGAAACCTCCAGCAATGGTATGGACCTCGCCAAGCACTGGCATCTCGTGCGCTGGCTCATCTGCCGGCGACGGCAAGGTGGCGGTCGTTGGGGAATCTGCGACATAATCTTTCAAAAACCCAGCCCTTACCAGCTCATCTAGCTGGTAGCCCAACGACAGGCAATTGTCAATTTGGTGCCCGAAAGCCTCGTGGAATTCGCACCAAGAGTCTTTACGGGGCCCTAACACCTTGTCGGTCTTCGCCGGTCGCCTCAGCCTCTCAGCTATGTTGGGCACGGCAATCAAATCCTTCAACTCAACCACGAAGTTGTACCTCGCCGGTCTTGCTCTTTCTCTGGCGGGGCGTTCGCCTCCTGCTGGGCCCCGAGGCTGGGGCTTTCTGGCCTCGTAGGGGCGTCTCGCCTCTGGCTTCTTTCTCTCCGTCGTGGTCTCATTGACTCTGACGGGTTGAACTCGCGTTGGTCCCCTCGGGCGTGAAGGTACGGCGCTGGTGCGCTTCACACATACCTCCCCTTCCGAAGCAATGTGCTCTACCGCCCTACGCTGTAATTCAGCAAAGGTCCTAGGGCGATTGCGGATAATAGATTCTCCAAAGGGGCCGGGGCATACGCCTTTCACAAATGCGTACACGATCATAGGCTCCTCTGTTGTACCAACCTTCACAACCTGGGCCCCGAAGCGATTGATATACTCCTTCAGGGTCTCCCCCTGATATTGCTTCACATCAAATAGGTCGTAGGAGACCGGCGGCGGGGCCTTGTTGGCTAAGTATTGTTCTCTGAATAACCGCGACAACTGGCGGAAAGATGTGATATGGCCCTCGGGGAGGCTAATGAACCAGTCCATAGCCATCCCGGTCAGGGTGCTCATGAAGAGCTTGCACTTGGCAGCATCAGAACCGCCTATCAGGACCATCTGAGTGTGAAATGCAGCAAGGTGCGTCTCTGGGTCCTCCATCCCAGTGAAGATTACCTTGGGTCCCGCGAACGTGTTCGGGATCGCTGCATCTAGGATCTCCTGCGAGAAAGGAGTGGAAAACTCCCTTGGTGGGGAATGGTTCTCCGTCTCGTCCTGCCCAGGCCGCCTCCGATCGTTTCTCAGGCCCTGGCGCAACTCCTCATTCACACGGTGGAGCTCTTCGTTGCGCTCATGTGAGGCGTCAAGGTCTGCCTGCATGCGCTCCTGCTCCATCTTCGAATCCGCCATGTCCTGCTGCAGCCCCCTCATTATTTCCAGGACCTGCTGCATGGATAGGTCTGCTGGGGCTGCGCGCGCTGCTCTTCGTCTGGTGGGGGCCATTGTCACTCCAACCTCCTTCAACGTTACTGTAACTTGGTAAATTTTTCTCGAACTTGTGATGGGACTGATGTTTTATATCGAGCCCCACGGTGGGCGCCAAATGTTCCGTCCGGTTGACCGGGACGTCTTCGTGCACGACCTCTACAGTCAGCTGGGGACTCCTTCCCGCTGGTTGCCCGTGAATTCCTGCAAAAAAGAGGACAAAGAGGCGCCCTAGCGGCCGTGTGCACTCCGACGCTCAAGTCAGCCAGCAAGAAACACCAAAAACTGTCCACCCACGTCTCTGAGCACCGCGTATGGCACTCTGAGGGTGGTAAAAGAAACTGTGTATATGTGTGTGTTGTCTCCTTCAGACAAAAATATTCTCCGGTCACTTGTACGTAACCTTAAAGCACGGGCAAGCAACCAAAGAGTTTCTCCTAAATTTGCCAAAGGTTCCAACCCTTTTTCCGACATTCTCAGCGCTATTTAAACTGCCCCAGCATTTAAAGCGCCTTAAAGCGCTTTTACACTCAAACGTAACGCACTCATTAAAGCGTTTAATTACGAAACGTAGCGCATTTAAGACGTTGAAACGCTTGGGAGCCATAATAGTACCTGAATGCTCGAAAGGGAAACTGTATTGAATATCTTTAATTACCTGGCACCTGACTAGAGGGTGTTTCTATTCCGGCATTGCTGTCATACACGTGGAGGGCCTCACAACGCCATGACCCCATCTGGGGGCGTTTTTGCGTGTGGGTCCTCCTGCTTGGGAGTGCTACTGCGCTAGGGGTGGCTTTTTGGGTGCCAACTCATGCCCCCAAGTATCTAGCCACTTACTCTGAGAGCGTATCTGCCTTCCTCTCACACCCTGCACCCGGTTATCCTGGGCGTGACCTTCCTCTTGGGTCGTATCTGTCCCGAAGGCGTCTCTGGGGCAGCAGGGGTACTTCGCGAGTCAGGCTTCCCTTCACTGGTACTATCACTATGGCCTTGAAGCCACCTTTTCCTTCTCTTTATCACTTTCCCGAGATATCGGGACCTGAGGCTTTCCCACGACGTCGCTCCCTCCATGGTCTTTCCTACCCATGGGTATCGGGGAACCACACCGTGATTGCCTTGCTTTTACACTGTTTGATCTGGCGACGCCCTGGTTGGGCGACGCCTCCACCCAGGCGACGCCTTGCCTTGGCGACGCCTTGTCCTGCCTTGACGACGCTTCCTCTTGGCGTCTCTACACCTGGGCGACACCTTAAGTTGACTTTGACTTTCCAGTCGTTGACTTTGACTTTCCAGTCGTTGACTTTGACCTTGACTTAGTCAACGCCCTGATACGGGACGGTACAATATGTAATATGAATGTTTATTTTAAATATGAAATGAATATCAAGTTGTAAAATTAATTAATTTTGTGCTTTTGTTTAGATTAATTATATAGTATAACAATGCTTACAAAGATTGACAGAATATTGACAGAATTTATATGAATTTGTGGTCAAATATCTATATTTTGGTTACAAATGATCATCTCAACCTAATTAACCTCAAACTGAATTTTGGTTATGTTTGGATATTTTACTTTAGATTTCTAGATTTTGAGTGGTTTTCCTACTTGAACTTAAACTTTCTTTGGAATGGGATAAGGGAACTATTTAGGTTTTTGATAAAACCTTATGATAGATTATTTGAATGTGAACGTGCCATGCTCATAATTTTGAGTTTTATGCAAGGACGATGCTTTGTTTGAATATTTGAAATTGAATGTTATTTGAGTTTTGAATTGAACACTCTCAATGAGGAGTTAATCTAGTGACTTTGATCATTTTGAAATGTTTTGAAGTTGTACTATTAGAATGTTTTTTAAAAGATCTTTGAAAACTAATTTGATATGTTGTTGAAGCTTATTTTTCTTATTTTTGCATTCAAGTAAGTCGATTCTCACTCAAGTGAAAATATTTCTGCAACTTGCTCCCAGTCTTGTTTTCGCTCAAATGAAGAAAATTTTGTTCAAGTGAAAATAATACTGAAAATCAATTATATGCCAATTTTTCTCTCAAACTAAAATATTTTTGTTCAAGCAAACACATTTTCGCTCAACCTAAAATATTCTCACTCAAGCTAAAACTAAGTTTTTTTAAGAAAATCTTTCTTTCTTTTCTTTTCTTTTTGACTCTTCAAAAAAAAGTTTATGAGCAAATAATAAAATGAATAAAAAGAGATATTTGAGGGATATCCCAACCCATATACAAAAGAGTTACCATAACAAACCAAGAATGCAACTCAAAGCAACCCAAACAACACCAAGAGCAACATCATAATATTACCTTCCTAGCACTTTACTGATAAATGTAACCTTAATTCAGAACCACGTACAACATACTAAAGCTACTACTACACAAAATAGAATTGACACGAATTAGACCTATGATATGTAAATATAATTGGCATGAATTAATATGTAATATGAATGTTTATTTTAAATATGAAATGAATTTCAAGTTGTAAAATTAATTAATTTTGTGTTTTTGTTTAGATTAATTATATAGTATAACAATGCTTACAAAGATTGACAGAATATTGACAGAATTTATATGAATTTGTGGTCAAATATCTATGATGATATGCGAACTATTACTTAATATTTTACCCTTATAATAAGTTAAAGTAAATTCAAAACTAACTATTTGAAATATTACACATTTAAAATACTTGATTAGTTAATGTTTTGTATGTCTTATAACGCATCCTTGTTATTCAATTGAAATGATTGACTGAAGTATGAGTAAAAAATATCATGTGAGCGTGAAAACAAATTATCTATATATCTATTTGAAATATTACACATTATCTATATATCCCATATAGATAATGGTTTTAAATTGTTTCATGTTATTTTTGAAAGAAAACAAAAGAAAAGCAATTATTTGAGATCTTTCAAACTCAAAAAGCAAATTATTAGTTAAAGATATTGTGTTCCGCATAAAGAGCAGAGAAAGAAAACATTAAATATAACACTATTCTTATACATGCTCATACTTCCTGGAGCATCTAAGAAACTCTATTCAAAATGGATATTCAATATCGGTTTTGCTCCTTTTATATGAAAATATTTCCTTCATGAAGATTCTGTGTTCTGATGGTGGCTGAAGCTTGGAGGAGGATAAGGTGTGGTGGAGCTGCTGCTGGTGTTTTCAAGTCGTTTAAGTCAGGGTTATGGTGGCTTTCTGTTTGGTTGCTGGTAATGATGCAGAAATTAATACATATTATTTTAATATTTTTAATTCTAAATATATCCTTTATTATTATTTTTAAACTCATAACATAAAGAGTTGTATCCAACTTGTTGAATTATCAATTTTCTTCTAGAATAGTGTGGGACTTATGCATAGTGTTCCAAAATTGGGTATCAAGACATATTTGTTTACTAGTAAGGTCAATTCAAAATAATAATTGTGATTTTTGGAAAGGTTAATCCTAAAATTGTAACTTTTTATTCCATAAAATAATATGTTGCTAGAAAATGTATTTCTGAATTGTCATTAAACGTATTTCGGAAAGTAATCCCAGAAAATTCTGGAATAATAACTAGAGACAGGACTTTTTATATCAGTTGTAGAATACTTTTTATAATAACCATCGCCATTTTTCTCTGTTCTTATTCCTCCAAAAGATAATGCATTCATAGTGGGTATTTTTTTTCCAACCATGCATTCGCGTGTCAGATTTGATTTGCATAAGAAAAATGTTACTTTGAGATAAGTATTCTACTGCGACAGAGCACCTTCGTTTTTCTTTCATTCAATGACTATACTATGTAAAATTTTATTATACATGCGGGCCCCACGGTTTTTGTCTTAAATATGTAAGTGAAAATTTTTGCATGTGAGTGGAGCCCACATACAAATACTTTTTCTACCCAATATTTTTGAATATATACAATTTTAAAATTTTGAAAATACCTTTCATTTTTTAAAATAAAAATCTAGAATTGAAAATAATAGGAAGAGTTTTTTGTGTTTCCAAAATAAAAGTTCAGAAACAAAAATCAAAAGTCCAATCCGGATAAGAAAATCCTTACTAAAAAAATAATATGCATGCATTTTCGTCTTTTTCATTAGAATTGGGTGCACTTATATAGTGCAAGAAGCAATTACGAATTTGGATTGAGATTCAGGAGTGAGATAAATGGGCCCACAACTTTTGTTTGTTAAGTATTTCTTTCTGCACCCCAAAACATTCCTTCCTGCACCACATCATTTTCAAAAAAGACTGTTTTACTTCTTTTAAAATTGACTTCCAGATTATTTTTTTATAAAATATTTTTGGAATATACTAATCGGAATACATTTTATGAATTTTGGATTTACTATTCTGAAAGTAAAAAAAAATGTGTTTCAGAGATGACATTTCACAATTGGTTTTATTTTATTTTACAAGTTTAAATTGTAGTAGCAGTTTCATCATGTTCATTAACAATACAAAGAAATGCAACTTATGCAGTCACAATTGTGGTATAATCCTTGACATTGGCCAAAACTGTATCCATGAACCAACTTTTAAGATATTGGTTTTCATTATTTTATAAAAAGTTTCATTTATTCTACTTTTTTGTTTGCATGTTATAAAATTGAATTATTCATTGGCTTCTTCAGAAACTAGTGGTTTGCTTCCTCAATGTCTAGTTGTAAGAAACCTCATTAGCTACCTTTAACGAACAAAGTGGTGGTTAGTTTACCAATACATATGGATTTTTGGTTAAAAACAAAAAAATAACATAACAAGGTACCTTTTAGTAGGGATGGCAAAGCGGGTCAGCCCGCCCCGCATAGACCTGTCCCGTACTTAGCTCACAAAATGTGGGTCAGCTTGACCTGTCCCACAAAGTGAATGCGGACTAGATTTCCCGTCCCGTCCTGCATAAGAGCTGACCCGCGGGTTTGCGAGCTTGCCCGCATTCATTTTTTTTTTAGAAATTGAATGATTTTTTTTTCTTTTTGCTCTTGAAAAATTATCAAATTGAACCTATATATTTATTACTATCAAACATGAAATTTTTTTTCTTCCATTTCAAATATAGTCAAACATTAATAATTTAATTAAGATAAAAATCAAATATCAATATTCTTCCACTTCCAAAACATTAAAAGTACCTAACTCAAAAACATTAAACATTAATTGAAAAACATTAAACATAAACATTATTGATATTCTTCCATTTCAATAACATTGGATGCAACCTTAGATGAACTTTCATCCAATTTTTCATAATTATAACCTTCCCCGTCATCTGCATACATTAAAACAATCACAATGAATTAATTAATTTTTCATAAACATAATACAATAAAAAATAAGATTAGTTAAAATAATTGAATTACCCTCAGAAAATTCATGCTTCCAACTAGAAGTACAAATGATTGTTTCCATGATTTCAGGCAAAAGTCGATTCCTATATTTTTTAAGAATTCGAGAACCATGCTAAATGCAGCTTCTTATGCAACCGTGGTTATAGGGATGCTCAACAAATCTCTAGCCATTAAAGCAAGATCAGAAAAACGTTGACAATTATTTTTCCACCAATCTAACTCATCCATTTGCTCTAAATAGTCAAAATCCAAAGTTGGTTCATCCAAATAAGTGTCAACTTGTGACCTTCCAACTTTATTAGCTACTTGAAGCTTGCGCATTTTTATTTCCTATTATGATGTAATAAGTTAGTATAATGGACTACTTAAAAATGAATTAAAGTGCATTAATAAGTATTATTAAAGTAAGTAACTTACATAAAAAAAGACTTGGTTTAGACATAGATGATGAAAATGAAGATTGTCCTTGCTTATGCTTTTGAACACTTGATGATGTTATTAAGCAAACTGAATTTGAATGTTGGAAATTAAATTGAACCGAACAAAAAGCTGGAAAATGAAGAAGAAAGATGAAGAACAGCAAAGCATAATGAAAGAACCGAAGCAACACAAAAAATAAGCTGAAACTGCCGAACCAAAACAACAAGGAAACAAGCTAAGACAAGGAAATAACAAAAGAAGAAAGGAAGGAGAAGAGAGTGCTCATGAAGATGGAAGAATGGTTGGATGATCACGCCACTAGAAGGATGGTTGCTCCTAGATGAGTGTGCTGCCGCCACTTGAGGACACCATGGATCCTTCAAGATGAGACTAGAGAAGAAGGCTCAAAAGCTCTCCAATGATCACTCAAAATTTGAGTATAGTTTCTTTTCTCTAAAATTCAAATCTGAAATTTACAAAGAGAGCACCTCTATTTATAGCCTAAGGTGCTGAAAATGCAAGCTAAACAAATTCAAATTTCCCCCCTAAACATATTCTAGAACCGGCGCCAATTGCAAGGCATGAGGGAGGTGTGACCTCTTCCTTCACTTTGGCACCTCCTATTCTACTCCTACACCTATCTACTAACGCACCCCCCCTCCTAAAGCTCCTAACTAAAGCCTAAAAGATGCTATAACAAAAGAGGTTTCTAATGTTTCCCTCTAAGCACCTTCAACTAAAGAAATTACAAAAAGAGAAAATAAATGTCCCCTAGCTCCTAAAGCTTTGAACATGCTTCTTGTAATCCTTTGAGGTGGGCTTTGACCTCCATGGGCATCCTCCATTTGTGCCTCTACCTCTTCTTGATCTTGTTGATTGACCTCCATGTCCTCTTGAGCTTGATCTCCATCAACATCATTAGCAGAAGCATTATCCAAAGTCATAGAAAACACATTTTTCTCTAGTCCCCAATCTTGTATAAATTCATTATTTTTCTTAGACAACTCAAAACATGTGTGAGGGGGAGGCATATGACAAAAGTTCAGTAGTTTGCTATTGAACTTCGAATTCGGGTCAACAAAATGTGCATTTAATGATATGAAACCCTCAGTATTAATAGATGTCCATAAATCAGAAGTTAAGCATATCCTACTAGGAATGGAAGCAAGCAATTCCTTAAGCATTATTTTTTTCTTTCATATACATTCTCCCAATACCAGCCTTAACAGTGTTTCTAGAAATCATAATTGCATCAGGACACAAGTAGCTTATCCAAGTCCTAAGTTCGAGATACTCGACAAATTTGTAAGGAAAGTTGTGGCTAATAATTAGACTAGACAACAATTCCCAATGTACAACTTGATCTATTTTTTTTTTTTTTGCCTTCAAATTTCCATGCATATCCAAAATCATTTGACCCACACCTTCAGTTTTTCTTTTTAACACATTTCATACATGACGATTTAAATGAGAAGTCTCATATTTTCTTCCACCAGTTACATATATTTTGTTCAACTATTGCACTTTGCCCTTTCTTAGTAAAATACCTCCAACAATCAGATGTTCTAGTCTTATCCCTTTTTCTTTTTTCTAGGTTCAACAGTTTCAGATTGTTTCTCAGTATTATCATCTTCCTCCAATTCAAACTCACAAAGAGGCATGTTACATTCCTCATCCATTACAATCCAATTTGCAAATTGAGATCTTGTTGGAAAATATAGAATAAACATATAATCTAAAAATAATCTATAATCTAATTTATTATTTATGAATGGTTGTCTCACTCACCACTTCCCTCACATGCACCTCTTCTTTCTTCTCCTATGATTGGTATAACAGGTTCAAGTATGCACAATCCTTAATTTATTTGTAGATAAACACAAATCCTCAATTTATATCAAAATTTCAAACTAAATAAACACAAATCCCCAATTTACATCAAAATTTCAAACCAAATAAACACAAATCCCCAATTTATATTAAAATTTCAAACCAAATAATACAAATCCCCAATTTATATCTATTAAAAGGAAAAGAAAGTGATGAGAATCAACTAAAGGTGGCTTTTTATAATGAAGAACAAGATCATTCGCCTTCACATTTAAAGTTTTTCTTGTTAATCTTTGCAAAAGATAAAGCCCAAGCCCAAGCCCAAGCCAAAGAAGGCCAAAGCCCACAAAAGCCCAAAGACCATCCCATGAAGGGCAAGGCCAAGTTTTAAATAAATATTGTTTAGAAAGGTGCTTAGAGGGAAACATTAGAAACCTCTATTGTTAAAGCATCTTTTAGTCTTTAGTTAAGAGTCTTAGGGGGGGTGTATTAGTAGATAGGTGTAGGAGTAAATAAGGAGGTGCCAAAGTGAGAGAAAGGATCACACCTTCCTCATGCCTTGTTTTTGGCGCAAATTCTAGAAGCTTTTTGGGAGGGAGTTTTTTTGAATTTGTGTAGCTTACATTTCAGCACCTTAGGCTATAAATAGAGGTGCTCTCTTTGTAAAATTCAGATTTGGAATTTGTAGTAAAGAAACTCTCCCAATTTGGTGATTGAGTGAGTGAGATTTGATTTCTCCTCTTCCTAGTCTCATCTTGAGTGCCTTGGTTCTCTCAAGTGGCGGCATTGCACACTTATCTTGGAGCATTCACACTTCAAGTGGCGTGTTCATCAACCAAGAACTACAACCACATAAGTCCTCTTTCTTCTCCATCTTCTCATTCCATTTTCGTGCCTATTTGAGTTCCTAAACATGTCTTAGGTTCCTTTCTTGCTTTCTATTCGGTGTTCTTGCTTATTTTCATGTTTCAATCGGTTCATCTTCTTTCTCCTTGGATTTGTTCGGTGCATTTCAGTTTTGAAGCATTTTAATCGGTTCATTTCATTTGTTAAGCAATTTAATCGGTTCATTTGCATTTTTACATCTTTTAATTGGTTCAATTGGCAAGAAATGGGTCTTCCATGTGAGTTTGGTGTTTGGTGCAAGTTTTGGTGAGTTCTTGAAACTTAGAACATTGATCCAATTCTATTAAAAGTGCCTAAGCTATCTCCAACTCAAGTTGATTCCATAAAATGTCAAAGAATCATCTATATCTTGCTATTGGAATCACATCATGTGGTATCATGAGTCTTAGGTTCATTCTTGTTTAATTGTTGAGTTGTGTGCACTTTTATTTCAAGAGCTCTTTAATTTCTTGCAATTTAAGTTTCTGTTTTAGAATTTTAATTGAGTTTTCTTGCTGTTTTTCTTTTGCTCCAAGTGTTTGTGGAAAGGTTTATGGCACTCATAATTCTTATGAGTATGGTTGCTCTTTTGGAATGGCATTATCCTTCCTAGAGTTTACCTTAAGCTTCCTTTCACTTGTTACAATTTGTGTTGGGTCTTTTAATTTTTGAATCATGTCAAGTTTTGTCTTAGTCATGTTATTCCATATATGTCATTACTTCTAGTAGTACTTTTATTGTTTTGATTGTTTCTTGCTTTGGTGTCATATAATTTTCTGATTTGATGTTGATCCTTTGTGCATTTTCTTTTTAGAATTGAGTTCATACTTGTATTCTAGACCTATACAAGTTCCAATACATCATTTTCTATTATGTCTTTGTTAGTTCATCATTCTGTTTTTTATTCCTATTAGGATTCCTCTGTTTCTGAAAAAAGTGCTTACTGTTTTTCCTTATTGCAACTGATTTACGTACTGTAAAATTCTGAAATTCTGGATTTGAGATATTCAAAGTGTTAGAAAAGAATAGAAAAAAGAATCATTCAAAAATATGAAGTACACAAAAAATGATAAATAAAATAAAAAAAAGTGTACATTCCTGCCGAAAAAAATACGGTAATCTGGCAGTGATTTTAAAAAATTTATTTCTCTCAATTGGCTTACTGTTTTTAATTGATTCCAGTGCAATTTTTGAGTTAACATCTTGAAGTTTCTGTGGTATAAATTTCATAATCCAGTTCGCTCTACAACGTTCCAGTTAAATCAGTGAATATCAAACACAGTTTGCATAAAAAAAAAATTTTCCAGTAGCTAAATATTTTGTTTTCTTCATCTACTCTAATGCTTTTCCTTAGGTATTCTTTTGTGTGCCTACTTTTCTCATTGAGTTCTTTATTTTCTTGATTGTCTTTCATTCTTACTCTTTGAGTTTGTCTTACATATAGTATTCCTTTTGCAATTACCTTTCCTTGCTTATACCTTTTCTTGTTTGTCTTTATTGTTTCTTTGGTTTTGTGGTGGTTTGCTCTTAAGATTGGTGTGCTTGCTTTGACATATTTCATTTGAGGATTCCAAGGCCTCAAGATCAGATTGGAGTAAGAACATTATTTCTTTGAGAGTGATATCTTTTTCAGCCTTAAATTCACTTCGGCAGTTTCATTGCCAAAGCTCACTGTTTTTGCTAATTTTTAACTTGTTTGCTGTTTTTGTGTGTTTGCTGTTTTTTAATTACAAATGGCTGGATTTTCAAGTGATGCATCCTACAAGCAGAATTCTCCTTCCAAAGCTTCAATCCTTGGTGAATTACATGAAGCTCAAAGAACCATTAAACGGTTGGAGGAGAAAATGCAAAAGATGGAGGTCCAACAAGCTAGACCATCTCCTTCTATCCATGATGGACATCATTCTCATAGACCATCTTCAAGAGCTTCTTCAAATGATGTTGGCCGTGAAGATGACCATAGGAGAAGGAGAACTCCACCCCAATTCCTTGGACATAGACATCACAACCAAGGGGAGAGACCTCACTATGGCAATGGCTACTACCAAGATGCAAAGGCTAGGCTACCTTCGGTCAAGCTTCCTTGTTTCAATGGCTCAAGTGATCCTAATGTATATTTAGATTGGGAGGCTAAGTGTGAACAAATATTTGAGATCCATGAGATCCAAGATGAGCATAAGCTTAAGCTAGCCACCCTAGAGTTTAGTGATTATGCCATGAAATGGTGGCATGGAATTGTAAAGGACATTATCTATCACAAGGGTCCTCCCGTGGACTCTTGGAACTCTTTAAAGGATCAAATGCGCGCTAGATTTGTGCCCCCACATTTTAGGAAAGACCTCATGTTGAGACTCCAACGGTTTCAACAAGGCACGCTAAATGTGGATGAATATTATAAAGAGCTAGAAACGCTTGTGCTTAAAATTGAATTAGAGGAAAGTGAGGAAGCTATGATTGCTAGGTTTGTGAGTGGTCTTAGGAAGGATATTCAAGACTTTGTTGAGTTACACGAGTATTCATCATTGGGCTCTTTAGTTCATCTTGCAATGAAGGTGGAAGCCCAACTTGCTAAGAAAAACTCTTTCAAAAATGCTTCCAATGATGGATACTACTCCAAGTCTTGGAGAACCAAAAATTCTTTTTCTAAACATCCTTCCAAAGATTCTTCTTTCAAACCCAAGGATCCTACGCCATCTACTTCTAGGCCTAAATCCCCAATTAAATCGTCTAGTCAAAAGTGTTTTAAATGTTTGGGATATGGTCACATTGCTGCTAATTGCCCTTCTAAAAGAAGTATGTACATGCATGAAGGCATTGTAGTTAGTGAGCATGATTCCACTTCACCTAGGCATTCTTCACCTTCTAGACCATCAAGTGAAAATGAGAGTGAAAGTCCTTGTGAAGGTGACTTATTGATGGTAAGACGTATGTTGGGCACAATTCCAAAATCTTTGAATGATACTCAAAGAGAAAATATTTTTCACACCCGATGTCTTATCAACAACAAGTTATGTTCCTTGATTATTGATGGGGGAAGTTGCACTAATGTGGCTAGTACAAGAGTTGTGGAGAAGTTAGCCTTACCCACTATCTCTCATACCAAGCCCTACAAATTACAATGGCTTAGTGAAGTAGGTGAAATCATGGTGAATAAACAAGTCCTCATTAACTTCGCTATAGGAAAGTATAAAGATGAGGTTTTATGTGATGTTGTGCCCATGGAAGCTTCTCATCTTCTTTTAGGAAGGCCTTGGCAATATGATAGACATATTTTACATGATGGCCTATCCAATACAATGTCTTTTTCCATCCTAGGGCGCAAGGTTATATTAAAACCCCTCTCTCCCAAAGAGGTTCATGAGGACCAAATAAAAATGAAAACTAAAAGAGAAAATGAGAAAGAAAAAGAAGTAAGTACTACACCGAGTCACACCATTTTCTCCTCTAAATCCATCATGTTGACTCGTGCTATACCTCAAATGGACCCTCCAAGGTCTTCTTCTTCTTTATCTTTTTCATTACCCAAGGTTCCTATTTCAACACCACCTTGGTTAAAATATGTTAGGGATGATTTTTTCATACCTCCTAATGGGTTTCACCATTTAAGAGGTCTTTTTTCAAAAAATATCATCATTCCCAAACAAATTTTTCCAACTTGGTTGATTCATAGGACCTCCTTTTCTGCAATCCCTTTGATTCCCTCTACTAAGTCATGTATTCCTTTTTCTTACTCTTTTGATAGTAAAAGTACATTGACTTTGTTATATGCAGGGATTCAGAATTCGTGGGCGAATTCTCTCCAACTCGGGGAGTATGATGAGAATCAACTAAAGGTGGCTTTTTATAATGAAGAACAAGATCATTCGCCTTCACATTTAAAGTTTTTCTTGTTAATCTTTGCAAAAGATAAAGCCCAAGCCCAAGCCCAAGCCAAAGAAGGCCAAAGCCCACAAAAGCCCAAAGACCATCCCATGAAGGGCAAGGCCAAGTTTTAAATAAATATTGTTTAGAAAGGTGCTTAGAGGGAAACATTAGAAACCTCTATTGTTAAAGCATCTTTTAGTCTTTAGTTAAGAGTCTTAGGGGGGGTGTATTAGTAGATAGGTGTAGGAGTAAATAAGGAGGTGCCAAAGTGAGAGAAAGGATCACACCTTCCTCATGCCTTGTTTTTGGCGCAAATTCTAGAAGCTTTTTGGGAGGGAGTTTTTTTGAATTTGTGTAGCTTACATTTCAGCACCTTAGGCTATAAATAGAGGTGCTCTCTTTGTAAAATTCAGATTTGAATTTTATCTAAAGAAACTATACTCAAAATTGGAGTGAGCATTTGGAGAGCTTTTGAGCTTCTACTCTAGTCTTATCTTGAAGGACCATGGTTTCCTCAAGTGGCGGCTTCCACACTCATCTAGGAGCATCCATACTTCTAGTGGCGTGATCATCCAACCTATCTTCCATCTTCATGAGCATTCTCTTCTCCTTCCTTTCTTCTCTTTCAATTACTCTTGTTGTCTTGTGTTTTTGAGCATGTTTTGGTTCGGCTATTCCTTTTTTTCCAGCAT
Organism: Phaseolus vulgaris; assembly: GCF_051622355.1. NCBI lineage: Eukaryota > Viridiplantae > Streptophyta > Magnoliopsida > Fabales > Fabaceae > Phaseolus > Phaseolus vulgaris. Next base: position 41,829,182 of record NC_143504.1, read on the forward strand.
CTATTTTCTATTTGTCTTGAATCTGTTCGGCTCTTTTGTTTTTGTTTCAATTTCTGTTCGGTCTCTTCTTTTCTTTTGCCTATGTTGATTCAATTTGACAATATTTGGTTCAACCAAATGAGTTTGGGATTTGGTACTTGTTATTGGTGAGTTCTTGATCTTAGAACCATGATCCAACTTCTAAGAAAGTGCCTCTACATTTTCCAGCTCAAGGTGATTCCTCAAAGTGTCAAGAATCTTGTTCTATGTGGTTATTGGAATCACATCAGAAAGAATAGGGTAAATCCCTTGTGTATATTGAACACATAGGGTTATGTTTATATAGGAAAAGAAACATATAGACTAAGCCCATTACATAAATAGAGATATCTAGTAATATCTATAATATGTCATAATATCTAATAATATCTAACAATATCAAAATTTTAAATCAAAACACAAATCCCCAACTAATTTGTAGATAAAAAACCTACCTTGCGTGGTGGAGGAGGAGTGGAGGCAGCAGCTGCAGCAGCGGTGCGGTTTGGTAGGGGTGCGAAAGCGAAGCGACAACAGCACAAGCGGTGCGAGCACGATCGCAGGCGGCTCGAGCAGAGTCACAGACAATGCGAGCGGAGTCGTAGGTAGCGTGAACGAGTGGTGGCAGCGCTGCCAAGGAGAGGAGAGTGCGTCGTGTTTGTGGTGTGCGTTTTTTTGGAGCAGCAACATTGTTCTGTGGTGGTGAAAACCTAATTTTGCATTTGCTTTATCAAAGAGTTGCCAACTTGCCACTGTTGCCAGATCAATTTCTTTTTGCTTGCGGGCTAGCGGGCCAGCCTGCCCTGCCCCGTTGTTGGCCCGTGCAGGCCGCGGGTTATGTGGGGCGGGCTAATGTGGGTTAGCGGGTTGAAAAGGTGAGCTCGTCTCGCGTTTTTTACCAGCGGGCCGCGTGCCAAGGAGAGGAGAGTGCGTCGTGTTTGTGGTGTGCGTTTTTTTGGAGCAGCAACATTGTTCTGTGGTGGTGAAAACCTAATTTTGCATTTGCTTTCTCAAAGAGTTGCCAACTTGCCACTGTTGCCAGATCAATTTCTTTTTGCTTGCGGGCTAGCGGGCCAGCCTGCCCTGCCCCGTTGTTGGCCCGTGCAGGCCGCGGGTTATGTGGGGCGGGCTAATGTGGGTTAGCGGGTTGAAAAGGTGAGCTCGCCTCGCGTTTTTTACCAGCGGGCCGCGGGCCAGTCCGCACGACCTGCACTACTTTGCCATCCCTATCTTTTAAGATAGTTATCTTGGAAGAGAGAGAATATATGGTTAGAAATTGAGTTCCCTCTTAGACATGTCCTTAAGGTCAATGGCCTGAATGAGTGAGTTGACCTCACCAACTTTAAAGTGAAGCTTCTTGATAGAGGACCATCAAGCCACCACAACTTTGGGCTAAGAAGATTGAAGAAGATAGAGCTTTGATTAGGGCATCCATTTCTAAGAGTCTTTTTCATCTTCTTAGTCTTGTATAAAGTAGTGTAGTTTGATAATTTTTGTGCAGGATTTAATTGGGCTTGTATTTGGGCTTGTACTTGGGACATGTATTGGGCCAATTAGAGTGGGTTGTTAATAGGAAAAAAGAGTTTAGTTAGAGTTACAATTGGGCCTCCTTTGACCTAGTGCAACTCTAGACCATCTAGGGTGCATAAATAAATTACTAGAGTGCAAATAAAAAGCATGGAGTGGCAAGGAAGACATGAAGGTCAACATGTCATCCCCTTAATGAAGAGGATTCCCACCAATGCCAAAACTCCACTTGTCTTCATGGAAATGGAGAGGATTCTATCCAATTAGAGGATGATACTTGTCAACCTCTAATTTGAGAGGATTTATCCCAATGAGAGGAAGTCAATTGTCACCATAGGAGTGGATAGTTTTTAGGATTAAAACTTGCACCTTAGTTGCCCTTATAGCACTATAAATAAAAGTGCTAGCCCTATTGTAAATGAGCTTAGAACTGATAAAGAAATGTTGCTCAAGTTTGTGCATAATTTGTCTTCTTTGCTCATACTTTGTTAGCACTAGTTTTGTGTCTAGCTTAGAATCACCAAGGAGTTGGCCTCACCTCTTCTAAGTATCTATATTCCCACCCAAATTCATCTTCTTCATTTATTTTTCTTCATCCATTTAACTCACACAAGGAATCCATCAAACCATAAGATATAAAAAATCACAAAGAGATACATGGCTTCAACATAGGGGTACATCATTTGGTATGAAAGCAAGGTTTTTAATAGCCACCATGTAGAAAAGGATAGAAAGGTATCCTTAGCATCTTTCAGGGACAAGCAATGTATTGGTGGTCTTCTTTAATGAAAAATCCTTCTGTAATGAAAAACCATTCTGTTAACATTCAATACTGGAATGAGCTAAAGAATGCCCTTATGGAGACGCCATGTTCCCTCTTACTATGAAAGGGAGTTGTTGTTTCAACTCCAAAAACATCGACAGAGAGATCTAATTGTAGAGGAATATAGGCAGAAAATAAAATTACTTATGTTAAGGGCTCGTGTGAAGGAAAAACCCGAGGATACTATTTCTAGATTTAAGAGTGGCCTAAACCTTGAAATACAATATAGGGTTGAACTTTTTCCTTTTAATTACTTTAAAAATTTGGATGATTTTGTTCAATTATGTGCTAGGGTAGAACAACAACTTAAGAGCAGGACTACCATCAAGCCACCACAACTTTGGGCTAAGAAGATTGAAGGAGATATAACTTTCATCCATTTCTAAAACTCTTTTCCATCTTCTTAGTCTTGTATAGAGTAGTGTAGTTTGGTAATTTTTGTGTACGATTTAATTGGGCTTGTATTTGGGCCTTATTTGGGCTTGTACTTGGGCCATGTATTAGGCTTATTTTCAAGGACCATGTATTGGACCAATTAGAGTAGGGTGTAAATAGAAAAAAAAAACTAGAGTTACAATTGGGTCACCTTGAACCCAATGCAACTCTAGACCATCTAAGGTGCATAAATAAATTACTAGACTACAAATAGAAAGCATGGAGTGTCAAGGAAGGCATGAAATTCCACATGCCATCCTCTCAATGGAGAGGATTCCCACCAATGCCAAACCGCCACTTGTCTTCATGGGAATGGAGGATTCTCTCCAATTAGAGGAAAACACTTGTCAACCTCTAAGTTGAGAGGATTTTCTCCAATGAGAGGAAGCCAATTGTCATCATGGAAGTGGAGAGTTTTAGGATTAAAACTTGCACCTTGACTGTTCTTAGCATTATAAATACAAGTGTTAGTCCTCTTGTAAATGAGCTTAGAATTGATAAAAAAAATATTGCCCAAGTTTGTGCACAATTTGTCTTCTTTGCTAAATCTTTGTTAGCACTAGTTTTGTGTCTAGCTTATAATCACTTAGGAGTTGGCTTCACCTATTCTAAGTTTCTATATTCACCAACCAATTTCATCTTCTTCATTAAGTTTTATTCATCCATTTAACCCACACAAAGCATCCATCAAACCATAAGATATAAAAAATCACAAAGACCTACATGGTTCTAACATAGAATTACATCACATTTTCACCCTTCTCTCCAGATCTTGAACCTTTCACCTTAAGAACCTCTTCAGCTTCTCCCCGAAGACCCTCTCATACATCTCTTTATCCTTGAAAATTAAACTTTTACTTGTTGATCAATTAGAAATTAGTAAATATCCTAATTAGAACTTTTAAAATGAGGGAACAATCTCCAGTTACATCACAATCCATAGAATACATGAAAACCAATAAAAGTTGTAACATTTAAACGATCCCAAATTTGAGAGAGATTCTAGAGAAGAGAGAGGGCACAAACAAGCCCAAAAACGTAGCCACCAACCAGAATATTGTTTTGATTAGAAAAACAAAGATGAACTCGCCATTGTAATTGGGATATTTTTGAAACTAGATGATATTGAGCACATGCATCAAGAAACACGAAGCACACCGAACAAGTAAAAAAGGGGGTACGAGAATTGGTGAATTGCATATTTGTAAAAGTGAAATTAGAGAAAGTGAAAAAGAAGAGGACCTGGACTTGCATGGAGTGAGTGAGCTTGTTGAAGTTGTTGGGTAGAGAGGCTATATCTCACACGGGGACAAAAAGACATGAGCATGGGATGCGAGAAAAAAAACCTGATTATGGAAGGAGAAAAAGCACGAAGGAGACACATGAGTGTGAAAGTAGTGTGAAATTTGTTTTAACCCTAAAAGAAGGAACTATTAGGGTATTATATATAAAATATTAACTATAAAAGTTCCTTTAACAAAGATAAATATTTACTATGATGATTCTTTTAATAACCAACATAATAAATATTTTTATAATTATTTTTGTGTCACCGTTTTACTTATGATAAGTGAATTAAAATTTTCATAATAATAAGTTTTCATTAAATGTATTTTTTTGCCATAGGGTTCCATAATCCATAATCTACATCATTTTTTAAATACTTATTATGGAAGGTTTCCCTTAAGAATGTACTCCGAAAAGTATTATGGAATAAACACATGTGTTTACATAGTAATTGTGATTCCTAGAAAGGTGAATCCCAAAATTTTAACTTTGTATTCCAAAAAAAGAATGTGTTTTTATGGAATGGTCATTCTGGAAACATATTTCAGAAATTCCATTACAAAATGTCTCCACATACTTAGACCTCTCCCACTTTTAGAATTCTCAATCTGAAACAATTTTGGTGATGAGATTATGAGGGAAACAAAAATTCTCTCTGGTGTGTTGTTAGTGCAATAACAACATTGAAAAAAGGGGAACTGGAAGGAGAAGAGACCAATTGAACATGGAGGTGGACGAAAACTGGAAGAAGAACATTCAACAACCATATGAAAGTGGCTACACACGAAAACAGGGATAAGGAGAAGGAAAGAGAGAAAAAGGTAGGACTAAATTAAAAAAGGTATAATTACATTTTTGGTCGCTACATTTAGGGTCAATATTCAATTTAATATAGTGGTTTAAAAAAATCAATTTGGTCCCAAGGTTATTCAAAAATATTCAATTTGGTCCCTTCCATTAAGTTTCCTCAAACGATGTTAACTGTTAATGACGTGACACACACAATGACATTGGTTTGCATACGTGGACTGAAGAAAATTTTAAAGTTTGGAAATTGGGAAATAAGATTGAGGGAGAGGGAGGCAGAGACGATGACGTGTGGTGGTAGAGAAATAGCACTAAAGCATTTGGCATTTACAAAATAATTAAGACGCACTCATAACAACCTTGCAGAAGGAAACCAGACTAAATCAACAAAATTGATAAAAAGCTTTGGGAATTCCTCCCTCAACCTCGAACGTACACTTTTAGGGGTTGAGCTTCATGTTTGCTCCCTTGAGGGCTTTGAACACCTCTCCAAGGTCCTCGATGTGCCAGTCAAATGAGTCGAACTTCACGATGATGTCGTCCACATAGACCACCACACACCGACCGATCAGACCTTAGACGATCTTGTCCATAAGTCACTGGTGGGTCGCTCCAACATTTTTCAGGTCGAACGACATGACCTCGTAATAGTAGATGGTATCAACCCGAAGTATGGAAAGGATGAGTGAAGTTTACCAAATGGCACTGCTGCTATCTCTACAAAGAAAGATGATCGATATCAGGAGAAGAAATGAAGAAGTCACTAAGAAGAATGAATAAGAGATCTAGGCTCTTCGCATAGAGAATGAGGATATGAGGAAGAACCTAGTGGAAGGAGGACCATCTGTTGGGCTGACGAATGTTGTCGGCAGGTCATTCACCTCCCCTCCCAACCCGAGAGCGGTTGAGGAGACCATGGATAAGGCTCTCACCCATGAGATGGATGGTGAATCCTGTTTCAACAAGTAAGTCAAGACGACTGTCACCCTTGATTCGGTTCGCCAACACCCCTTCACCAACTTCATCACAAAAGTTCCACTGCCGAAGAAGTGGAAAGGCTTCAATAAGGATCGGTACGATAGAACAACTGACCCGGACGAGCATATGGATGCATATATCACTCATATGAACCTCTACACGTCGGACGACGCAATGTTGTGCCGAGTGTTCCCCACGTTCCTGAAGGAAGGAGCCCTTAGTTGGTTCACCAAACTCCCGCCCAACTCCGTCGATAGCTTCGCAACACTCATATCCAAGTTTGAGACCTAGTTCGCCACCAGCCGGCCACACCACCTGACCTTCATCGCCCTGGTTAGCATTCACCAGGAAAAGGGAGAGTCTTTGAGAAGCTTCGTCGACAGGTTTAGTAAGGTGGCAATGAGCATCCAGAATCTTAGTTCGGACGTTGCCATGCACCACATGCTAACGACCTTGCGACCGAAACCCTTTGTCGACAACCTCTGTATGAAGTCGGCCGTTAGCTTAGACGAGGTCAGGAAAAGAGCAGCTAAGTTCATGCAACTGGAGAAGCTGAGGGAATTTCGTAACTAAGCTTGGGCAGAGGCCAACGGTGAGAAAGGGAAAGAGGAGAAGGAGCACCAGGGCCGATCGAGCCACCGTAGCGACAGACATAGGTGTTGATCAAGAGTGATCAAGTGCTTTGAAGAATTCAGATTGTGCTTTGAAGAATCCAAATCGTATGTGCTTGATGCAAGGCTGTGTTGTTGCTGTGTTTTGGGAGAGATCTGGGTAGTTTTATTTGTAATCCACTCCTTTGTTAAATCTAAAGCTAATGTGTTTTAAATCCTTTTTGAAATAAAGTGTTTTTCCAACTAAGTGAAAAACAATCTATTGTTTTGTTGAATCAACCAGTTGTTTTACTCTTAGGAGTTTTTTTGAAAAGGTTGAAAACTGTTTAAGTTTGGTTGACTTAACTGCCAAACCAAACAATCGGTTGTTTCGTGGTTTCAACTGATTGTTTCTTTGAAAATCCTAACATAATTCTGTTTTGGTGGTTGAATGTGCTTTAAATGATTTCCAACTGAATACGCTCCTTCATTAAATGTTTTGACCAATCTTTGGAAAATATAAATAGTTTGTTTATGTTTTCAAAAAAAAAAAAGAGAAACAAATTTGAGTTTTTTCAGTTGTGAACGAGTTGATTCAAGATTTGAACATTCACATCAAAGCTTTGGGTTTTCTAAGAGAGTGGAATAGGATTGCATTTGTATTGATTTCAGATTGTTTTGTAAACAAGTGTAATCTCTTCTCAACCTTCTGTATTTCTGGTGTTGTGTTGCCAAGGAGTGTTGTGATGTGATTCCAATAGCATAGAAGAGAAAGGTTCTTGACCTTCTTAGGAATCACCTTGAGTTGGACATTATAGAGGCACTTTTCTTAGAGTTGGATCATTGTTCTAAGACAAGAACTCACCAAAAACTAGTACCAAATCCCAAACTCATTTGGATGAACCAATTTTAGTCAAATTGAACCAAAAAGAGGTGAAACTAAAAGGAACCGAACAGAATTGAATAAGCACACAATTGAACCGAACAAAAGTGAAATTAAAAGGCAAGAACAGAAAATAGGTGCTGGAAAAGCAAGAACAGCCGAACCAAAAACAAGACAACAAGCTTAGAACAAAGAATTAACAAAGAAGAAAGGAAGGAGAGAAGAAATGCTCATGAAGATGGAAGGAGGATGGATGATCTCGCCACTAGAAGTGTGGAATGCTCCTAGATGAGAGTGATGCCGCCACTTGAGGACTCCATTGATCCATCAAGATAAGACTAGAGAAGAAGGCTCAAAGCTCTCCAAAGTTCACTCAAAATTTGAGTAGAGTTTTCTTAGATTAATTCCAATATGAATTTTACAAGGAAGGCACCTCTATTTATAGCCTAAGGTGCTGAAAAACAAAGCTAAGAGAATTCAAAATTCCCTCCTAATCCTATTAAAACCGGCGCCTAAACCATGCATGAGGAAGGTGTGACTCTTTCCTTCACTTTGGCACCTCCTATTCTACTTCTACACCTATCTACTAACATCCCCCCCCCCTAAAGCTCCTAACTAAAGCCTAAAAGATGCTATAACAATAGAGGTTTCTAAAGTTTCCCTCTAAGCACCTTCAACTAAAGAAATTACAAAAAGAGAAAATAAATGTCCTCTAGTTCCTAAAGCTTTAAACATACTTCTTGTAAGCCTTTGAGGTGGACTTTGACCTCCATGGGCGTCTTCTATTTGTGCCTCCACCTCCTCTTGATCTTGTTGATTGGCCTCCATATCCTCTTGAGCTTGATCTCCATCATACTCCCCGAGTTGGAGAGAATTCGACCACGAATTCTGGAGACCTACAGAAAAAGGAGTTAGATCGCTGACATTAAAAGTATGACTACCTAAGAATGTATCAGGCATATCTAACTCACAAGCATTGTCATTAATCCTCTTGAGGACTTGGAAAGGTCCATCCCCTCGAGGCATTAGTTTGGACTTCCTTTGAGTAGGAAAACGATCCTTCCTCAAGTGAAGCCAAACCCAATCGCCCTCATCAAACAACAATGCTTTTCTCCTTTTATTGGCAAGTTCAGCATACTTGCCAACCTTCTTCTCAATTCTCTTCTTGATGTCTTTATGCAAAGTTTTCACAAAAGAAGCCTTTTCATCTCCATCTTTGCACAAGACATCTCCAAGAAGGGGAATAGGAAGAAGATCAAGAGGTGTTAGGGGATTAAACCCATAGACCACCTGAAAAGGAGAATGGGAGGTGGTAGAATTTACTACACGATTATATGCAAACTCAACATGGGGTAGTAAATTCTCCCACACTCTAGGATTCCCCGAAATAAAACATCTCAATAGTTGTCCTAAAGTTCTATTCACCACCTCGGTTTGACCATCAGTTTGTGGGTGGCAAGTGGTAGAAAATAAAAGCTTAGTCCCAAGCTTGCCCCACAAGGTCTTCCAAAAGTGACTCAAGAATTTAGGATCTCTATCGGACACTATAGACCTAGGAATCCCATGTAAGCGAACCACTTCTTGAAAGAAGAGGTTTGCAATGTGGCATGCATCATCCACTTTGTGGCAAGGAATAAAGTGAGCCATCTTTGAAAAACGATCCACTACCACAAAAATGGAGTCCTTTCCCTTTGATGTCTTGGGTAAGCCTAAGATGAAATCCATAGATATATCTACCCAAGGCATTGAAGGGATAGGAAGAGGAGTATATAGACCATGGGGATGCATCTTAGACTTAGCTTTGCGGCAAGCTATGCATTTATCACACAAACTATGAACATGTTTATGCATATGAGGCCAAAAGAAATGTTCATGCAACACATCCAAAGTTTTAGCAACCCCAAAATGTCCCATTAAACCCCCCTCATGAGCTTCTCTAACAAGAGATAATCTAATAGAGCATTGGGGAACACAAAGACGTTTTCCCTTAAAAAGAAAGCCATCTTGAATAAAAAAGTCTTTGTGTCCTCCCTTAAGACACTCTTGATAGAGGAGAGAAAAATCAAGGTCATCATGATAAAGTTCCTTAATGTGATCAAAACCAAGATATTGAGAGGTTAAAAGATTTAGCAAGGTGTATCTTCTAGAAAGAGCATCCGCCACAATATTTATTTTGCCTTGCTTGTGTTTGATCACATAAGGAAATTGCTCAATGAATTCCACCCACTTAGCATGCCTCTTGTTAAGTTTGTTTTAGCTTTTCAAATATTTAAGAGATTCATGATCACTATGTATCACAAACTCTATGGGAAAAAGATAGTGTTGCCAAGTAAACAAAGCCCTAACAAGTGCATATAATTCCTTATCATAGGTGGAATAGTTGAGATGACTTCCCTTCAATTTCTCACTAAAATAGGCTATGGGGTGGCCCTCTTGAAGGAGAACAGCCCCAATACCTATGCTTGAAGCATCACACTCAATCTCAAATGTCTTAGTGAAATTAGGAAGGGCCAAGATGGGAGCATTAGTCAATTTTTCTTTCAAAGTGTCAAAAGCATTTTGTTGTGCTTCTCCCCAATGAAAGACCACATCCTTTTTCACTATGTCATTGAGTGGTGCGGCAATGGTACCAAAGTTTGGGACAAATCTTCTATAGAAAGAAGCAAGTCCATGAAAACTTCGGACCTCATTCAAAGATTTCGGTGTAGGCCAATTTTGAATGGCCACCACCTTTGTTTTGTCCACATGGACCCCTTTACAACTCACCACAAACCCTAGGAATTCTATATGATCAAGAGCAAACATACATTTAGCAAGGTTAGCATACAAATGTTCCTTCCTAAGGGTTTCTAAAACTTGCCTAACATGCAACCTATGGTCATTCAAAGATAAGCTATAAATGAGAATGTCATCAAAGTAAACCACAACAAACTTACCAATGAAAGGTCTAAGAACATGATGCATGAGGCGCATGAAGGTACTTGGTGCATTAGTTAAACCAAAAGGCATAACTAACCACTCATATAAACCAAAGTTGGTCTTAAAAGCCGTCTTCCATTCATCACCCGGTTTGATACGGATTTGATTGTAGCCGCTTTTAAGATCAATCTTTGAAAAGATTTTAGAACCATGTAATTCATCCAACAAATCATCTAGTCTAGGTATGGGATGCCTATACTTAATGGTTATGTTATTTATGGCCCTACAATCCGAACACATTTGTCATGTGCCATCCTTTTTTGGCACTAAGATGATAGGCATAGCACAAGGACTCATGCTATCTTGCACCCACCCTTTCTCAATCAAAGCCTCAACTTGTTGGCGAATTTCCTTGTTTTCACTTGGATTGGTCCTATATGCTGGACGGTTTGGTAAAGAAGAGCCCGGTATCAAATCAATTTGGTGCTCAATCCCTCTCAAATGTGGAAGTCCATTTGGAGGATCTTGAAACACATCTTGGAACTCTTCTACCAAATTTTCCAAGCAATGAGGACTATCAACAAGTGATTCTACTCTAGGAGTTCTAGGGATGGCTAAGAAAAGAGGATGATGAGCCACTATTTCCCTTTCAATGTCACGCCTAGACACAAGGAGTGTAGGCTTAGAACTCTTATCTTTTTTATTTTTTTCACTCTCCCTCTTTTTCTTCATAATAACTTGGTCCTCATGGACTTCTCTTGGAGAGAGAGATTTTAAAGTAACCTTGTGACCATGGAATTCAAAAGATAGTTTGTTGGTAAAGCCATCATGTAAAACTTTTCTATCAAATTGCCAAGGCCTTCCCAAAAGAACATGAGTGGCTTCCATGGGCACAACATCACATAATACCTCATCTTTGTATTTTCCAATGGAGAAATGGATGAGGACTTGTTTATTAACAATTATTTCTCCTACTTCACTAAGCCATTGTAATTTGTAGGGCTTTGTATGAGAGATAGTAGGCAATCCAAGCTTATCTACTACTCTTGTACTAGCCACATTTGCACAACTACCCCCATCCACTATCAAGGAACAAATGTTGTTTTGAATAAGACATCTTGTATGGAAAATATTTTCCCTTTGACTTTCATCAAAAGGTTGTGAAACTTGTCCAAGAAGTCTTCTCACAACTAACAAGTCCCCTTCAAGTGGACATTCGCTCTCTTCCTCACTAGATGCATGAGAATGCAATGAATGCTTAGGAGAATCCGAATCATGCTCACTAACTACAATGCCCTCATGCATGTACATACTTCGTTTGGAAGGACAATTTGCAGCAATATGACCATAACCCATACATTTAAAGCATTTACTATTAGACGTTCTAGTGGGAGATTTAGGCCTAGAAGTAGATGGCTTAGATTCCTTGGGTTTGAAAGAAGAATCTTTGGAAGGATGTTTAGAAAAAGAAGTTTTGTTTCTCCAAGACTTGGAGTAGTATCCATCATTGGAAGCATTTTTAAAAGAGTTTTTCTTAGCAAGTTGGGCTTCCACCTTCATTGCAAGATGAACTAAAGAGCCCAATGATGAATACTCTTGTAACTCAACAATGTCTTGAATATCCTTCCTAAGACCACTTACAAACCTAGCAACCATGGCTTCTTCACTTTCTTCTAATTCAATTTTAAGCACAAGCGTATCAAGCTCCTTATAATATTCATCCACATTTAGCGTGCCTTGTTGAAACCGTTGGAGTCTCAACATGAGGTCTTTCCTAAAATACGGGGGCACAAACCTAGCGCGCATATGATCCTTTAAAGAATTCCAAGAGTCCACGGGAGGACCCTTGTGATAGATAATGTCCTTTACAATTCCATGCCACCATTTCATGGCATAATCACTAAACTCTAGGGTGGCTAGCTTGAGCTTATGCTCATCTTGGATCTCATGGATCTCAAAAATTTGTTCACACTTAGCCTCCCAATCTAAATATACATTTGGATCACTAGAACCATTAAAACAAGGTAGCTTGACCGAAGGAAGCTTGGACTTTGCATCATGATAGAAGCCATTGCCGTAGTGAATTCTTTCCCCTTGGTGATGATGTCTTTGTCCATGGACTTGGGGTGGAGGTCTCCTTCTCCTATGCTCATCTTCACGACCAACATCATTTGAAGAAGCTCTTGAAGATGGTCTATGAGAATGATGTCCATCATGGATAGAAGGAGATGGTCTAGCTTGTTGGACCTCCATCTTTTGCATTTTCTCCTCCAACCGTCTAATTGTTCTTTGAGCTTCATGTAATTCACCAAGAATTGAAGCTTTGGAAGGAGAATTCTGCTTGTAGGATGCATCACTTGAAAATCCAGCCATTTGTAAATAAAAACAGCAAACACACAAAACAGCAAACAAGTTAAAAAATTAGCAAAAACAGTGGGCTTGGCAATTGAAACTGCCGAAGTGAAATGAGGTAGAAAAAGAGGTCACTCTCAAAGAAATAATGTTCGTGCACCAATCTGATCTTGAGGCCTTGGAATCCTCAAATGAAAGATGTCAAAGCAAGCACACCAATCTCAAAAGCAACCACCACAAAACCAATGAAACAATAAAGACAAACAAGAAAAGGTATAAGCAAGGAAAGGTAATTGCAAAAGGAATACTATATGTAAGACAAACTCAAAGAGTAAGAATGAAAGATGTACCGCCCTGGTAGTCGGAAGTAATGACGTGGCATCAAGTTATTGTATAGGCGTGTTGAGAGGACGCCAGGCTGGCAGAAGGGAAGGAGGTCGGGGGGTTCGTGTAGTCGCCAGTTATCAAGTTGGCGTGCTCCGATCTCCATCACACCAATACCGGCGGTCACCAAGTTGAAGATGAAGTCGCCAGATGTAAACTCAGGCGACCAAGTGATTAGAGATCGCCGGAGCAAGCACATCGCCGAAGATGAAGGTGGTGCAGATTATGAAGGCGGCCGGCGAGACCACAGGGAAGGTGTATACGAAGGCACCCTAACTCGCCAATCCCAGTAGAGATCGCACTCCAAGACAACTATGCACTGGGTAGTACCATGCATGAGTAACTTAGCCAAATGAGAGTCAGAAGTAGCGCCCAAGTCTAGGAGGCTCCAGATGATGGCACGTGTACGGCTGGATGCGAGCCACGTGTCCAGGTCTGTAACTGCCAGGAGAGAGAAAGTGTCCAGGTATATAAGGGTTTCCCAACGAACTTCTGAGGTACGCACGTTCAGATTGTCTTCTTTACGCTTGCGAGTTTCTTGAGTATACTGAGAGAGAACTGGTTCACGGTTCCTTGAGAGTTCTTGAGTGTTACTCTTAGTATTTGGTGGTTCGGTCACTGACTTGGGCGTTGGAGTGCGATCGGCCGCAGCAGCGCCGCTCTGTTCTTTTGCAGGTTCTTGAGGTGGATCGTGGCGAAGGACGGAGGTTGAAGCGGTGCACACGTCGATCCAAGTTTGACGAGGCAAGCTCCAACGTTTTGGTCAACAGGCAGGATCATCAGGCGCCCACCGTGGGGCCGTGTAAAACCTGTTCCCATCCACAGGAGGTTTTTGCAGTTTTCTGTGTGGTTGTGTGCTGGTGCAACCATAGTTCGCTGTTCGTCTAAGATTTGTTCGGTGATTTCGCGTTTTCCACCGTTCGTTTGGATTTTTGTTCGGTGAGGCGAAGTTTTCTGCTGCTTACGCGAGATTTGTTCGGTGAGATTTGAGTTCTTTGGCTCGTATTGGTTTTTCGTGGAAGAAGCGGTGGTTTCTGGTGGAGTTGCAGGTTTCTGTGGAGGTTCGCTGTGTTCTTGAAGGTTTCTTGCGAAGTGTCGCGAGGTTCTGACCGGTTGACCGCTGAATCGATCGTCGCCGAAGGAAGTGTTGTTCATTACACTCTGTGAATTGCCAAGTTTTCAGGAGAAAAATGAGAAGCAACCGTTCAAGTCCAGTTGCGCCCGTTGCTGCTGAAGGCGCCGCCGCCATGACCATGGCGCAGATGGTGGAGATTATGCGCTCGTTGCAGGCGAATGTGGAAGCCTCGCGCATAGAACAGGCGAGGATGCACGAGGACCTGGTCGCCTCTCGGGCCAGGAATGATGAGCTTAGCAAAGTGACTGAAGAGCTGCGTCAAGCTCTTTGGGAGCAGCGAGGGCGCCCAGTCGCTGAAGAGGTCGCGCCGTCAACGCCGCCTCGTGTTTTTCCTATGCCTTTCGCTCAGGCGATTACCGACACGCCCATTCCTACGAGTGTGGTACCTGTGAAGGCTGTTTTCACTGGCGTGGAGGATCCTGAGGCTCATCTCACCACGTTCCATACGCAGATGATGCTGTCAGGAGGGTCAGACGCCGTGTACTGCAAGATGTTTGTGAGCACACTCCAGGGAACGGCGCTGGAATGGTTTGTGAGCCTGCCTACAGGTCATATAACCAACTTCCAACAGTTTTCGAAGATTTTCGTCGAGCAATACATCGTGAATAAGGCACCGCCCAGGGTGTCTTATGATTTGTTTGACATAAGGCAGTACCAGGGAGAGTCCCTCAGGGACTACCTGAATCGTTTTGGGGCGCAGATGGTCAGATCGCCGGCCAAAGATGAAGAAATGCTGGTCTATGCATTTAAGAAGGGCGTGCTACCGGGACCATTCTGTGAGGCATTGATCAGGGCTCACCCCGCCACGTTTGCTGAGGTCAGGCGACTTGCGGTGGCCCACATCGCCGATGAGAGTGAAGTCGCTGAGAAGAGGGGCAGCGTAGCTCCCGCTAGGCCACGTGCCCAGACCAGGATCCAGCCGCAGAGGGTGCTGGAGACAGCGGCGACCAGAAGGGATCAGAGGACTCGCCATCCTTATGATCCAAGGAAGAACAAGGGCAGGGGCCAGGGACGCCCGCAAACAGCACGCCGGGAGTACAATCGCCCGCCTAAGCACAAGTTTGTCATGGGATTGGCGGACCTGATCGCCATTCCCAATATATCAGCTAGGTTGAAAGCGCCCGAGAAGGTGGGCGACAAGGTGCTGGGACCAAAGCCAGACGCCTGGTGTGAGTTTCACCAGGGCTTTGGCCACACCGTGGATTCGTGTTTGGCTTTAGGATACCAGCTCGACGATCTGGTTAAGAGCGGGTTCCTAAATGACTACTTGCTGGACAGAAGGACGGGGGGCGCGTCGAGCTCCCAACCAGCAGGTGGAGAGGCCCAGCAGCACGAGATGCCTACACACGGGGAAATCCACACCATTGCAGGGGGTTTCTCAGGGGGTGGATGCACCGCATCACAGAGGAAGAGGTACGCGAGGTCTGTGATGACGGTGGATATGTTTGAAGACCACTCGCCGGATGTGGACATTACGTTCACCAAGCAAGATCTTCGGGACGTTGTGCCTCATGACAATGATCCCATAGTCATCTCGTTGATCACAGCAGGGAGGAAAGTCCACAGGGTTCTGGTGGACCAAGGAAGCTCGGCAGACGTGATGTTCTGGCCGACTTTCACGCAGCTGGAGTTACCCCTTGACCAGCTGAGGCCCTATGGAGGGTGTTTGTATGGTTTTGCTGGTGACCAGGTAGAGGTCAGGGGGTACATAGAGTTGAGGACTACGTTTACAGATGAGGCGGGTTCGAGAACAGAGAAGATCAAATACCTTGTCGTGAACTCTCCTTCAGCATACAACATTCTGCTGGGAAGACCCACGCTCAACAGAATAGGCGCTATACCATCGACACGGCACATGAAGGTGAAGTTGCCGTCTATGGAGGGGGTGGTGATCACCATCAAATCCGACCAGAAAGAAGCAAAGAAGTGCTATGAATAGCTTGAAAAACAAAAGGTCTGTGAGTTATGTGACAACCACCCCGCCTCCTGGTGTGAAGCCCAGATCGACGGTAATAGAAGAGACCGCTGGAAGAGACGTGGAGATGGTGGATGCTAAGCTGAAGGAGGGGAACGCCGGTCTGGAAGAAGAGGAGGCAAGGAATCGCCCTGAGGAAGCGAGGGAGCTGGGAATCGCCAGGGCGGTGATCGCCAGAGAAACCAGGCCAAAACCTGTCGAGCAGTGGCTCGAGAGAGAGATCGGGGGAAAGATCTTCAAGCTAGGAAGATCCTTGGAGGTCGAGCTCCAGGACCAGATCACCAAGGTGATAGAACGGCATCTGGATGCATTTGCATGGTCCGCTTCAGACATGCCCGGGATCGACCCCGACTTCTTGTGCCATCATTTGGCGATGGACAACTTGGTGAGACCAGTACGGCAGAGAAGAAGGAAGTTCAACGAGGAGAGGAGGCAGGCGATTAGAGACGAAACACAGAAACTCCTCGCTGCAGGCCATATCAGGGAGGTGCAGTACCCTGATTGGCTGGCCAATGTCGTGCTGGTGAAGAAGAGTAATGGGAAATGGCGCATGTGCGTCGATTTCACCGATCTGAATAAGGCTTGTCCAAAGGACTCATATCCTTTACCAAGCATAGACGCCCTGGTGGACAGTGCTGCAGGGTGTAAGTTGCTGAGCTTTCTGGATGCCTTCTCGGGGTACAACCAGATAAAGATGCACCCCATGGATGAAGAGAAGACTGCCTTCATGACCGAGAGATCGTGCTACTGCTACAAGGTGATGGCTTTTGGGCTGAAGAATGCGGGGGCCACGTACCAGAGGTTGATGGATTGAGTACTTGCACCGATGCTGGGAAGGAATGTGCAAGCGTACGTGGATGACATGGTCATGACCTCGCCAGAGAAAAGCAAGCACGTTGCGGACTTGGAGGAGTTGTTCATGACGATCGCCAAGTTGAGGTTGAAGCTGAATCCAGAGAAATGCATATTTGGCGTGGAGGCTGGAAAGTTCCTGGGATTTCTCCTAACTGAAAGAGGAATAGAGGCCAACCCGGATAAGTGTGCCGCCATCTTGGCGATGAGGAGCCCAGCCACTGTGAAGGAAGTACAACAGCTTACAGGTCGGATGGCCGCCCTGTCTCGCTTTGTGTCAGCTAGCGGAGAGAAGGGCCATCCCTATTTTCAGTGCTTAAGGCGGAATAACAAGTTTGCCTGGACGAAGGAGTGTGAGGAAGCCTTCGTCAAGCTGAAGGAGTATCTGGCGAGCCCGCCGGTTTTGTGCAAACCGCTGGTGGGAACCCCTCTCAGGTTGTATTTTGTTGTAATTGAGAGGGCGGTGAGTGCGGTGCTCGCCCAGGACCAAGATCAGGCTCAGAAGCCTATTTATTTTGTTAGTAAGGTACTGCAGGGCCCCGAAACGAGGTATCAGGCCCTGGAGAAGGCTGCGCTGGCTGTGGTATTTTCGGCGAGGAGGTTGCGCCACTACTTCCATAGCTTCACGATACTGGTGATGACCGACTTGCCCATCCAGAAGGTCTTGAAGAAGCCTGACGTTGCTGGGAGGATGGTGAAGTGGGCGGTGGAGCTGTCGGAGTTTGATATTAAGTATGAGCCCCGAGGCCCGATCAAGGGACAGATCTTCGCAAATTTCGTGGTCGAGCTCTCTTCTGAAGCGACACGAGTTGAAGGGGACGACTTCCGTTGGGTACTCTCAGTGGATGGATCGTCGAACCAGCAGGGTAGCGGTGCTGGAGTCATCTTGGAGGGACCCAACGGCGTGCTGATCGAACAATCCTTGAGGTTTGCCTTCAAGGCCAGCAATAATCAAGCAGAATATGAGGCGCTGATCGCCGGTATCCTGCTGGCTAAGGAGATGGGAGCTAGGGTGTTGATGGCAAAGAGTGACTCGTTGCTGGTCACGGGGCAAGTAACAGGCGAGTTCCAGGCTAAAGATCCACAAATGGCGGCTTACCTAGAGTATGTACAGGAGTTGAAGAGTTCCTTTGCCTCCTTTGAAGTGGTGCATGTGCCCAGAGAGCAGAATGCCCGAGCTGACTTGCTAGCTAAGCTCGCCAGTTCAGGCAAGGGGGGTAGGCAGAGGACGGTGATTCAAGAAACTCTGAAGACGCCGAGAGCATTTGTAGCAGATCACCTGGTTCTTCAGATAAGCAAGTCGACGGAGAAAGCGGCGAGAAGTCATAAGTCCCTGACTCAAGAGACTTTGAGGTCGCCAAGAATAAGAGCATGTCGGGGGGAGAAGGTGAACATGACGCAGGTCTGCGCTACGCATGAGCCAGACACCTGGGTAACACAGTACAAGCGATGCCTGGCGGATGGCCTTCTCCCGCTGGATCCGACGGAGGCTAGGAAGGTAAAGAAGAATTCTAGCAAGTTCACAATGATTGATGGCGATCTGTACAGGTTTGGGTTCACTCACCCACTCCTAGAATGTGTGCATGGCGAGAAATGTACGAGAATTATGGCAGAGCTCCATGAAGGGATATGCGGAAGCCACGTCGGGGGTCGAGCTCTGGCCGCAAGGACCCTCCGGGCAGGTTACTACTGGCCAACAATGAGAGAAGATTGCAAGAGGTATGCGCAGTGCTGCAAGCAATGCCAACAGCACGCCGATTGGCACAAGGCGCCTCCCGAGGAGTTGAAGTCGATTTACAGCCCTTGGCCGTTTCATACATGGGGAATCGACATCCTGGGACCATTCCCGCTGGCGATCAGGCAGATGAAGTACTTGGTGGTGGCGATTGAGTATTTCACCAAGTGGATCGAAGCAGAACCAGTGGCCCAGATCACCGCACACAAGATCGAAGGTTTCGTGTGGAAGAACATTGTGTGCCGGTTTGGTGTGCCCAAGCGCCTGGTGTCGGACAATGGGACTCAGTTTGCAAGTCACCTGTTGAAGAAGCTGTGCGAAGGGGTGGGAATTCAACAAGTGTTTGCATCCGTCGAGCACCCTCAGACGAATGGCCAAGTAGAGTCAGCCAATCGGGTGTTGCTGAGAGGGTTGAAGAGAAGGCTAGAGAAAGCCAAGGGAAGCTGGGCTGAGGAGGTACCCCGTATAGTTTGGGCGTACCACACCACCGAGCAGTCAGGAACCCATGAGACCCCGTTCAGCTTGGTCTATGGGTGCGACGCAATGATTCCAGTGGACATCCAGGAGAGCTCGCCGAGATTCCAGAACTTCGTGGAGGAAGACTCGAATGAAGAGAGAAGGTTGAACCTGGATCTGCTGGATGAGGTCAGGGAAGAGGCGAGATTAAAAGCTGAGGCGGTGAAGAGAAGGATTGAACGAAGATATAACTCGAAGGTGATGCCGAGACAGTTCAGAGAAGGCGACCTGGTGATGAGGAAAGCCCACCAGTACGAGATGGAGAATAAGCTGTCGCCTAAGTGGACGGGACCGTTTAGAATAACCGAGGCGCTCGGGAACGGCGCCTACCGCTTAGAGACATTGGAAGGAGGGGCGATTCCTCGCACCTGGAACGCCACGCACCTCAAGTTATATTACAGTTAAGAACGTTGTAAGTAAAGACAAACACGAAGTTATATTACAATGTCTCTGTTAAAACAGTTTGAAGGGGGCACTCTTTTTTCCCTAAGGAGGGTTTTTAATGAGGCCACCCAATAAAGAAGAGTTTTCGAAGCTTAAAGTTGTTTTAGATTGCATGCCTACTGTTTTCCAAAGTTTTGAAGAAAAGACCTTGTCACTTATATGTGATTTAAGGCAAGTTAAAGATATATTGCATGCTTTCTAAAAAGTTTCTAAGTCCTCATCGTCTTTCGGCGATCGAAGGCACCAGTTAAAGTTAAAGTCCTCATCGTCTTTCGGCGATCGGAGGCACCAGTTAAAAGACCTCAACGCCCTCGCGCATCTCGAGGCGAGATAAATACCTCCTCTTCGTCGAGCGAGTGCAGGCGAGGAAGAGCGAAAAGTCCTCAGTGTTTCTGGGGGAGAGGAGATGTAACCCCTGGGGCAATGTAGAGGCACCAGCGAAAAGTCCTCAGTGTTTCTGGGGGAGAGGAGATGTAACCCCTGGGGCAATGTAGAGGCACCAGCGAAAAGTCCTCAGTGTTTCTGGGGGAGAGGAGATGTAACCCCTGGGGCAATGTAGAGGCACGAGTTAAAGACCTTCTCGCCTATGAGCGAGTTCAGGCGAGTTAAAGACCTTCTCGCCTATGAGCGAGTTCAGGCGAGTTAAAGACCTTCTCGCCTATGAGCGAGTTCAGGCGAGTTAAAGACCTTCTCGCCTACGAGTGAGTTCAGGCAAGATAAAATCCTTCTCGTCTCGAACGAGTTCAGGTATGGTGTAAAGGGCGGAAGAAGTTTGTTAGGTGACTAAGGCAGGTTCGAAGAGAACGCCTAGCCACCCGGTCTCTTGTTCTGAAGATCAGGGAGGTAGAGAAGGATCCGAAAGGCGCCTCTACCCCCAGATGAAGAAACAATGGCCAAGTTATGAAGCCAGGAAGAAGCTGATATCGCTAAGAGTCTTTGGCGACCAAGAAAAATTCAAGCAACGGCAAGAAAGTCAAAGACCCGTTTTAATGAAGCAGATCGGGTGAGCGGTGTCTTAAGCCATTAATTGAGTTGAAGTTCGATTTTACGCCAAGGTTCATTACCTTGAAGTTACGAGTTGTTAGAGTGTTTGTTCGAAGATCGGTGGCTCGAAGCAGTTAAGTACACGATTGCGCTTACGAAATTACTAAGTTATTTCTTTGAAGTAAATCGTGCAAGGAAAGATAAAGCAGACAAAGAAGTCACAAGAAGAAACGCAAAGACCTTGTCATAAAGTGAACATCAGTTTAAGGTACATGTACAGAAAAATCAGAAAAATAGAAAGTTTATTACAAGCAGATTGGGTAAGGGAGAAATCATAAAGGTAGTGGATGGAGGGAATCAATTAGTCTTCAGCAGGAATAACCTTCCCATCCACCACCTCGTTGTTAAGGGACACCATGGTAAGATCTAAATCGGGATACAAGCAGGCGAACTGTTCCCGGGCGGCCTCGAATCCAGCAGCAAGAATCTGGGCAGAGCTCAGCTCAAGATCTTCGATTTGTTTCTTCAGCCCCTCATTCTGCTGCTTCAGCTCTTCAACTTGCTTCTTAAGTTCTTCAACTGCTTCTTGAGCTTGAAGAAGGTCTTCAGCAACCTTCTTGGATTCTTCCTGCACCTGGGCCAGCTCAGCGGTGATCTTCCCGTTTTCTTTGTTGGCTTCAGCGAGCTTAGCCATGGTGTCATCTCTCTCCTTTTCCACCTTCCCCAGGAAGACCTCCCGATCGGCTGACCTTTGTTCGAGCTTCTTCACCTTGGCGGCGTCAGCTTTGATTAACGTCTCCAGGTCAGCCACTTTGACGCGATAAGGCACCAGCTTGCTCTCCAGCTCAATCTTCTCTTGAGCCAAAAGCTGCACCTTATGGCGTAGATCGGTGGCCTCCTTGCGCGCCACCCGGAGCTCGGTGCTCATGGCATCTTCTACTCGGGAGTGTTCAATCTCGGCGAGTGTAAGATTGCAGGATAACCTCTCCGCCTCAATCCTTACGGTGTTGTTCTCAGTTCGGAGTGCGAAGAGGTCATCCTGGAGCTTCCTGGTAAAACTCTCCACAGCTTTAGAGATGATGGAGGGGAAGTCCTCCGCCATCATCTTCAGTTTGGCCGAAAAAGGCTCCCACATCCTCTTGACCTCAAGAGAGAGGTTTGCTTGTGGAGGCACCGGGTGGGCTTGTTGTTGGTTTTCACCGCCACCTTCTTGAGTTGGTTGCTCAGCGGGTGCTTCTTGGCGTGGTGGCGACGTCGGGGATTCAGTAATGAGAATTGGAGAGTGGTGAGCGCCCTCATCCCCGACTGGTGCAGCGTTTGCGGTTGAGGCGTTTGAAGGAGGACCCCCTCCAGCTGATACATAAGGCGTGGAGGCGCTCGGGGGGTTCTCTATGAAGTTTGGCTCGGGGGCCTCAACCACAGGAGGCGCAGACGCCAATGGAATTGCTTGGACTGGCGAGGCAGGAGTTGGTGGAGGAAGCAATGTTGGAGGTGGAGCTGGTGTGGATGGCGGTGTTGATGTAGGAAGTGGAGGTGGAGTTGATGGTGAAGAAGGCGCCACCCTCTTCCTCTTAGTGACGAGGCCATCTTCAGTCGCCTCGTCGTCTTCTTCCTCTTCCTCATGAACCACTTGAGGGGTTTTCCTCTTTGGTTTCCTGAGGATAAGTTTCTTGCGCTGGTTGGCGGGCTGGACATCGGGAGGAGTTGGGCCTTTGGGTGGCGATCTGCCCTGTGCGGCGGCAATCTCCACCGCCGAGTTTGGCACGGTTTGGGAACCCGATGCCAACCCGTGGGCTCGTGCGAGTGCCCTCAGTTCAGCAAGTTTTCCTTGGCCCAACATACGATCTGCATAATGCAAAGGTGCATGGGTTAGTTCAGAGAAAAAGGCAAAAACATAAGGCAGTATGCAGCAAAAGCAGATAAGTGGTGCAGAAAATAAAACCAAAGTCTTGTGCACGACGCGCAAGACGCCCAGAAACAGTTAACAGAGGTAATGTCAGAATAAAGACTTAGACGTTGAGGTGAGTTCTAACCTATGCGAATTTCGAGTTGGTCCTCGAAGAACTCGAAGCAGATGAGCGTGGTGGTGAGGAAGGTAATGTTGGCGTCTGCCACACTCTTCCAGAAGAAGCATAGGTCCCTGTCCAAAGCACCCATGCTATCAGGACTCCTTGGCCTCCTGAAGCTGCCTTTGGACTCTTTGTTCCCCTTGTTTACCCAATACAAGGGGAAACCGTCGAGCAGAGAAGCGTCCTTGTCATTGGGGCGCACCTGGACGAACTTGCCCTTCCAGTCTTTGTAGGATTGCTGGAATATAGAGAGGATCGACCTCTCAATATTGGAGTGAGCATTGGAGAGCTTTTGAGCCTTCTTCTCTAGTCTTATCTTGAAGGACCATGGTTTTCTCAAGTGGCGGCTTGCACACTCATCTAGGAGCATCCATACTTCTAGTGGCGTGATCATCCAACCATTCTTCCATCTTCATGAGCATTCTCTTCTCCTTCCTTTCTTCTCTTGTTAATTTCCTTGTCTTAGCTTGTTTTCTAGTTGTTTTGATTCGGCAATTTCAGCTTGTTTTGTGTAGCTATGGTTCATTTGTGTTCTTGGCTGTTTTTCATCTTTTCTTCTTCAATTCCAGCAATTTGATTCGGTTCCTTACTGTTTTATGTTGTTAATTGGTGTTTTTGCCTTTCCTCCATCTCTTTTGGTTCAATTTGACAATATGTGGAACATCCAAATGAGTTTGGGATTTGGTACTAGTTTTTTGGTGAGTTCTTGTCTTAGAACAATGATCCAACTCTAAGAAAAGTGCCTCAATAATGTCTAGCTCAAGGTGATTCCTAAGAATGTCAAGAATCATTCTCTATATGGCTAGTGGAATCACATCATGTTGTTTTGTCGAATCAACCGGTTATTTTACTCTTAGGAGCTTTTGAAAAGGTTGAAAACTGTTTATGTTTGGTTGACTTAACTACCAAACGAAACAATTGGTTGTTTCGTGGTTTCAACCGATTATTTCTTTGAAAATTCTAACAGAATTCTGTTTTGGTGGTTGAATGTGCTTTAAATGATTTCCAACTGAATACGCTCCTTCATTAAATGCTTTGACCAATCTTTGGAAAATATAAATAGTTTGTTTATGTTTTGAAACAAAAAAAAAAGAAACAAATTTGAGTTTTTCAGTTGTGAAAGAGTTGATTCAAGATTTGAACATTCACATCAAAGCTTTGGGTTTTCTAAGAGAGTGGAATAAGATTGCATTAGTATTGATTTCAGATTGTTCTGTAAACAAGTGTAATCTTTTCTCAACCTTCTGTATTTCTGGTGTTGTCTGCCAAGGAGTGGTGTGTGCTCTCGAGGTGGTCAAGATCAATACTCTTGGTGTGTGATTTGCCAAAGTGAGTGTGTTTCTTGAAGGGTCCAAGGTCACTGCTTTGGTGGATTGTGTGTTGTAATCTGGTTTGATTTCTTAGTGGAGTACCTAGTGGTTTTCTGAGGACTGGATGTAGCTCTTGATCTAAGAGTGAACCAGTATAAACTGTTGGTGTATCTTTCTCTTACCCTTAAACTCATTTAAATTTTGTTTTTAGTTTAATTGGTATAAACAACCGATTGTTTCGCAGAAACAACCGATTGTTTTTCTGTTGCTTTGCTGTTTTATTGCTCTTGTTCTTGGCTAACCTGATTTCTGTTATGGATTCATACAAAGGATTTTGTTTAACTCTAAAAGATTTCAAAAATCTCTCTTAAACAATTCACCCCCCTCTCGTCTAAGGCCATATATTCTAACAGTAGGGACAGCCGAGGAAGTCGATTCTCGAAGTATACCCCCTTGACAGTTGAGAGAGAGAGAATTATGGATGAGGCTCTCAGCGCCGAGGTGATCTCTCCCTCTAGAAAGGCAGTAAGCCCAGAGAATGTTGACCGAGGGAAGCGGTGTTGGTATCATCAGATCAGCGGGCATTCTACCGAAGAATGTCAAACGCTAAAGGATAAAATTGAAGAACTAATCCAAGTTGGGCACCTGTGTTGGTTTTTCCAGGGAAGCCGAGGTACATGGTACTCCCCCCGTAGAGACGAGCCCGCAAAGAGAAGACATTCACCTCCAAGGCCACGAGACGACCGACGACACAAGCGACGGTTAAAGAGGGATGACCCTCCACGAAGAGATGATCCCCCACAAGAAACTCAGAGGAGGGGGAACCGAGTAGTGATCAACACAATCGCAAGGGGATTTGTCGACGGGGGAAGCTCCAACAACGTCCGAAAGAAGCACCTATGAGCGGTGAAGCAAGTGAACGTAGTGTCATTCTGGCTAAGGATGCCACCCATCACCTTCACTGACTATGACTTCAAAGGTGTCGACTACCGGCAGGACGATCCTATAGTGATATCGATAGGTTCACCATCAGGAAGACGCTAGTGGATCATGGAAGTTCAGTAGATATCCTCTACTAGAAGACTTTCAAAGTTATGAGGATACCTGATGGAAGAGTGCCTTAATCCTTTGGGGAATTGTTGGTGGAATTTGCGGAAGCTCAATGGATGCTCACAATCAAGGCTCTCCTAGGATATGTGGCCGCCTTGGAGGTGCAGGTTAGGTATGAAATGTGAGTGGTGAGGCCATCTCACTTTGGTAGAATGAAAGTTTGAAGATCAATTGTCTATCCTAGAGAGGTAAGTAGTGAGATTGGCACAAAATTGGCAGTAATTCACTATTAGATTAATCTTGCAAAATGAGAGCTAAGCACCTCAATTTATAGGAGAGAGGGCTGAACATTTTGGAGCCAAAAGTTTAAAATTCAAAATAAAACTCTCCAATGAGAAGGTGTCATGTGGAGTCATGCTTTCCATGTTTAGCTCACACCTTCCATGCTAAATCCTCTCCACTCCTATGTTGCCATGTGGACGTCCATGTGCTCCATGCCAAGGTATTTTCATTCTCCAATATACCCTAGACATTTTAGGGTTACATTGGGCTCAAAAAAGCCCAATTGTTACCCTAACTAGTCACTTTTAACCCTAACTAATCATATTTTACAATTGGCCCAAATACAAGCCCAAAAACCTATGTTACTTGGCCCAAACATTTGGTCCAATTACTTTATGCTACTAGGCCCAATACATGGCCCATGAAATCCTAAAAAATTTTATACAATTTATTTAAGCTAAAGCTTGGCCCACAAATAATGTTGACTAGTAAGTAGAAACTCAGTCTTCTTGTGTTCTTCTGACCAAAGTTCTAGTTTATGTTTTGATGAGTTGGAGGTCTTCTTGGATATGTTTGTACATTCCTTCACCCTAGAGTTGTCCTCTTGATTGGGCCTAAAAAAATAAACAAAAGCCCAATTAGACCCATATTTGCAATTAAATCAATAAACAACCTCTAGGTCTTCATCCTCCTTATTATGGGGTTGTGTGTGGCTGGACGGTTTCCATCAATACCCGAGGCCGAAATGGTGTCATATGACGACCATGTGGTCGGCTTCTCGGGCGAAAGTGATATGAGTTGGATTGAACATAGACACTTTAAAACTCTTGAATACAACATTATATGAGAAGGATAACAACAGATTAAGGATCAAAGTGTGCTTAAAACAAAGGAAACGAAATTAAAACCACAAAACAACAAGCTGAAAACAGAAATGGAATCAAGGAAGCTTAAGGAGTCATCAATGGAGTCATAGCCTTCCAAAATGATGATCCAAACTCAAAAGAGTGCTATCTCCTTGTGATCTTCCATGGAACAAGATACTAAACACAATTGAATTAAAAACAGAAAGGTACCGAACAGAAAATGAAGAACAACACAAGGATTACAAAATCAAACGGTGAAAAGGATGAAGAACACTACAAGGAAACTAAACTACTGATTGGAATTGCAAGAGATGAAAGAATGAACACTTATTGGATGAAGCTTGCTGGATTTGAGAATTTGGAACTGCATCACGCCACTTGGAGTCTTGTTCCAAGATAAGTGAAAGGTTGCCGCCACTTGAAGCTCTCCATTGGCACACAAGATAAGGCAATGGAAGAAGGAGACAACAAAACTCACAATTTCTCTCTAAACTTGAGTATAGTTTCTCTACATCTAATTTCCAAATCTGAAATTTACAAAGGCAAGCACCTTATTTATAGTGTGAGGGTGCTGAAAAATAGGTGAGAAAATTCAAATAAAACTTATTTGAAATTCCCACAAAAAACAAGTCACATGGGAGGTGTGACCCTTTTTCTACTATGACACCTCCTAAAAACTATACCTACACCTACTCCCCTAAGTCACATGGATAATGTGACTTTATTTTACATATTCACACTCCTTTATTTAATAACCACACCTCCTATAACTATACAAAAGTAATTCCAATGATGCTCTTTTATTTAATGCTTGGCCTTGCCCCTCATGGTGTGGGCTTTCTTGGGCTTGGCCTTCTTGGGCTTTGGGCTTGGGCCTCATCTTTTGCAAAGACTAATAAGAATAACTTTAAATGCTTTGGCCCTTGTCCATTTCTTCTATTGATAACATCATTTGGATTCTCATCAGAAAGGGTGGGTACTAAAGGTTACATTGAGCTTTATACCACTTTCAGCGAGGAAAAGAATTGCAAAACCATCAAGATCCTATACTTGGTGATCGACGCAAACACTTCGTATGACATCCTCCTTGGACGATTGTGCATCAACCGTCTGATGGCGATCGTGTCGACACCCCACCTGTAGATCAAGTTACCTTCGCCGTCAGGAGACATTCTCACGGTTCATGTGGACCAGAAGGTGGCGAGAGATTGTTATGCCGAGAGTCTCAGGGTGGAGACTTTGAGGGATGACCGCTCCTCTAAACTCAAATCTTTTCAAAGGCAGGGCTCTCCTCGAGAAACCCAACCAACACCAGTGGTATCCACAGTCGCTCTGGTGGACCTGGATTCCCGAACGACCGAAGACTGGCTGGAGGCCAGGGAAGAGTTACGTTGAGTGCCCCTCCTCGACGACGACCACAACAACAGCGTCGGCACGGTCATTGCGATCGCTGAGACCGAGCTAATGCAAAAAGAACGTGGATTTGTTCGTGTGGACCTCATCCAATATGCTGGGGGTAAGCCCAAATATTATCACGCATAAGCTCTCGGTGTTCAAGGAAGTGCAACCGATCACGCAGAAGAAGAGAGATTATGGCGACGAAAAGCGTCTTGTGGCTAAGAAGGAAGACCAAAAGCTCCTATTGGTCAGGTTCATCCGCGAGCCTGGTACACAACTAGGTTGGCAGCAGTTGGAGGATGTGCGGGGACTATAGAAACTTAAATAGAGCATGCCCGAAGGATTCATATCCGCTCCCCAACATCGACCGACTGGTGGATGGAGCAGCCGGCCATAAAATCCTCATCTTCTTGGATGCTTAGTCTTGCTATAACGATATAAGCATGCACCCTCAAGACAAGGAGGAAACGACCTTCATGATGGTCGATGCCAACTACTACTACGAGGTTTTGTCGTTCGACCTGAAAAACACTGGAGTGTCCCTACCAGTAGCTTATGGACAAGATCTTCCAAGATCTGATCGGTCATTGTGTGGAGGTCTTTGTGGATGATATCTTCATGAAGTCCGACTCATTTAACCGACACATCGAGGACCTTGGAGAGGTGTTTAAAGCCCTCAAGGGAGCAAACATGAAGCTCAACCCCAAAAAGTGTACGTTCGGGGTTGAAAGAGGAAAATTTATGGGTTTTATGTTAACCCACTGGGGAATAGAAGCCAACCAAGACAAATGTCGCGCGATCATCGACATGCGAAGCCCTCAAAACATAAAAGAGGTGCAAAATCTGCTAGGGCATCTGACGGTCCTCTCCAGGTTCATCCCCCGACTGGCCAAAAGAACGAGGTCGATGGTGCAATTGCTTCGCAAAGCAGCCAAGTTCAGTTGGGATGAAAAGTGCGAATTGATCTTCTAACAACTGAAATACTTTTTATCATCACCGACGATCATTCAGAAGTCAAGACCCGACCAACCTATACTAGTGTATCTAGTGGTCTCGGAAGAAGTGGTCAGTGTCGCGTTGGTAGAAGAAGTAGATGGGGAGGAAGGACTGGTATACTGCATCAGTCAAACGCTCCACGCGAACGAGACAAGATACCAAATGATAGAGAAGGTGGCTTTCGCCCTCGTCCTAACAACAAGGAGGATGTGCCCCTACTTCCAAAACCACTCTATCACTGTATGGACTAACTATCCTATTTTTAAAATTTTATCTAAACCCGACCTTGCAGGGAAAATGATAGGATGGTCAGTCGAGCTCGCAAATTCGACAGTCGGTATCAACTGAGAGGCGTCATCAAGTCTCAATGCTTGGCCGACTTCTCGGTCGAGCGCACACCTCTGTCAAACCTCTCGGCAGAATGAACATTGTACGTCGACGACTCCTCCAACAAGACTGCATGTGGAGCAAGAGTCCTCGAAGAACTGGGCGACCACCTCTTGGAGCAAGCTCTCCAATTCGGATTCAAGGCCACCAATAACTAGGCCGAGTACAAGGCTCTACTCGCCGGGCTTAACCTAACATATTATATGAGAGCTCGCAAAGAAACGTGCAAAACCGACTCCCAGGTTATGGTCGGCTAAATAAAAGGGGAGTTCGAGGTTAAAGAACCTTTGCTACAGCGATACTAGCACACCGCCCGCAACAGCATTGCCCGGTTCCAAAAGGCACCAGTAGAGCACATCCCAAGGCAAGAAAACAAGCGGGCCGATTCTCTGTCTCGACTATCGGTAACCAAAAAGAAAACCCACCAGATATCAGTCATGCAGATATTGCTAAGGCACCCTAGCGTGACAGAGACCGAATACCTAGCGGTCGCTGATATCGAAGCCGACAACTGGATGACCCCTATCATCTAGTACCTTGAACATGGCATATGCAAACCAAAGGAGGAAAAAACCATGAAGCAGTAGTGTGCAAGGTTCACCATGTTGAACAAGGATTTGTACCGAAGGGGATACTCGGCTCCGCTGCTCAAATGCATCATACGGGATCAAGCCGAGTATGTCTTCAAGGAGATACATGAGAGGGTATGCAACAAGCATTCGGGAGTTCGGACGATGGTTGCCAAAATCCTCAGAGTTGGCTACTACTGGCCAACCGTCCAGGGGGACTGCGCGGAACATGTCAAGAAATGCGTCAAATGCCAGGAGTTTGTCCCCTTAAACCATCTAAAGCCAGAAGTGCTGCATAACCTAACATCCCCATGGTCATTCGTCGTCTGGGGGATGGACATCATCGACCCCTTTGCACCAGGAAAGGGTCAGACGAAATTCCTCCTCGACAGAGTCAACTATTTCACTAAATGGATCGAGGCCGAGCCACTCGCATCCATTTCCACAAAAAATGTGCAGAACCTTGTATGGTGAAGTATTGTGTGTCAGTTCGGCATACCGAACACAATAATAACAGACAACGACCGACAGTTCATCGACCATGGGCTCCAATCCTTCTACGGCGACCTTGACATCAAGTCTATAACAACCTCGATCGAGCACCCCCAAACCAATGGGCAGGCTGAGGCTACTAACAAGATCACCCTAAATGAGTTGAAGAAGTGGCTCGGTAAGGCAAAGGACCGATTGAATGAAGAACTGATAAAACTCCTATGGGCATACTGATGCACCCCTCAGACAACCACACAAGAAACATCGTATAGCCTGACATACTGAACCGAAGCAATGATCCCGATCGAGGTAGGTGTGCCTACCGTTTGAAGACAACTGTTCGACCTAACCCTTAATGAGGAAAACCTCTCGGTCAACCTGGATTTGGTCAAGGAGCTTCGCGATAAGAGCAAGATTCGAAAGGCAACGTGCAAGCTTTAGGCGGCAAGACGCTATAACACCAAGGTTCGACCACGGAGTTTTCAAAAAGGAGACCTCGTCAGGAGAATGAGAAGCTACGCAAGGAAGAATGAAGGAAAGTTCTTGTCCAACTGGGAGGGATCCTTTCGGATTCAAGAAGTTGCCGATGGGGGGGCATACCACCTAGAGTGGCTCTCGGGTAAAATTGTACCGAGGACGTGGAATGCCACGCACCTCAAATTTTACTACAGTTAATAAAATTTACGCACTCTTTTCTACACATTCGATTCGGTCTGGATGAAGTCTTAACATGCATACCCTGCCGACATCTTACACATTCGGTTCGGTCTGGATGAAGCCTTAACATGCATACCCTGCCAACACCTTACACACTCGGGTCGGTCTGGATGAAGCCTTAAAAGGCATACCTTGTCGATACCTTACACACTCGGTTCGGTCTAGATGAAGCCTCAGTGGACATACCTTGTCGACACCTTACAACCTTGGTTACATCAAAACCAAGCATAAACCTTAAAAGAACTACGAGCGAAGTCCGATCGTTTATTTAACTTGTTCAATTTTCATTGTTCAATTAAGTTATCGACCGCTCGATTAACTTAGTCAAAGATTTCATTCAAAGTTTTCAATTTTATTCATTAATGATAAGGGGAAGACCACACCTCGACCTTATAGGAGATAGTACAAAAAGGACACACCCCGACCGAAGGAAACAAAAACTAAAAACCTAAGTCCTATTGGTCTGCACCTTCAACTCCCTCGGTCGATGCAGGTTTCTCCCTTGATGCGACCACCAACACTCTCGCCTCAGCCCTTAACAAGATTCAACCCCCGAACACTTCGTTCTCAGGATCGAAGTTGCCAGACGTCGACGGACCTCCAAACAGCACATGGGCATGTCGGACGGCCTGGAAGAAGCTTTCCTTAAGCAACTCCAAGGTCTGGTCAAATTTGCGTTCCAGCTCCACCTCGGCCTCCAACCGACTCATCTCGGCATTCAACGTCGAGATCTTGTCTTCCCCTTCCCTCACCATCTTCTTCAGCTGCGTCACCTCGGCCGCCATCTCCGCCGTGTGACGCTCTGCCTCAACCGCCTTGTGCTGAGCCTTCTACCTGTTGGCAACCTCCCGAGCAAGCTTCTTCGCATACTCAAAGTTAAAAGCAAGAGATTGCTTCAAGTTGCCTGAGGCCTCAGACATCTCATGCTCTAGCCGATATATCTCCTCTGCGTGGCGGTCTCGGTCCTAAGACCCCAACTAGACCATGACAAGGACACGATACAACATTTCAACGCCACCCTTCAGCAAGTCTGCCGGCGGAACAACTCGAATAACCTCCTGGCTTGGCCCAGGCAGCGCAACCTTCACCCCTCGTGAAAATTTCATGTCAGCCCCCAACATCGCCAAGGGTGACATGGTGACCTCCATTGCACGTTCAACTGTGCGAGGGGCGATCGGTTGGTTGAACTCATCCGTTGGGGGCGAGTCAACATCAATTGGGATTCGGCGAGGAGAAGGAGGTGTTGGCAGTGAGCCGGGGGAGCGAGTGGTTGTGGCTATGTTGCTCGCCTCCATCGACCTCTTCTTTGATTTTCCAGAAGGGCCAACACGGCTGGCCGATCCTTTCCTAGCATCGAGAGTCTTAATGCAACATATAGCAGTTTTTGAACCCTACAAGAACAATACAACCAAAGTTGAAAAACCCTATTTCAGCACACCTTGCACTCCAAGAAACCCTACCAAAGAGTGACTTACACTAACACCTTTTACAAGAATGAATAAGGAAGGATAACACCTGAAAGAAGATGCAAGAACTCAAAACCAGTAGCTCAATTGCAGCAGCACCGCACTAACACCTTCACCAAGATCAAGGCTCTCTTAGAATAAGCACACTTGAAGATTTTTTGGAAAAACCTTTCAAAAACTCATTCCAATCCTTATTCTCACACAGAAAACGTTTAATCTCTGTTAAAACCGTGATTTCACAACACCCTTTCATGTGATAAAAGCCTTTCATTATATAGAAATTAGTTTCTAACAACTTTTCAAAAAACAGTTAAAAAGCTGTTATAAATTCAATAGATTAAATTTAAAGCTAACAGATTATTTTTCAGGAAAACTGTCAGCTCAGCTTAACTGAAATAACTTACTAAATTGCACTTTTGGTGCCCTAACAGTATTTCGAAAATCCTTTAAGCAGAACAAAAATAAACCTATTGTTTTCCAAACAAACAGATTTATTTTTGTGGAGTACCCTAATTCTTGAGAAAACTTTAAAAATCTTTTTGGAAAACATTTAATCACTTCATGTGCTTGATCTTACAACCTTGATTAGGCATCTAGGATAGGTCATGTAGCAAAAGGCAACCTTAAACTCACACTAACCTAAATACAAGATTACCAAAAAATACATTACAACCTTCAAAGCAAACTAACTATTTTCTTCATCAAACACACACTAAGACTTGGTAGAGAAGAAGCTTCATCCATCTTCAACACTCGATACTCACGGTCGGTCGAGGCCACTTCTTGAAGTCACGAGGCTTCTTAGTCCAGTACAAGGGAAACCTCGACCAACCGGTTTCATTGAAGAAATACGACGTCGCCTCCGACCGAATAGAGAGTGAGTGCCACAAAACAGAATAGACAGGGTGAGAAGTATAATAACATAAGAAACAAAAAGGGGTAGGATGCAAACACAGGACGTCATATATCAGGCGAAAGGCCTGGATGGACACCCAGGTATTTGGGTGAAGTTGGGTAGGCGCTATGTTGAGCGTCCGAAGGACACCCATCGTAAAATTGTCAAAAGGTAGAAAAATGTGTAAGTTTGAAAAAAAGATAGGAGTACATATAGAAGAAAGGTGGACCAGGGCGACCCATTCACACATTCTCGATCGGCAGGAAGGGTTCAACACTAAAGAAAATCGAACAAGCATCTGCCTTCAGAACCGGGTAACTCCCCAAAAACTTGGTGATAGAGTCCTCGGTTAGGTAGACAGAGGCGATCCCAATTACCTTAGGATCTGCACAATCAAACTCCGCCCAGGAGATGACTTACTCAGGGAGCCCGACCATTCGACAACATTGGCCGAATCGTCTCCCCTAACCACCTCTACAGGGTGCGGTACTTGAACCACACCGACCGATAAGGAATCAGTTATAGAAGAACCAGAAGATGAAGACGAAGATAAAGAAGAAGAGGAACGCACAGGAAGAGGAGAAGGGGGAGTCGAAGAAGAAGAAGTAGGCCGAGACAAGGAAGACATAACTAACCTTATGAAAAGTTGAAACACAGCATGAAGACGAGGAAACGTTCGGGTCTTGGAGCAAATATCAGAGAGATAGCACAGTATCTCGACATTGTTGGAACCGCTATTTATAGCCTCCAATGGTCTCGGGAGACGATGCGTCACAACGATCTCAACCGTTAGATCTTTCAGATCCAACGACTCCCAACGCTTTGCGCCTAGAAAACCCCTCATCAATGAAGGTCACATCACGCGCAGACGCCGCCTAAAGTCACGTCAGGCATCGAGAACCTCAAAAGTCCAATAAACTCAGAAGCCCGACCGATACCAAACATTCAAGACTCTTCAGATCAAGTTATCCTCGAGCCTCGAGGGCAAGTGTAGTAGTAAGGGACAAACGATCAATACCATGCCTCGGCCCCGACGGATAGGCCGACCGAAGGTCCCACGCCCGTGTGGGCCGACCAACACCTTTGGTCTAATTATGCTCAATCAAGGTCAGTGAAGCTAAGTCATCATTAAGAACTAGGTAATACACCTCAAATCACGATCCACCTCACTAATATGGCCCAACAAAGTAGGCCTATTAAAATAATATAAATAGTGCACATTCTAAGAAGCAAGTACGTCATTTATTAATGCGATCTGACAACTGAGTGTCGAACCCTCTTTGCTTACTTGAGCGTCGGAGTACCTTCTACGGGTACCCCTTTTAGAATTATAGGGCTAAAACAAGAGGGACTGAATTGTTTTTGAAAGATTTTCGCAAGTATTAAAGGTAAAGTGAAAGGCTATGAAGAATTAATCAATGGAAAATTTGTCCAGCCAAATATAAAATTGTTTTTAAGCTTGATGTAGAAAATCAACCTGTTGTTTTTACGAAATAACCGGTTGTTTTCATCAACAGTTTATAAAAGCAAAGTTAAAGCAGTTTAAGGAGTGTAAGGATAGAAAGATTCACACAAAATGTTTATACTGGTTCACTCAACACCTAAGCTACATCCAGTCCTCAGAACCCTCTGAGAATTCACTATGTAATCAACCCTAGATTACAAGCTACACACACCAAAAGTGATGATCTTGAACCCCTCAAGAACACACACCACTCCTTGGCAAAAACCACCCCAAGAATGTTGATCTTGATCCCCTCAAGAACACACAACACTTCTTGGCAACACCAGTACAAAAATACAATTATTAAGAAGGAAGGGAATAGAATACACCGAGGTAAATCACAAGATCAAAGATCAGAATACAAAACCCAATCTTATTCCACACTTGGGATGATCCAAAAGCTTTTTGTAAACTTGAAAACTGTTTTTGATTGATCTCTTTTACTTAGTTAATGCATAGGAGTGTAAAACCACCTTTTTATCTTTCAATCAAATGGTTAAAACAATTACAACAAAAGCCCAAAAGCTGTTGGAATCATTTAAAAAAGAAAACCACTTAACATAATCCTGCTAAGGTTTTCAGCAAAACAATCGGTTGATTTTTCAAAATAGCCGATTGATTTTTATTTGACAGCATTAAAATCCACTAAGTGTCAAATAACCTGTTGTTTCGAAATTTCAACCTTTTAAAATTTGTTTGACAACAAAGGCAAAGACAAAGTTTTTCCAAATCATTTTAAAATTCACTAAGTGTCAAACAACTTGTTGTTTCAAAATTTCAACATGTTAAAATTTGTTTGACAGCAAAGGCAAAGACAAAGCTTAATTAAAACATTTTAAAATCTAGTAAGTGTCAAAACAACTTGTTGATTCGAATTTCAACCTGTTGAAATTTCATTTCCTTTTAGAAAATCCATCTTTTCAAACTGTTAAAATTCAATTGAGCTTGGATCAACTTAAAGAGTGAATTAACAAGTTTCAAACAACTAGACACACACACACACAACAACAGCAAGGTCTTCAAGCTTTCCACTTGGATTTCGAGACATCAAAGCATCTTGTTCAACAACCCCCCCATTTGGTATTCACTAGAAGACCGAGTGATCGAGCAATTGAGATTGGAAGGAGTAGTTTACTGGACCATAGCGTTGGGCTCGGTGCTCAGCTGGTCGGACATCAGCAACTGCGTAGAGCAGGTTAGCTCGGTGGTTTGGTCGAGATATTGCGCCACGTGAGTGGGCCCCAAGAATGCGTGTGTTAAAGCCCGTATATAAGCAAAGCCTGATCAACGAAAGTGCATGTGGTGTGTATAGTACATTTGGGTCTAGCACAAGTAAATACCCATTGGAGACGTCTAGGCCCAAGAGCGTTAGGGTTTTCAAGGGTAAGTTGCATGCATGATACGTGAGGGGTAAAACGCCTACAGTGACGGGCCCCATAATGCTGGTACATGAGTTGGTACCCTGGCAGCCATGCTGTTAAGATTATGCACTCTCTGGAAGAAGATTTTGTGCGGTTGTTACACTAAGATTGTGTGACAAAGTAACAAAATGTCTTTCCATCATACCTACTTTCACTCGAGATAAGGTTCTCGTGAGAGAGGGTTGATACCATGAGGCAACCTAAAAGGGGTTTGAGATCCTTGGTAAAGGTACACCGATTCTAAGACTGAAACTATTTACTTACTCATTGTTTCTTAGCCCATTACTGACTTGATTGTTGGAGTGCAATCAACAGGTAGGGCCCAGGGAAAGAGCAAATTCCAGTAGAGACAAACGGAGTCACAACCTGCTCCTAAAGTCAATTGGCGACCAGGTCAACTAGCAAGAACAAGTAGCGATAAGTTTGGAAGCGGAAGCTGAAGCCTAGATACCCGCTTGACAGGAAGGAAGAAGACGAAGTCTCTCAATAGTTCTCTAGGTTCCATCTCCCTATCGAGAACAAAACCTATATGACTTTGTTGCCTTGTGAGCACTCATCATTGTACCTTCTTCTCTAAACATCATCTTCTCAATCTTTTCCTTCACTTCACTAACTAAATCCCACAATAATCTTTGTTTCTCTGTTGTCGCCGCCACCATCTCTTTGCACTTCTCCAATTTGTTCAACGCGGAAACCAACTCCACCATTTCTCCAAAACTCAGAAACCCAAAATGCTCTCTCAACTCGTTAACTCTAACCAACACCTCGCTCAATGCTACAATCCTATCCTCTTCCACCAAATTTGATATCTTAGAAACTAGCTTGTTCCCTTCCATGGATGTTGTGCCGCCCCTCCCTTGGCTCCAGCACCACACGTCGCCGTCTCCGCCTCCCTTTCCCTCAATCTTCTATTCCCGATTTCCAAACCCTAAAATTTCGATCAGTTCATGTGTGAAAATCATGCCACTATGTGCACCACGTCATCAACAATTAACGTCGTTGGTAGAAACTTAACGGAACATACCAAATTGATTTTTTTTAAAACCACTATATTAAATTGAATATTAACCCCAAATGTAGAGATAAAAAAGTAATTAAAAAATTCATAAAGATAATTAAGACATTTCACATACTTCAAGTTGAAAAATAGGGGTGGAGAAAGCAATAACCTAAAATTTATATTTAAACAATTTTATAGATCCTGTCCAATTGTTTTTTTTATTTAATTTAGAAGTATGAATATGTTGAATAGTAAATTTTATATTATTAAACATGTGGAGTTAAACTCTTTTTCAGTTAATCTTATTGCAAATAATCTTAAATCAATCTCTAAGAATCTCCTAAAAAAATAGAAAACATTCGTGCCGAACAAAGCATGACGAGAGTGTAAGGTGCAACTCTTAATAAGAACCTTTTTTTAAATAATCTTTTTACAACTAAAACAATTATTTGAAATTATATTATAATAACATAAATCAATGTTTGATAATTGTCATTGTTAAATGATTTTTTTTTAATTATTTTATTATATCAATTCTTAAATATTTAGTTGTTATATTTAATATTTTATTTTTCTTGTCTCGTCATGGTGGGGGTTGAGGAAATAGGAGCACTTATTTTAGTTTCTTTGTGGTACCGAGCAGCCAGAATGGGAAGTGTGTTTGGTGAGAAGAGGAAATGTGAATTGAAGAGATACAAGTATTTGCAGCTGAAAAAGGTAGTTGTGGGATACTATGTCTTTCTGTGTTAGGTATGAGGATAGGCTAATATAATACAAGTTTTTTTGAACCGCATGTTTCAACCACAAGAGAGGTTTATCTTCAAAATCCAACTCAAATATGAAATAAGAAAAATATTACTTTTAGAGCAAAAATAATAAAAAATTATTATTCTCTCTTGATTTCTTCAATACAATTCTAAAATGATTTTATTTGAAGATGTTATGAATCTATAAATAATACAAATGGAACCCATTCACATGGTAACATTTACTACGTGTCACTTCCACAAAATTTAACAACAAATAATTCATAAAGATAATTTACCAAATGTAGAAGTATCTGAACCAAGGAACCAGTGAAAGGAAGCCATTTGTGAGCATCTCATGAAGCCACATTCTTCTCATATAAGCGCCCTCCCCTTAACCTCTTCAGTTTCTAATTCTCCAAAACCCTTCTCTTCTCCAATCCCTCCAAAAATCCTAACTTCCTCTCTTAAACTTTCACCCATTTGGCCACTCTCATTGCCTTACCAGGAAGTCAGATATCTTCTTTTAGGGGTATTTCTTATGGCGCGATTTTTGAATTTGAAAATGGCTTTCTGAGGTTTCTGGAGGTTATATAAGCTCTTATAAACTGAAAAACCTTCATTTCTCATTTCGTCTTTCATTCTTTCGAATAAAAGGTTAGCCTTTTATCATTCATTTTCATTTTTGCACTTATTTTCATAATTTTTCATTTCTGTTTGTTATCAACTTCTTTGTTCTTCGTGTTTCTGAGGAAATGTCTGAACTTTTAATTTTTCAGGTAATTATTTAATCAATTTTTTTGAGATATTGTGTGTTTTGTACCGTTATTTGGATGTTCTTGCTTTCCATTTAAAAATTATTTAATCCATTTAAAAATATTTTTGCTTTCCATCTCTTTTGAGTACATGTGACTTCTTTTATGCCTATTTGATAATAAAGTGTATATTTTTTGCTATCATTTTTCACATTCTTATTATTTCTTTGAAGTTCTGAAATACACTTTTTTTTTGGTTTACTGAGATGTTTTCTTCTTTCATGTTCATTTCACATTTGATCTAACTGTGAAAGATTTTTTGTTTTCAAAATGTGGTTTAAGTTATTCACTGACTGGGGTGTGTTTCATCTGTGTTAGTATTTATTATATTATTATTTATTGTCATATCATTAATTACCATCTTACATAGCTATACTCTCTCTCACATTTCCCATGCACTCTGACATCGCCGTTTGCACTCTCCAAGAAAACTCCAATTCTTATGCTCTTCATCACGAAGTTATGGAAGCGTATTTCCTCTTCATAATTAGTTTTTTTGTTTTCAATGATAGCAATAGTATAATAATATATTTATAATTATTATAATAGAAAAATAAATTTAATATTTATTGTGAAATGAAAATAAAACATATTAACCTTAATATTTATTATCTGAGTGTATCTGTTGCCAGTTTAGTGTGTCGTGAATATTAAATGTCTTTGTCATTTTCCATACAATTTGACTTTGCCGTTTGTATATTCAACAACAAAACTCCATTCATGTCTTCATAATAAATCCTAATCCTAATATCTTAATATCTTTATTTCTTTATTTTAAATTATCAGCTATCAATAATAATAATAATGATGATAAGAAAATCTAATTTAAGATTTTAATATCTTAATATCTTTACTTAAGTTAATATATTTTATTATTATGTATTATATCTATTATAATCAATTATTATGTCTTATTTATATGTCAATCTATATGTATCTATCATAGATATATCAATTATATTTATTGTTATGATTTATCATTTTCCTTTGTTATGCTTATGACTAATCTTTTGTTAGTACCACAAATACCAAATTTACGAAATTTGGATGAGATTTTGACAATGGAAACAAAGGCAACTTTCCAGACCATGAGCATTTTAAACCAGGTATTATGGCGAGGTAAGGCGAGTTAAGGTGAGGTACTATTTTTTAATTATGTTATTTTTAATGTTCAAATCTGTTTTTTTTCATATAAAGTCGTTTACTATGAATCCAACATTTGCTTTGTAAATATACCTATAATTGTCTTTAAAAAGGTTACAGGTATGTATTGCTACAGAAAGTGTGTCTGCTCTGATGCGTCTGTACAGCCTGTTATATGTTTTATGTCTGACTTTGCTAAAACCGTGTTAATAGATTTTGTAAGTCCTCCTAACAATCTCAAAGCATAGAAAAGGGATTCATTTTTTAACACTGACATGTGCAATGTTGTTTTTTTTATAACAGAATACAATATTTAGCAGCAACAACAACTATGTACCGTACCACACCTCAAAAAGGTAAATGAGAGGTATTTTTTTATATTTATGATCTACTTATATTTGTTATTATTTATTATTACTTATAAAATAATTAATACATATTTTAGTAGTTCTGGGTTTCTCTTGGGTGTATACTATAGTGTGGTATTTTCTATTGTTTCTTTTTTGGTTCACGTAACAACACATCATGTCCAAATTGCAAGTTCATAACCAAATACATTATGTTATCGATGTTACTCTTGCAAAAGAGAACTGGAACATTGTTGTTAGAGTGATACGTTTGTGGTTTGTTACTGATCTTGCTAAATCCAAAATTCCGTTTTCGATGGAGTTGATTTTGCAAGATAAAGAGGTTATACTACATTGACTTACAATACTTTTGTTTAGAACAGTAATCCTTACATCTTTGTTTTTTGTTATAATGATTTATGTTGTATTCTATTTCAGGGTGTTAGAATACACGGATCGATTAGAAGAGCACTAATCTATAAATTTCAAAGTCAGATTTATGATGGCAGTGTGTATTTTGTTCAATCGTTCAGTGTTGCAGCCAACGGTGGTTCCTACATAACCACACACCATCCGTATAAAATAAATTTTCAGTTTGGAACAAAGATAACATCACTTCCTGCACAACTGGTACCAGAATCTCCTCCTGAATACATCCCTCTTTCTTCTATATATGCTCCTGGATTTGACACTGACTACTTAGTGGGTATGTTGAAATTTAACTTAACATTCTTCAAACATTTGAACTCGCTACATTCTTATAAGGATTTATTCTATTATTACAATTTTTTCTGCCATGTAGATATTATAGAAGTGTTGACAGGAGTTGGAATTGAAAGAGAGTTGAAAAAGATGGACGGAAGACAAAACTAAATGTCATCTCCTTAGAGTGTGATGGGTAATTATTTTTTTAAGTTTATTTAATATTTTAATACTAAGAAATGTTTGTTAGTAGTTTGTAATTGATGTTTTTTGTAAATAGCTTCCGTATTGAATGCACGCTTTTTGGAAACTATGTGGATGAGTTGAATGCATTTCTGCCATCTGCTGAAGTACAAAATGTTGTTGTAAGTATTGAGTTCGGCAAAGTCAAGGTTTTTCAAGGTATATAAAGTAAATTATTTATGTTTGATATGGATTTCTTAACATAAAGAATGTATTATATATCATAATATTATAATTTATGTTTTCTTTGTTTTTTATGTTTAGATAAGGTTTATATCCAAAACTGCATTGATTGTACCAAGATACAATTTAATTTGAACACTGAAGCAGCACTTGCTTTGAAAAAAAGGTTGTCTCTTGACTAACGTGATATTAACAAATGCAGAACATGACTGATGTGTCCTTTAAGATTATAGATATAGTTGATACCTATATTGTGTATGGTGCATGATGTTTTCAAGTAGTGAATCACCTTCTCAGGGACTCAGTCAACTTTCTGAAGCTTCTAAACACAGTTTAGAAGATGAATTCCTTCAGCTCACTCCTAAGAACACGATAGGAGGGCTCAAGGACTGCAGAGAGGTAATACTGTGAACAAATCTTTTACATAGACAAATGCTTTCAAAGTTCTAGGGATATGTTTGTTAACATATAACAATTGTTACAGGTAAACACATTCATTATATTGGGTACCATCAAGCACGTTGTCGACGATGATGACTGGTGGTATACTGCCTGCGTTTGTAATAAGGCAGTGTACCCAGATTCAAAGATGTTTTTTTGTGAGAAATGTAACAAGCATGTGATGAAGGTTTCTCTCAAGTAGTACTTTTTTTCATAATTTTTTTTGTTAGGTTGCAAAATTGTTATTATAAGAGATCAAGTTCTAACGTAAAAATCAAAATTATATTTATATCTATTTCAGGTATAAGATTAAACTGCGTGTTGTTGATGAAACAAATTCAACCACGTTTATTCTTTTCGATAGGGAAACAAATTTGCTCTTAAACAAGTCATGTGCTGAAATTTTTGAAAGCCATGATAAGG
Organism: Phaseolus vulgaris; assembly: GCF_051622355.1. Taxonomy (NCBI): domain Eukaryota; kingdom Viridiplantae; phylum Streptophyta; class Magnoliopsida; order Fabales; family Fabaceae; genus Phaseolus; species Phaseolus vulgaris. Next base: position 41,871,291 of record NC_143504.1, read on the forward strand.
TCTTAACTTTGATATCATAATTTTATTTAATTATTCATTTTTATATTTATACCTATATTTATTTTATTTATAACATATATTTTAATTATATTATACATTTGTACCGACAGGTCCCCGACACGAGTGACCATGCGTGTGGAGTGGACGACGCGTTCAGGCGTGACACAAAGTATAAGATCTGCTGGAAGGATATGGCCTACAAGGGTCATGTTCAAGGGCGAGCTGCATGCATGGCACGTGAACAACTAGGGAACTCCCAGAGGCGGGTGACCCCAGAGATCAGGTGCATGAGGAGGTATCCAGGTGGTCATCCGTCAGAGGTGCAAGGGTCACGTTCAGGGGCGAGTTGCATGCATGGCACGTGAACAGCTAGGGCATTCCCAGAGGCGAGTGACCCTGGAGATCGGGTGCACGAGGAGGTATCCTGGTGGTCATCCCGTTAGAGGCTACACTCCAGTTAGGGACCCCACGCGCTGGGTTATCCTAAGAGTAAGATAACAACAGTGTTGGGCCCGCCCATCAGAAAGGCCTATTTCAGGTAAACAGGAAACCCTAGTTTCAGTCTATAAATAGTAAGTTAACAAACTTCGCAAGGGAGGATTCTCTTGCGCCGTTACACACACACAAGACCAAGAGTATACAGTTTCGATGTTTCCTAGCCCTAGTACTGACTTGAGCGTCGGAGTGCAAACGGTCGTTAGGGCGCCCTTTGTCTTTGTATTTCAGGTGTTCATCGCAGGGAAGGCACAAGCGAATGCAAGGACTCTGGACGTAAGAGTGACGTAGGCGTACGAAGGCGTTTTGAGTCAACTGGTGGGAACATTTGGCGCCCACCGTGGGGCACGATACAAAACATTGTCCCACCAGCAAGAACCAGGAAGATCCAAGAGATGAGAAGTACAAGACAAGGACCTGCTGCGCCAAATGAGGGTTAGAATGATTGCTCAGTAAGTACTGAATGATTGCTCCCCCTTGGTGTTAGAATCCAAGTTACAATGAGGGCAAGCAATCTTTCATCAAGCTTTAGGCCTCCAACCGAGCATGTTCTTACTTGAGCATGTTGATTCTTCAAGCAACTCTTGTAGTATTGGATTTTGTTAAAATCCTCCACTACACCAAGGTTTCCCTTGTTGATTCTAAGCCCAGAGAACTTGAGACCAGCAACAACAGTCCATACTTCATGAGTTATCTCCATTTCTACACCTTTCACATGAGAAACTAGATTGTTTCCCTCAAACTTTAGGTTTGTGTGGAACACCCTTACCAAATCTGTGTAAATGTTTCCCTTTATCTCCAGGAACTTTCTGAGAGATTGATCTTTGAGCAGCCTCCTTACATTATCAAGCTTTTGACTTTTCAGCCAATCAAAGCACACAACCCTGGGGTTGTTTATCTTTTTTATACTTGTTTCATACCTATACCTCTCAATAAGATCATTGTCTCCAGAAAACCAGCCTTCTCGCCTTCCTCTAGACCTTACAGCCCTGGTTTTGACTCTCTTTGAGGTGGGAGGAGTTGATTCCATGATGGCAGAGAAGAAAACATAGAAGAGCTCACTTCACAGATTTTTGCAAGAGATGTTGCAATTGGTTGTTCTTGTGGAAGAGATCAGCTGCACCAGTTTTTATAGCAGAAAGAGAATCAAATAGCATTCAATGATATGTATGGGTACCAGATTTTCAGAGAGAGAGGACTTGACTCTGCCCTGCACAGAAAACGTCAGAAAAAGTTGAAAATCACATGGTCTTCACATGTGATCTTTGACTAGTCATTAAGGCTCTTGAATTTCCAAGATATTGCAATATTTTCCTTTATGACAGTTGTAACTTCTCTCTGAACGTGATCAACTTTCAATCACAGGTTCTTTGACTAAGATTCTCTCTTTAAATTGATCTGCAACGGATAGAAATTCAAAATAGCAATTAAATTGATTTCTTCATAATGCTGTCAGACTCAAAACAATCGGTTGTTTCGAAGAAACAATCGGTTGTTTTTCTGCAGCTGTTAAAACTGATTTTGAATTTTAACTATTGAGCAGAAAACGTTCAAGGCAAATGATATTAAGCATTTTAAAGAAGATTTTTAACTATGAGAAAGGACTTTAAAACAGAAATTAAGAACAGAAAGAAGGAAAGTCTTATCCTTATTTTATTTCTTCAATGAGCCATGTGCTTTATTATCAAGAAGCCTCTTTTCACTGTTGAGGTCCTTTGGACAGATGCAGAGCATTGATTCAACTTCAATGATGGTCTTTTTCTTCCAAGAATTTGATCACATGACTTAGTCCTTTACACTTCTTTAGAATTTCTTGACAACAAGCTAAGGTTTTCCTCATCACTATCATCACTGGATTCTTGTTTTCCTTTGTGCTTGGAAGCTTTTAAGGCTATGCTCTTTGTGTGCTTGTCTTCACTCTCTTGAACATTGAGTTTATTCATCTCTAACTCATGTTCCCTAAGCTTTCCAAACAAAGAAGCAACACTTAATGATGTTAGATCTTTAGATTCGGAAATAGCAGTTACCTTGGGTTGCCATGCTCTATCAAGACATTTTAAGATCTTGATGTTCAGTTCTTCCTTATAAAAGGTCTTGTCAAGATTCATGAGATGATTGATGATGTGCGTGAATCTTTTCTGCACCTTAGCAATTTTTTCTCCTTTAAGCATTTTGAACATCTCATACTCTTGGATTAGAGCATGCTTCCTAGCTCTCTTCACCTCATTTGTTCCTTCATGAGTGACTTCCAAGGTGTCCCACATTTCTTTTAATGATTTGCATTGAGAGACCCTGAAAAACTTATCAGAATTTAAAGCAGAGGTTATAATATTTTTGGCAATGCAATCAAATTTGGCCTTTTTGCTTTCTGCATCAGTCCATTGAGACCATGACTTCTCAATGAAAGATCCATCTTTTTCAAACTTTAAGACAAAAGGACCATTTTCAATTGCATCCCAAATTCCTTTGTTAAGTGATTCCATAAATATTTTCATTCTCACTTTCCAAAATTGGTAGTTCAAACCACAAAACAAAGGTGGTCTGTTAATTGAAGCACCTTCCCCAAAAGGTAGTCTATCAGCCATTTTTGAAAACAGTTTTAGGATCAACTTGAATAACTTTCAAGAACCAAGCTCTGATACCAATTGTTAGAATGGATGGCTTTAAACTAGAGGGGGGTGAATTGTTTAAAGAGAGTTTTCACAAACTTTTAAAACAAGAATGAAATTATCTCAAGAAACAATTGATAAGAAATTCAGTTTGCCAAAACAGCAAGCAAAAGCTGCAATACCAAAAAAAAACAATCGGTTGTTTCACAGAAACAATCGGTTGTTTATACCAGCAAACAACAAACAAAACTGAATTTAAAGAGATTAAGGATAGAGAGATTTCACACAGATGTTTATACTGGTTCACTCCAAATCCAGAGCTACATCCAGTCTTCTCAGAAACCCTGAGGAAATCCACTAAGCAACCACACCTTGATCACTTACACCACAACCAAGAAAATGACCTTGAACACCTCAAGACACACACTCTTCTTGGCCAACACACCAACACTAAGATTGCTGATCTTGATCCCCTCAAGAACACACAACCAATCTCAGCAAACACAGAAACAAAACTTGTTCAACAGAGTACAAGGATTACACTTGTTACAGAAGATAATCTGAAATCAATACAAGCAGAATCCTATTCCACACACTTTGATCAATCACAAAACTCTAAGCAATCTCAGCTCTTTAAAAAACTCTTATTGAAAAACTTGTTTCTCAAATCTATTTTTCTAAATATATTCAAAGATGTTGTTTTATCAAATCCTAACAAACTTATTCATTGCATTAATGATTGTTCAAAGCATTTAATGACTGGAGCGTAAGCAATTAAAACATTTAAAGCTCAGTCAAAGATAAAACAATTTTTCTGTTATGGTCCCAAAACAAACAATCGATTGTTTCCTCGAATCAATCGGTTGTTTTGGTTCTAACAGTTCAACCATTTGAAAAACAGTTTTCAATCTTTTCTCAAAACATCTAAGTATAAGCAATCGGTTGTTTCGACAAAACAATCGGTTGTTTTAACTTAGTTTGAAAAACATTTTTCTTTCAAAAAGATTGAGAATGCCTATGCTTTAGATTCGATCAAGGGGTGGATTACAACACTCAAACTACCCCAGAACTAAACTAAAACATCACAGCAACAACAAGCTCAGCCAAGGCTTCAACATCCTTCAAAGGGTTTGGATTCTTCAAATCTTGAACACCACTTGGTTCAACAAAATATAGAAAAAGATATGCAGAATAAAGTTGTGGGTGTATTCAAACATAACTTTAGGGACCCTTTTGAGATGATTCATTCTCTTAGTTTCTATCTTCTCTTTACTTTTCATGACATTCATTCTCTTAGTTTCTATGTTTTTTTTCAATTTTCAAGACATGCAACCCATGATTCTAATTCGACAAGTCTGAACTGTATTTGATGTTGAAGAAAAATTAGATCTTGGTTCATAGTGCAAGAAAAATGAGAGCTTTACAGGTTTGGTTTGGTGAACAGTTTCTTACCATGATTCATTCTCTTAGTTTCTATCTTCTCTTTACTTTTCATGACATTCATTCTCTTAGTTTCTATGTTTTTTTTTTTTCAATTTTCAAGACATGCAACCCATGATTCTAATTCGACAAGTCTGAACTGTATTTGATGTTGAGGAAAAATTAGATCTTGGTTCATAGTGCAAGAAAAATGAGAGCTTTACAGGTTTGGTTTGGTGAACAGTTTCTTACCATATTTCTTTCTCGAGCATGCACAATCTTGATCATTGTTATGGTTTGTTTTCGTTTATGGTTTGTTTTCTTCACACATGTTGAATATGTTTACAACACTGAACTTAGCACGAAAAGGGATTCTTCATTGGAAATAGAAGTCCATAAGCTGATTTGTTAGTTCTAAAAAGTTGCATCTTTCGTTGTTCTGAAGAAAAGTTGGAGCAGAGTTTCCTTTTTCGACAACTCATCAAAACAAAAGTTGTATTATAATCAGTCCTTGACATTGTTGCTTTCTTTTTTCCATCTTTGTGCTTCTTTGTGATTTCCTTTTCAGGTCAAATTCATTCCATTTTTTTTACCAACACCGTCGAAAAGGACAAGGTACCTGACAAATTGATTCTGAGATTTCAAAAGTTCTGAAATAAAACCTGTCAAATGTATTCTATTTTAGATATCCTCTAACAATAGTCAACCAAGCAAAGCCAGTTTTTGTATGTTTCAAAATAGAAATTGATATGATAGCAGAGAATTGGTTTCAAAATAGAGAATTTTATTTTGCATTTCATTAATTTAGAATGGAATGAATACATTGTTTATCCGAAAGTGATATGATTTTTTTGTGCTATTTTTAGGTTAGAGACAGTGTGTTCTACATTGTCCAATTTTTTAACTTTTAAAAGAAGGAATATAAACAATATAAGTAAATATAAATAATTGCTTAACTAAGCTATTTATAGAGTTCTCCTCAAAACTAGCGGCAATTGAAAACACATCATTGGCTCTCTGAACTTCATTTTGTGTAAACTAAACATTGAGGCAAAGACTTCATTCCCTCTGTTCAGCAAAGGTATGGATGAAGATAGATCAAAAAATCCAAGTAACAAAATGGTTATAATTCCGAAACAAATTGATCCTGCCTGTTGACCGGAACGCTGGAGAATGCCTCGTCAAAGGATCGACGTGCGCACCGCTTCTCACCTCCGTTCCTTTCCGGGATCTACTTCAAGAACCTGCAAAGAAACAATACGGCGCCGCTGCGGCCGATCGCACTCCGACGCTCAAGTCAGTGACGGTATCACCAAATACTAAGAACAAGAACCATGCAAATCCTCTCTCACAATCAGCTCTATCACTCACAAGCGTAAAGTGTATGAACTGAACGTGCGTACCTCAGAAAGTTCGTTAAGAGCTCTTATATACCTGGTGGTTTTCTCTCTCCTGGCAGTTACAGACTTGGACACGTGGCTCGTATCCAACTGTACACGTGCCATCATCTTGAGGCTCCCTGACTTGGCGCTGCTTCTACTCTCATTTTGGCTAAGTTACTTATGCATGGTACTGCCCAGTGCATAGCTAACTTAGGAGTGCGATCTCTACTGGAACTGGCGAGTTAGGGGTTTTCATACACCTTCCCTGTGGTCTCGCCGGTCGCCTTCATAACCTGCTGCTTCTCCTTCATCTTCGGCGATGTGCTTGCTCTGGCGATCTCCTATGCCTAGGTCGCCTGAATCTACATCTGGCGACTTGATCTTTAACCTGTCGATCGCCTAGTCTGGTAAGCTGGAAATCGGAACACGCCAACTTAACAACTGGCGACTACACGTGCCCCCCGACTTCCTTCCCTTCTGCCAACCTGGCGCCTTGTCAACACGCCTATACTGTAAGAGGATGCCACGTCATCACACCCGACCACCAGGGCGGTACACAAGCCCCCCAGTCTTAAGCGAAGACTTGTCTAGCGAAAAGACTGAAAGAGCCTTCGTTAACACTGATCTACGTGGCACTGACGCAGAATTCCAAGCGATTGTACTTTCTGCTGCTCTGACGCTCCACCAAACCCTTCACTCATCGTTCGACACGTGGCTTCATCAACGGCTCTCTTCATCTGCCGTTAGCGCTTCCTAAAATCATTTCGAAAACCCTTAAACCCATTACGCTCCACTGTTCCATCACTTTCTTCGTGCTTGCAAACGCTCTCACTTCCTTCTGCGAAAGCTCTCGACGCTCTTCAACGCTCTAGATCACTATCTTCCTTCACCGTCTTCCTGATCATCGAAAGGTAACTACTTTCCTTCATCTGCTGGGTTTCCTTGCATTTTCACCGATTTGCATCATCCTGTAACTGCCTGGTGCATACGCTGTGGGTTATTCTTTCCATTTCTCATTCTGCGCAACTTAGGGCTTCGTCATCGTCACAACGAACCTTCATTCGTTCGTTCTTCTCCTTCCTTCTATGATCGAGTCAGCCTCTGTAACCCCCTGACCATTTTTCCTTTCTTCTTCCTTTGCAGCTGCTATCATGACTCGCACAAAGATTACCCCGAACCCACCTCCTTCAGCACGAAACCTTCCTTCACAAGCACACGACCCAACACAAGTTCGTGGCGCTTCGTCTTCGCAGGATGTGAGGCCTGCGTCTTCCCAACCTGTCCTGGCCCAGGCGACTCCATCTAACGCTGGAGGAGCCCCCGTCCCTCTGCCAGACTTCAAAACTCTATACCCCTGGGCTAACTCAACCCTTCTGAAGGAGACCTCGTTGGTGAACACTGCGGGAGCAGTTTTGCGGCTGACTAAGGGGGACGAGGCCTATCAATCGTTTCACAAGGAGCACGACGAAAAGATGATGGTGCTGCCTTGCCCCACCGATCTGCCAGTGTGTGCTGATGACAGAGTAAGCGCCGACGGGCCCTTCTGCTTTATCTATACAACTTTCTTCAAGAAGGTCAAGCTCAGGTTCCCTCTCACCCGATTCGAGAGGGAACTTCTGACCGAGCTCAACATTGCTGCCGCCCAGCTTCACCCCAACAGCTGGGCGTTTGTTCGAGCCTTTCAAATAACATGCGACCACCTGGGGTTGCCCGCGTCAGTGGACGTGTTTTTGTTCCTTTTCGAGGCCAAGCACCCAGGAGATCGCCTGTGGGTCAGCTTGAATGCGATTGCTGGGAGATCCATTTTTACCATCTTCCAGCAATCGTACAAAGACTGGAAGGGGAAATTCATCCAAGTACGTGCAAACGACAAGGACACCTCCCTTCTTGATGGCTTCCCCTTGTACTGGGTGGACAAGGGGAAAAAGGAGTCCAAGAGCTGCTTCAGGAGGCCCAGAAGTCCTGATAGCATGGGAGCATTGGACAGAGACCTCTGTCTTTTCTGGAAGAGGGTGGCGGACGCCAATATAACATTCCTGACCACCACCTTGATCTCCTTCGAATTCTTTGAGGATCAGCTAGAATTCCAAATAGGTTAGGACATCTAAACTGTTGCTTTGATACTGCTTCGTATACTGCTTCTGGGCGTCTTGTGCGATATGCACAAGACTTTGGTTTTACCTTTCCTGCACACACCATCTGCTCTGCTGCTTATTACCTTATGCACTTATCTTTTTCTTCTTTGAGCTAACCCATGCATTTTCGTTTCATGCAGACAACATGTTGGGCAGAGGCATGCTCGCCGAATTAAAGGCGCTCGCCCGAAACCACGGGTTGGCGACCGGCTCCCAAACGGTGCCCAACTCGGCGGTCGAGAAGGCCATCGTTCATGGGCGATCACCGCCCAAGGAACCCACCCAGCGCAAGAAACTGGTCCTTAAGAGACCTAAGCGAAAAGCCCCTCAAATCGTCCATGAGGAGGAAGAAGAGGATGACGAGGTCACAGAGGATGGCCTCGTTACGAAAAGGAAGAGGGTGGCACCTTCTTCTCCGCCTGCTCCATCCCCTTTTCCAACTTCAACACCACCGTCGACGCCTGCTCCTCCTCCATCATCGCCAACGCCGCAGGCTCCTCCCTCTCCCGTCCAGGCGATTCCACTGGCCACTGCGCCACCTGCAGCTGAGGCCCAAGAGCCAAATTTTCTGGAGGACCCCCCAAGCGCCTCTACGCCACACATGTCAGCTGGAGGGGGCCCCCCTTCAAACGCTTCAGCTGCAGAAAATGCTCCAATCGGGGATGAGGTGGCTCATACCTCTCCAATCCTGATTACCGAATCCCCGATTGCGTCGCCACGCCAGGAAGCACCCGCTGAAGATATTGCTAAGGAAGGTGGCGGCGAGAACCCTCAACAAGCCCCCCTGGCGCCTCTCCAAGCAGCAAACCTTTCCCTTGAAGTCACAAGGATGTGGGAACCTCTAACTGCCAAGTTGAAAACCATAGCAGAGGATATCCCCGCGATCATAACGAGGGCTGTGGAGAGCTCCACCAGGAGGCTTCAAGACGATCTCTTCAACCTCAAGACTGAAAATAGCACTATGAAGGTCGAGGTGGAGAAAATGTCATTCAGCCTGACGCTCGCAGAAATCGAACACTCCCGAGTGGAGGATGCCATGAATACCGAGCTCAGGCTGGCGCGCAAGGAAGCTGCTGACCTTCGCCGCAAAGTTCACGATCTTGCCCAAGAGAAGGTCGAGTTGGAAAGCAAAATCGTGCCTCTTCGCGCCAAGGCGATCGACCTGGAGGCTCACATTCAAGCTGACGCTGCCAAGGTGCAAAAACTGGAGCAGAGGTCGATCGACCGCGAGAAGCTACTTGGGCAAGTAGAAAAGGTGAGGGACGACGCCATGACTGATCTCGCCGAGGCAAACAAGGAGAAAGGAAAGATGGCTGCTGAGTTGGCCCAAGCTCAAACAGAATCCAAGAAGGTTACTGACGACCTTCTCCATGCTCAAGAGACCAACGAACAACTCATAAAACAGGTTGAAGAGCTGGAGCAGCAGAACAAAGAGCTCAAGAAGCAGGTTGAAGAACTTCAAGGGCAAATTGAAGAACTTAAGCTAAACTCTGCTCAGATTCTGGCTGCTGGATTCGAAGCCGCTCGGGAACAATTCGCATGCCTATTCCCCGATCTCGACCTCAGCATGGTGTCGTTGAACAACGAAGTAGTAGATGGAAAGGTCGTTCCTGCTGAAGACTAACCAACTCCACCTCATCTGCTACTTTATGATTTCCCTTGTATATATCTTGTAATAAACTCGCGCCTATGTATTTTTAACAGATACTCATTTCAATCACAAAGCTTGGATATTCTCTCCCCTGACTCCTTTTAAGCGCTTTAACCTTCTTTGCATGTTTAACTTTGTCAGATTTAACTTAGTGATTTTGCAAACGCGACTTTTGACGTAACTGCCTCGAGCCAATTCAAACTTAAGCAATAATCACTTTAAACAACTTGCACTCTTGAGGCACTAACCTTATCATAAGGATACCTTCCAAGCAACGAACTGTCACTCAATTATTGGCTCAAAACACCGTCCCACTCGACCTGCTTTATCAAACAAGTCTTTCAACCTTCTCGCCGTGTTTGAACTTTTCCCGATCGCCAAGAACTCTTGGTAACATCAGCCTTTCCTAGCCTCATGCTTTGGCAATTGTTTCTTTATCTGGGAGCAGAGACGCCCTTTGGGGTTCTCTCTTTACCCTCCTGGACTTCAGAACAAAGACCGGCTGACTAGGCGTTCTCTTCGAACCTACCTTAGCCACCTTCCATACTTCTTCCACCCTCTGCGCCATACCTGAACTCGTTCGAGACGAGAAGGATTTTATCTGGTGCTTCAACTCGCATGTAAGTGAGAAGGTCTTTTAACTCGCCTGAACTCGCTCAACGGCGAGAAGGACTTTATCTGGTGCCTCAACTTGCCCAGGGTGTACATCTCCTCCCCCCTGGATGCACTGAGGACCTTTTCTTTCTCTCGCCTGCACTCGCTCGGCGGCGAGGAGGTCTTTAACTGGCCTTAGCTCGCACAACGGCGATAAGGACTTTATCTGGTGCCTCAACTTGCCCAGGGTGTACATCTCCTCCCCCCTGGATGCACTGAGGACCTTTTCTTTCTCTCGCCTGCACTCGCTCGTCGGCGAGGAGGTCTTTAACTTGCCTCTACATTGCCCCAGGGGTTCCATCTTCTCGCCCCCAGAAACATGGAGGACTTTTTACTCTTTCTCGCCTGCACTCGCTCGACGGCGAGGAGGTCTTTTACTTGCCTCAGGACGCGCGAGAGCGTTGAGTTCTTTCATCTGGTGCCTCCAATCGCCGAAAGACGATGAGGACTTTGAAAACTTAACTGGTGCCTCCAATCGCCGAAAAACGATGAGGACTTAAAACTTTTAACTGGTGCCTCCAATCGCCGAAAAACGATGAGGACTTAAAACTTTTTAGAAAGCACGCGATATATCTTTTCTTGCCTTAAATCATGTACAAATGACAAGGTCTTTCTTCAAAACTTTTGAAAATAGCACACATGCAATCTGAAAACACCTTATACTTCGAAAACTCTTCTTTTATTGGGTGGCCTCATTAAAAACCCTCCTTAGGGAAAAAAGAGTGCCCCCTTCAAACTGTTTTAACAGAGACATTGTAATATAACATTGTGTTTGTCTTTACTTACAAAGCTCTTAACTATAGTACAACTTCAGGTGTGTGGCGTTCCAGGTGCGAGGGATCGCCCCTCCTTCCAGCGTCTCTAAGCGGTAGGCCCCGTTCCCGAGCGCCTCGGTTATTCTGAACGGTCCAGTACACTTGGGTGACAATTTATTCTCCATCTCGTACTGGTGGGCCTTCCTCATCACCAAGTCGCCCTCTCTAAACTGCCTTGGCATCACCTTCGAGTTGTATCTTCGTTCAACCCTTCTCTTCACAGCCTCAGCCTTCAACCTCGCCTCTTCCCTGACCTCATCCAGCAGATCCAGGTTCAGCCTTCTCTCTTCATTCGAATCTTCCTCTACGAAGTTCTGGAATCTCGGCGAGCTCTCCTGGATCTCCACTGGAATCATGGCATCACACCCATAGACCAAGCTGAACGGGGTCTCGTGGGTTCCTGACTGCTCGGTGGTGTGGTACGCCCAGACTATACGGGGCACCTCCTCAGCCCAACTTCCCTTGGCTTTCTCAAGCCTTCTCTTCAAACCCCTCAACAACACCCGATTGGCTGACTCCACCTGGCCATTCGTTTGAGGGTGCTCGACAGATGCAAACACTTGTTGAATTCCCTTCGCAAAGCTTCTTCAACAGGTGGCTTGCAAACTGCGTCCCATTATCTGACACCAGGCGCTTAGGCACTCCAAACCGGCACACGATGTTCTTCCATACAAAACCTTCGATCTTGTGTGCGGTGATCTGGGTCACTGGTTCTGCTTCAATCCACTTGGTGAAATACTCAATCGCCACCACCAAGTACTTCATTTGCCTGATCGCCAGCGGGAAAGGTCCCAGGATGTCGATTCCCCAAGTATGAAATGGCCAAGGGCTATAGATCGACTTCAACTCCTCGGGAGGTGCCTTGTGCCAATCGGCGTGCTGCTGGCATTGTTTGCAGCATTGGGCATATTTCTTGCAATCCTCTCTCATGGATGGCCAGTAGTAGCCTGCACGGAGAGTTCTCGCGGCCAGAGCTCGACCCCCGACGTGGCTTCCGCATATACCTTCGTGGAGCTCTGCCATAATTCTCGTGCACTTCTCGCCGTGTATACATTCTAGGAGCGGGTGAGTGAACCCAAACCTGTACAGATCTCCATCAATCAATGTATACTTGCTGGAATTTTTCTTTACCTTCCTAGCTTCCGTCGGATCCAACGGGAGGAGGCCATCTGCCAGGCACCGTTTGTATTGCGTTATCCAAGTGTCTGGCTCATGGGCGGCGCAAACCTGCATCACGTCCACCTTCTCTCCTCGGCATGCTCTAACTCTCGGCGATCTCAGAGTTTCTTGCGTCAAGGACTTATGGCTTCTCGCTGCTCTCTCCGTCGACCTGCTTATCTGAAGGACCAGGTGATCTGCTACAAATGCCCTCGGCGTCTTCAGAGTTTCTTGAATCACCGTCCTCTGCCTACCCCCCTTGCCTGAGCTGGCGAGCTTAGCAAGCAAGTCAGCTCGGGCATTCTGCTCTCGGGGCACGTGTACTACTTCAAAAGAGGCAAAGGAACTCTTCAATTCCTGCACATACGCCAAGTAAGCTGCCATTTGTGGATCTTTAGCCTGGAACTCGCCGGTTACTTGCCCTGTGACTAGCAGCGAGTCACTCTTAGCCATCAGCACCCTAGCTCCCATCTCCTTGGCCAGCAAAATCCCGGCGATCAGCGCCTCATACTCTGCTTGATTGTTGCTGGCTTTAAAGGCAAACCTCAAAGATTGTTCAATCAGCACGCCGTTGGGTCCTTCCAATATGACTCCAGCACCGCTGCCCTGCTGGTTCGACGATCCGTCCACTGAAAGTACCCAACGGAAATCGTCTCCTTCAACCCGCGCCGCCTCTGATGAGAGCTCGACCACGAAATCTGCAAAGATTTGCCCCTTGATCGGGCCTCGAGGCTCATATTTAATATCAAACTCTGACAACTCCACTGCCCACTTCACCATCCTTCCCGCAACGTCGGGTTTCTTCAAGACCTTCTGGATGGGCAGGTCAGTCATCACCAGTATTGTGAAACTGTGGAAGTAGTGGCGCAACCTCCTCGCCGAAAACACCACAGCCAGCGCAGCCTTCTCCAGGGCCTGATATCTCGTTTATGGGCCCTGCAATACTTTGCTCACAAAATAAATAGGCTTCTGAGCCTGATCTTGATCCTGGGCGAGCACCGCACTCACCGCCCTCTCAGTCACAGCGAAATACAACCTGAGAGGGATTCCCGCCAGCGGTTTGCACAGAACCGGCGGGCTCGCCAGATACTCTTTTAGTTTGACGAAAGCCTCCTCGCACTCTTTCGTCCAAACGAACTTGTTATTGCGCCGCAGACATTGAAAATAGGGATGCCCCTTTTCTCCGCTAGCTGACACGAAGCGAAATAGGGCTGCCATCCGACCTGTTAGCTGCTGGACTTCTTTCACCGTAGCCGGGCTTCTCATCGCCAAGATGGCGGCACACTTGTCTGGGTTAGCTTCTATCCCCCTTTCAGTCAAGAGAAAACCCAAAAGCTTTTCAGCCTCCACGCCGAAAATGCATTTCTCCGGGTTGAGCTTTAACTTGAACTTGGCGATCGTCGTGAACAATTCTTCCAAGTCTGCAACGTGCTTGCTTTTCTCCTGCGAGGTCACGACCATGTCATCGACGTAGGCTTGCACGTTCCTTCCCGGCATTGGTGCAAGTACTCGATCCATCAACCTCTGGTACGTGGCCCCCGCGTTCTTCAGCCCAAACGGCATCACCTTATAGCAGTAGCACGACCTCTCCGTCATGAAGGCTGTTTTTTCTTCATCCATGGGATGCATCTTGATCTGATTATAGCCCGAGAAGGCATCCAGGAAACACAGCAGCCTACACTACTTTATCTGGTAACCCATATATTACTGTTGCTAATGGTTCCACTACCCCCGTTAATGGTCGTGGTAACATTCACCTTCAACCTTCATTTCCTTTAAAAAATGTGCTTCATGTTCCCAAACTATCCAATAATCTCCTGTCTATTCAAAAGATTACCCAAGATTTAAATTGTGCACCCATTGTGTTTTTCAGGATCTTGCCACGGGGAAGACTATTGGAATTACTAAAGAGCAGGACGAGTTATATTATTTACAACATGAAGAACATAAAAAGTGTGCTAGACTATAGACACACACTTCTAATCTTCAGCAAGGTCGTGAATCTTGGTCATCCTCTCAGATATGGCTTTAACACAAACATCTTGGTCATTCTCCATTTAGTACCCTAAAGTCCTTATTTCCTGTTTTATTTACAAAAGTGTCTGCTGAGTCATTTCATTGTGATGTTTGTCAGTTTGCTAAACACCATCGGACAACTTTTCCTCCCAATGGTAATAAAAGTTCTAAACCTTTTGATTTTATTCATTCAGATGTATGGGGACCTTCACCTATTCCTAATATCTTAGGTGCAAAATGGTTTGTTTCATTTATTGATGATTGTACTCGGGTTACCTGGATATTCCTCATGAGATAAGTCTGAAGTTTTTCACCTGTTTGTAACGTTTTACAGAATGATTCAAACACAATTTGAAAGTCCAATTAAGAGATTGCGGTATGATAATGGAAGAGAATATGTGAACCAAAACCTTTCCAAGTTCCTTCAGGAAAATGGAGTTGTTCATGAATTACCCTGTGTGGACACTCTTCAACAAAATGGGGTTGCTGAAAGGAAAAATCGTCATCTCCTTGAGGTTACTCGAGCTTTACTTTTCCAAACATATGTTCCTAGATCTTACTGGGGGGAAGCAGTCCTGACTGCCACTTATTTGATTAATAGATTATCCTCTCGGGTTCTAGAGGGTGTTACTCCTATTCAGCTTATGACCACATTTTATCCTTCTATTCCCATGTTGACTAGTCTTCAGAATCGTGTCTTTGGTTGTCCTGCTTTTGTCCATGTTCATAGTCCTTATCGAGGTAAGTTAGATCCTCGCGCCATCAAATGTGTCTTCATTGGTTATGCCCCCAACAAAAAGGGGTACAAATGTTATCACCCTCAAAGTCGTAAAGTCTATGTTTCCAAGGATGTCACATTTCATGAAACAAAGTCTTTCTTTCCTAGTTCTCAGCTTCAGGGGGAGAGTATTCAAGAAGCTGAGCATCTTGAGTTGTTGCTACCTTTTCCTTTGTTGCAGGACTTCATTCTTAGGGAGGATGACTAAGACCCTGCACCAACATCATTACCAGAGAAGAATAATGAAGACAAATATTTTGGAAAACAATATCAGCGAAGACAACAAAAACCCATCCTGGTCGAACAACAACTTCAAATGTTCGAACCGGAAATAAGAACTCATACCTGTGAGACTCTTGAGGACACCTTAAATACTGATTTTGAACCTAACCTAAATGGTTTACCTATTGCCTTGAGAAAAGAAAAAAGATCTTGTGCCAAATATCCTATATCCCAATTTGTGTCTACAAAAAAACTTTCTATGCAGTACCAAAGTTTTCTTTCAACTATTGATTCTATCAGAATCCCTACATTGATACAAGAAGCCTTAAAAGATGAGAATTGGATTCGAGCCATGAATGAAGAAATGAGCGCGTTGGAAAGGAATGAGACTTGGGAGATTGTAGAGAGACCAAAAGATAAGAAAGTAGTGGGTTGTAGGTGGATATACACAGTTAAGTATAAGTCTGATGGCACATTGGATCGGTATAAAGCAAGGTTGGTTGCAAAAGGGTACACTCAAACCAATGGGATCGATTATGAGGAGACTTTTGCTCCAGTGGCAAAAATGAATACTGTGAGGATTATTCTCTCCCTGACAGCACACTTTGGTTGGGCAATGCATCAATTTGATGTTAAAAATTCCTTCTTGCATGGAAGCTTGGAGAAAGAAGTATACATGAAGATTCCACCTGGTTATGGTGTTGTTAATGAAGGGAATAAGGCGTGCAGACTTAAGAAGGTCCTATATGGTCTTAAACAATCACCTCGTGCTTGGTTTGGAAGGTTTACTCAAGCTATGATATCTTTGGGGTACCGACAAAGCCAATGTGACCATACTCTGTTTATAAAACATTCTCAGAATGGTAAACTCACTCTAATTTTGGTCTATGTAGATGATATGATTATTGCAGGTGATGATGAGATTGAAAAACAAAATTTGAGGGAAAGACTAGCTGCTCAATTTGAAATGAAGGATCTTGGGAAGCTGAAGTACTTCCTTGGGATAGAGGTTGCTTACTCGAGACATGACATCTTTATTTCTAAAAGGAAATACATCCTTGATCTTCTCAAAGAAACTTGTAAGTTGGGTTGTAAGACCACTAGAGTGTCAATAGAGCAAAATCATAGGATTGAGAATGATGAGTAAAACCCAAAAGTGGAGAAGACACAATATCAAAGACTTGTGGGTAAACTCATTTATCTATCACACACTAGGCCAAACATAACATGTGCAGTTAGTGTGGTTAGCCAATTTATGCATGATCCAAGAGAAAGAAACTTGCAGGCAGTAGATAGAATTATTCAGTACTTAAAAGCCTCTCTAGGAAAATGATTGCTATTCAAAAAGGGGGAAAACTTATCCATGAAAGTATATACTGATGTTGACTATGCATGATCGATTGTTGATAGGAGATCCACCACATGCTACTGCATGTTCTTGGGTGGAAATCTGGTGACATGGAGGAGCAAGAAGCAAAATGTAGTTGCAAGATCAAGTGCAGAGGCAGAATTAGAGCCATGGCTCAAGGGGTGTGTGAACTCTTATGGATGAATATCATACTTGATGACCTAAAAATAAAATATGAAGTTCCTATGGGCTTGGTGTGTGATAATAAGTCTGTTATTAGTATTGCACACAATCCGGTTCAACACGATCGAACAAAGCACGTAGAGATAGACCGACACTTTATTAAAGAGAAGTTGGATGATGGTCTTATAGCCACCGAGTACATCCCTTCAAGACTCCAATTGGCAGATATGTTTACTAAAGGACTTCCCACAAAACAATTCGAAGATCTTACTTGCAAGTTGGGAATGGTAGATATACATTCACCAACTTAAGGGGGAGTGTTGCATAATCAGGAGAATTATGTTATACTTAAGTGCAGATTCCATTTTATATTTATTAGGACAAATTTGTTAGTGATTTTATTTGATTTGATTTGTACAACTTTAAACACCCATTATTTTTGGCTTTCATTACCTATTATTTATTTCCTTAATTAGGTTGTAAAACAGTCTATAAATAGAGATTGTAATCACATTTGTAAAATATCTTAGAAATATATTTCATCTATTTCTTTCAACTCAATTGTATAATCATCACACTTTTATGCTTCCCCTATGGTGGTTTTGTTTTTTTATGTACAATGTTTTTTCAATGAGAGCAGAAACATTCGTTCTCATGTTTACCTTTTCGTTCCTGATCCTGCCTGTTGACCGGAACGCTGGAAACTGCCTCGTCAAAGGATCGTCGTGCGCACCGCTTCTCACCTCCGTTCCTCTTCGAGATCCACCTCAAGAACCTGCAAAGAAACAGAGCGGCGCCGCTGCGGCCGATCGCACTCCAACGCTCAAGTCAGTGACGGTATCACCAAAAACTAAGAGAACAAGAACCGTGCAAATCCTCTCTCACAGTCAGCTCTATCACTCGCAAGCGTA
This sequence comes from Phaseolus vulgaris, assembly GCF_051622355.1. Taxonomy (NCBI): domain Eukaryota; kingdom Viridiplantae; phylum Streptophyta; class Magnoliopsida; order Fabales; family Fabaceae; genus Phaseolus; species Phaseolus vulgaris. The sequence goes on from NC_143504.1 coordinate 41,889,067, forward strand.
AAATGTATGAACTGAACGTGCGTACCTCAGAAAGTTTGTTAAGAACTCTTATATACCTGGTAGCTTTCTCTCTCCTGGCAGTTACAGACTTGGACACGTGGCTCGCATCCAACTGTACACGTGCCATCATCTGGAGGCTCCCTGACTTGGCGCTGCTTCTACTCTCATTTTGGCTAAGTTACTTATGCATGGTACTGCCCAGTGCATAGCTAACTTAGGAGTGCGATCTCTACTGGAACTGGCGAGTTAGGGGCCTTCATACACCTTCCCTGTGGTCTCGCCGGCCGCCTTCATAATCTGCTTCTCCTTCATCTTCGGCGATGTGCTCGCTCTGGCGATCTCCAATGACTAGGTCGCCTGAATCTATATCTGGCGACTTGATCTTTAACCTGGCGATCGCTGATTCTGGTAAGCTGGAAATCGGAACACGCCAATACAACAACTGGCGACTACAGGAACCCCTCGACTTCCTTCCCTTCTGCCAACCTGGCGCCTTGTCAACACGCCTATACTGTAGCAGGATGCCACGTCATCACACCCGACCACCAGGGCGGTACACAAGCCCCCCAGTCTTAAGCGAAGACTTGTCTAGCGAAAAGACTGAAAGAGCCTTCGTTAACACCGATCCACGTGGCACTGACGCTCTGCTGCTCTGACGCTCCACCAAACCCCTCACTCATCGCTCGACGCGTGGCTTCATCAACGGCTCTCTTCATTTGCCGTTTGCGCTTCCTAAAACCATTTCGAAAAACCCTTAAACCCATTTCGCTCCACTGTTCCATCACTTTCTTCGTGCTTGCAAACGCTCTAACTTCCTTCTGCGAAAACTCTCAGCGCTCTTCAACGCTCCAGATCACCATCTTCCTCCATCGTCTTCCTGATCATCGAAAGGTAACTACTTTCCTTCATCTGCTGGGTTTCCTTGCATTTTCACCGATTTGCATCATCCTGTAACTGCTTGGTGCATACGCTGTGGGCTGTTTTTCCATTTATTCTTCTGCGTAACTTAGGGCTTCGTCAATCGTCGCAACGAACCTACATTCGTTCGTCTTTCACCTTCCTTCTATGATCGAGTCAGCCTTTGTAACCCCCCTGATCATTTTTCCTTTCTTCTTCCTTTGCAGCTGCTATCATGACTCGCACCAAGATTACCCCGAACCCCCCTCCATCAGCACGAAACCTTCCTTCACAAGCACACGACTCAACACAAGTTCGTGGCGCTTCCTCTTCGCAGGCTGAGAGGCCTGCGTCTTCCCAATCTGCCCTAGCCCAGGCGACTCCACCTAACGCTGGAGGAGCCCCCGTTCCTCTGCCAGACTTCAAAACTTTATACCCCTGGGCCACCTCAACCCTTCTAAAAGAGACGTCCTCTGTGAACACTGCGAGAGCAGTCTTGCGGCTGACTAAGGGGGACGAGATCTACCAATCGTTTCACAAGGAGCACGACGAAAAGATGATGGTGCTGCCTTGCCCTGCCGACCTGCCCGTGTGTGCTGATGACAAAGTAAGCGCCGACGGGCCCTTCTGCTTTGTCTATACGACTTTGTTCAAGAAAGTCAAGCTCAGGTTCCCCTTCACTCGATTCGAGAGGGAACTTCTGACTGAGCTCAACATTGCTGCCGCCCAGCTTCATCCCAACAGCTGGGCGTTTGTTCGAGCCTTCCAAGTGACGTGCGCCCACCTGGGGTTGCCCGCGTCGGTGGACGTGTTTTTGTTCCTTTTCGAAGCCAAGCACCTAGGAGACCGCCTGTGGGTCAGCTTAAACGCGATTGCTGGGAGGTCCATCTTTACCATCTTCCAGCAATCGTACAAAGACTGGAAGGGGAAATTCGTCCAAGTACGTGCAAACGACAAGGACACCTCCCTTCTTGATGGTTTCCCCTTGTACTGGGTGGACAAGGGGAAAAAGGAGTCCAAGAGCTGCTTCAGGAGGCCCAGAAGTCCTGATAGCATGGGAGCATTGGACAGAGACCTTTGTCTCTTCTGGAAGAAGGTGGCGGACGCCAATGTAACATTCCTCACCACCACCTTGATATGCTTCGAATTCTACGAAGATCAGCTAGATATCCGAATAGGTTAGGACATTACACTCTTGTCTTGATATTGCTTCTGTTTAGCTGTTTCTGGGCGTCTTGTGCGTTATGCGCAAGACTTTGGTTTTACCTTTCCTGCATATACCACCTGCTTTGCTGTTTTATTACCTTATGCACTTATTCGTTTCCCTTGAGTTAACCCACGCATTTTCATTCCATGCAGACGACATGTTGCCCAGAAACATGCTCGTCGAACTGAAGGCGCTCGCCCAAAACCACGGGTTGGCGAGCGGTTCCCAAACGGTGCCAAACTCAGTGGTGGAGGCCGCCATTGTCCATGGGCGATCACCACCGAAGGAAACTGCCCAACGCAAAAAATTGGTCCTTAAGAGACCCAAAAGGAAAGCCCCTCAAGTCATCCATGAGGAGGAAGAAGAGGACGACGAGGTCACCGAGGATGGCCTCGTTACGAAGAGGAAAAGGGTGGCACCATCTTCCCCACCTGCCCCACCCCCTCTTCCAACCTCAACACCACCATCAACGCCTGCTCCTCCTCCATCATCGCCAACACCACAGGCTCCCTCCTCACCAGTCCAAGCGGTTCCACTGGCCACTGCGCCACCTGCAGCTGAGGCCCAAGAGCCAAATTTCCTGGAGGACCCCCCAAGCGCCTCTACGCCTTACGTGTCAGCCGGAGGGGGCCCCCCTTCAAACACTTCAGCTGCAGAAAATGTTCCAATCGGGGATGAGGTTGCTCATACCTCTCCAATTCTGATTACCGAATCCCCGATTGCGTCGCCACGCCAGGAAGCAAACACTGAAGAACCTGCTAAAGAAGGTGGCGACGAGAACCCACTACAAGCCCCCCTGGCGCCTCTCCAAGCGGCAAACCTCCCCCTTGAGGTCACAAGGATGTGGGAACCTCTAACTGCCAAACTGAAAACCATAGCAGAGGATATCCCAGCGATTATAACCAGGGCTGTGGAAGGCTCAACCAGGAGGCTCCAAGATGACCTCTTCAACCTCAAAACCGAAAACAGCACTATGAAGATTGAGGTGGAGAAGTTGTCCTTCAGCCTGACGGTCGCAGAAATCGAACACTCCCGAGTGGAGGATGCAATGAATACCGAGCTCAGGCTGGCGCGCAAGGAGGCTACTGACCTTCGCCGCAAAGTTCACGATCTTGCCCAAGAGAAGGTCGAGCTCGAAAGCAAAATTGTGCCCCTTCGTGCCAAGGCGGTCGACCTGGAGGCTCTCATGAAAGCTGACGCCGCTAAGGTGCAAAAACTGGAGCAAAGGTCGATCGACCGGGAGAAACTACTTGGGCAAGTAGAAAAGGCGAGGGACGATGCCATGGTTGATCTCGTCGAGGCCAACAAAGAGAAGGGAAAGATGGCTGTTGAGCTGGCCCAAGCACAATTGGAATCCAGGAAGGTTACTGAAGACCTTCTCCAAGCTCAAGAGACCAACGAACAACTTAAAAAACAGGTTGAAGAGCTGGAACAGCAGAATAAAGAGCTGAAAGAGCAAACCGAAGACCTGAAGAAGCGGATTGAGGAGCTTCAGGGGAAAATCGAAGAACTCAAGCTAAATTCTGCTCAGATTCTGGCTGCTGGATTCGAAGCTGCGCGGGAACAATTCGCTTGCCTATTTCCCGATTTGGATCTCAGCCTGGTGTCGCTGAACAACGAAGTAGTAGATGGAAAGGTCGTTCCCGCTGAAGACTAATCAACTCCACCTCATCTGCTACTTTAATGATTTCCCTTGTATTATTCTCTAAAAACTCCTGTATGTATGCCTTTAACAAATACTTATCTCAATGACAAAGTTTGGGTATTCACTCTCCCGACTTCTTTAAGCGCTTTAACCTTCTTTGCATGTTTAACTTTGTCGGATTTAACTTAACGATTTTGCGAATACGACTTTTGACTTAACTGCTTCGAACCACTTCAAACTCAAGTAATAGTCACTTTAAACAACTTGTACTCTTAAGGCAACTAACCTTATTGTAAGAATACCTTTCAAGCGACGAACTGTAACTCAGCTATCGGCTCAAACACCGTCCCACTCGACCTACTTCATCAAACAAGTCTTTTAACCTTCTCGCCGTTGTTTGAACTTTTCCCGATCGCCTCATGCTTTGGCAATCGTTTCTTTGCCTGGGGGCAGGGACGCCTTTAGGGATCTCTCTTTACCCCCCTGGACTTCAGAACAAAGACCGGCTGACTAGGTGTTCTCTTCGAACCTACCTTAGCCACCTTCCCAACTTCTTCCACCCTTTGCGCCATACCTGAACTCGTTCGAGACGAGAAGGATTTTATCTTGCCTAAGCTCGCATGTAAGCGATAAGGTCTTTAACTTGCCTGAACTCGCTCAACGGCGAGAAGGACTTTAACTTGCCTGAACTCGCTCAACGGCGAGAAGGACTTTAACTTGCCTGAACTCGCTCAACGGCGAGAAGGACTTTAACTGGTGCCTCAACTTGCCCAGGGTGTACATCTCCTCCCACCCTAGATGCACTGAGGACCTTTTCTCTTTCTCGCTTGCACTCGCTCGACGGCGAGGAGGTCTTTAACTTGCCTCTACATTGCCCCAGGGGTTACATCTTCTCGCCCCCAGAAACACGGAGGACTTTTTCTCCTTCTCGCCTGCACTCGCTCGACGGCGAGGAGGTCTTTAACTGGCCTTAGCTCGCTCGACGGCGAGAAGGACTTTATCTTGCCTCAAAACGCGCGAGGGCGTCGAGGTCTTTCATTTGGTGCCTCCGATCGCCAAAAGACGATGAGGACTTTAAAACTTTAACTGGCGCCTCCAATCGCCGAAAAACGATGAGGACTTAAAACTTTTAACTGGCGCCTCCAATCGCCGAAAAACGATGAGGACTTAAAACTTTTAACTGAAAGCATGCGATATGTCTTTTCTTGCCTTAAATCACTTACAAGTGACAAGGTCTTTCTTCAAAACTTTCGGAAAACAGCAAACATGCAAACTGAAAACGCCTTTTACTTCGGAAACTCTTCTTTTATTGGGTGGCCTCATTAAAAACCCTCCTTAGGAAAAAAGAGTGCCCCCTGGAAACTGTTTCATCAGAGACATTGTAATATAACATTTGTGTTTGTCTTTACTTACAACGCTTTTAACTATAGTACAACTTCAGGTGTGTGGCGTTCCAGGTGCGAGGAATGGCCCCTCCTTCCAACGTCTTTAAGCGGTAGGCTCCGTTCCCAAGCGTCTCGGTTATTCTGAACGGTCCAGTCCACTTGGGTGACAGTTTATTCTCCATCTCGTACTGGTGGGCCTTCCTCATCACCAGATCACCCTCTCTAAACTGCCTTGGCATCACCTTAGAGTTGTATCTTCGTTCAACCCTTCTCTTCACAGCTTCAGCTTTCAACCTCGCTTCTTCCCTGACCTCATCCAGTAGATCCAGGTTCAGCCTTCTTTCTTCATTCGAGTCTTCCTCCACGAAGTTTTGGAATCTCGGCGAGCTCTCCTGGATCTCTACTGGAATCATGGCATCACACCCATAGACCAAGCTGAACGGGGTCTCATGGGTTCCTGACTGCTCGGTGGTGTGGTACGCCCAGACTATACGGGGTACCTCCTCAGCCCAACTTCCCTTGGCTTTCTGAAGCCTTCTTTTCAAACCTCTCAACAACACCCGATTAGCTGACTCCACCTGGCCATTTGTCTGAGGGTGCTCGACGGATGCAAACACTTGTTGAATTCCCACCCCTTCACAAAGCTTCTTCAACAGGTGGCTTGCAAACTGCGTCCCATTATCTGACACCAGGCGTTTAGGCACTCCAAACCGGCACACGATGTTCTTCCATACAAAACCTTTGATCTTGTGTGCGGTGATCTGGGCCACTGGTTCTGCTTCAATCCACTTGGTGAAATACTCAATCGCCACCACCAAGTACTTCATCTGCCTGATCGCCAGCGGGAAAGGTCCCAGGATGTCGATTCCCCAAGTGTGAAACGGCCAAGGGCTATAGATCGACTTCAGCTCCTCGGGAGGTGTCTTGTGCCAATCAGCGTGCTGCTGGCATTGTTTGCAGCACTGGGCATACTTCTTGCAATCTTCTCTCATAGATGGCCAGTAGTAGCCTGCACGGAGAGTCCTCGCGGCCAGAGCTCGACCCCCGACGTGGCTTCCACATATACCTTCGTGGAGCTCTGCCATAATTCTCGTGCACTTCTCGCCGTGTATGCATTCCAGGAGTGGGTGAGTGAACCCAAACCTGTACAGATCGCCATCAATCAATGTGTACTTGCTGGAATTTTTCTTTACCTTCCTAGCTTCTGTCGGGTCCAGCGGGAGGAGGCCATCTGCCAAGCACCGCTTGTACTGTGTTATCCAAGTGTCTGGCTCATGGGTGGCGCAGACCTGCATCACCTTCACCTTCTCTCCTCGACATGCTCTAATTCTCGGCGATCTCAGAGTTTCTTGCGTCAAGGACTTATGGCTTCTCGCTGCTTTCTCCGTCGACTTGCTTATTTGAAGGACCAGGTGATCTGCTACGAATGCTCTTGGCGTCTTCAGAGTTTCTTGAATCACCGTCCTCTGCCTACCCCCCTTGCCTGAGCTGGCGAGCTTAGCAAGCAAGTCAGCTCGGGCATTCTGCTCCCTGGGCACATGTACTACTTCAAAAGAGGCAAAGGAACTCTTCAACTCCTGCACATACGCCAAGTAAGCCGCCATTTGTGGATCTTTAGCCTGGAACTCGCCTGTTACTTGCCCCGTGACGAGCAGCGAGTCACTCTTAGCCATCAGCACCCTAGCTCCCATCTCCTTGGCCAGCAGAATCCCGGCGATCAGCGCCTCATACTCTGCTTGATTGTTGCTGGCTTTGAAGGCAAATCTCAACGATTGTTCGATCAGCACGCCGTTGGGTCCTTCCAATATGACTCCAGCACCGCTGCCCTGCTGGTTCGACGATCCATCCACCGAAAGTACCCAACGGAAGTCGTCTCCTTCAACCCGCGCCGCCTCTGATGAGAGCTCGACCACGAAATCTGCAAAGATTTGCCCCTTGACCGGGCCTCGAGGCTCATATTTAATATCAAACTCTGACAACTCCACTGCCCACTTCACCATCCTTCCCGCAACGTCGGGTTTCTTCAAGACCTTCTGGATGGGCAGGTCGGTCATCACCAGTATTGTGAAGCTATGGAAGTAGTGGCGCAACCTCCTCGCCGAAAACACCACAGCCAGCGCAGCCTTCTCTAGGGCCTGATATCTCGTTTCTGGGCCCTGCAACACCTTGCTCACAAAATAAATAGGCTTCTGAGCCTGGTCTTGATCCTGGGCGAGCACCGCACTCACCGCCCTCTCAGTCACAGCAAAATACAGCCTGAGAGGGATTCCCGCCAGAGGTTTGCACAGAACCGGCGGGCTTGCCAGATACTCTTTTAGTTTGACGAAAGCTTCCTCGCACTCTTTCGTCCAAACAAACTTGTTATTGCGCCGCAGACATTGAAAATAGGGATGCCCCTTTTCTCCGCTAGCTGACACGAAGCGAGATAGGGCTGCCATCCGACCTGTTAGCTGCTGGACTTCTTTCACCGTAGCCGGGCTTCTCATCGCCAAGATGGCGGCACACTTGTCTGGGTTAGCTTCTATTCCCCTTTCAGTCAAGAGAAAACCCAAAAATTTCCCAGCCTCCACGCCGAAAATGCATTTCTCCGGGTTGAGCTTTAACTTGAACTTGGCGATCGTCGTGAACAATTCTTCCAAGTCTGCAACGTGCTTGCTCTTTTCCTGCGAGGTCACGACCATGTCATCGACGTAAGCTTGCACGTTCCTTCCCAGCATTGGTGCAAGTACTCGATCCATCAGCCTTTGGTACGTGGCCCCCGCGTTCTTCAGCCCAAACGGCATCACCTTATAGCAGTAGCACGATCTCTCCGTCATGAAGGCTGTTTTTTCTTCATCCATGGGATGCATCTTGATATGATTATAGCCCGAGAAGGCATCCAGGAAACTCAGCAACTTGCACCCTGCAGCACTATCAACCAGGGCGTCAATGCTCGGTAAAGGATACGAATCCTTTGGGCAAGCTTTGTTCAAATCGGTGAAATCGACGCACATGCGCCATTTCCCGTTACTCTTCTTCACCAGCACGACGTTTGCCAACCATTCAGGGTACTGGACTTCCCTGACGTGGCCTGCAGCGAGGAGTTTCTGTGTTTCATCCCTGATCGCCTGCCTCCTCTCCTCGTTGAACTTTCTTCTCCTTCGTCGCACCGGTCTCACCAAATTGTCCATCGCCAGATGATGGCACAAGAAGTCGGGATCAATCCCGGGCATGTTCGAAGCGGACCATGCAAACGCGTCCAAATGCCGCTCGATCACCTTGGCGATCTGGTCCTGGAGATCGACCTCCAAAGATCTTCCCAGCTTGAAGATTTTTCCTCCGATCTCCTTTTCGAGCCACTGCTCGACAGGTTTAGGCCTGGATTCTCTGGCGATCACCGCCCTGGCGATTCCCTGTTCCCTCGCTTCCTCGGGGCGATCCCGCGCCTCTTCCTCCTCCAGGCCAGCATTCCTCTCTCCTACCTCAGCGTCTACCATCACTACGTCCCTTCCGGTGGCCTCCTCTGTTACCGGCGGTCTGGGCTTCACACCGGGAGGCGGGGTGGTTGTTACATAACTCACTGATCTTTTGTTTTTCAGGCTATTCTCATAGCACCTTTTCGCTTCTTTCTGATCAGACTTGATCGTGATCACCACCCCTTCCATGGACGGCAACTTCACCTTCATGTGCCGAGTCGACGGAATGGCGCCTATCCTGTTGAGCGTGGGCCTTCCCAACAGGATGTTATACGCTGAGGGGGCGTTTACGATGAGGTACTTGATTTTCTCCGTCCTCGACCCAGCCTCATCTGTAAACGTGGTTCTCAGCTCAATGTACCCCCTGACCTCCACCTGGTCACCAGCGAACCCATATAAGCACCCTCCATAGGGCCTTAGCTGGTCAAGGGGCAATTCCAGCTGCGTGAAAGTCGGCCAGAACATCACGTCTGCCGAGCTTCCTTGGTCCACCAGAACTCTGTGGACCTTCCTCCGCTGTAACCAACGAAATAACTATGGGATCGTTGTCATGAGGCACAACGTCCCGAAGATCCTGCTTGGTGAACGTAATGTCCACTTCCGGCGAGTGATCTTCAAACATGTCCACTGTCATCACCGATCGCGCATACTTTTTCCTCTGCGATGCGGTGCATCCACCACCTGAGAAACCCCCTGCAATGGTGTGGATCTCCCCGTGGATAGGCATCTCGTGTTGCTGGGCTTCTCCACCTGCTGGCTGGGAACTCGACGCTCCCCCCGTCCTCCTGTCCAGCAGATAATCATTTAGGAACCCGCTCTTAACCAGATCGTCGAGCTGGTATCCTAAAGACAAACACGAGTCCAAAGTGTGGCCAAAACACTGGTGGAACTCGCACCAGGCGTCCGGCTTTGACCCCAGGACCTTGTCGCCCACCTTCTCAGGCGCTTTCAACCTAGCAGAGATATTAGGAATGGCGATTAGATCCGCTAATCCCATGACAAATTTGTGCTTAGGCGGGCGATTGTATTCCCGGCGTGCTGGTTGCTGGCGTGCTGGTTGCTGGCGTGCTTGGCTTCTTCCCTTGTTTCTCCTGTCGTAAGGATGGCGAGTCCTCTGGTCTTTTCTGGCCGCCGCCGCTGTTTTCAGCACCCTCTGCGGCTGGATCCTGGTCTGGGCGCGTGGCCTGGCGGGAGCCACGCTGCCTCTTTTCTCGGCGACTTCACTCTCGTCGGCGATGTGAGCCACCGCAAGTCGCCTGACTTCAGCAAATGTCGCGGCGTGAGCCCTGATCAAGGCCTCGCAGAATGGTCCTGGCTGCACGCCCTTCTTGAATGCATAGACCAACATTTCTTCATCCTTGGCCGGCGATCTGACCATCTGCGCCCCAAAGCGATTCAGGTAGTCCCTGAGGGACTCTCCCTGGTACTGCCTTATATCAAACAGATCATAGGACACCCTGGGCGGTGCCTTATTCACGATGTACTGTTCGACGAAGATCTTCGAGAACTGTTGAAAATTGGTTATGTGGCCGTTAGGCAGGCTCACAAACCACTCCATCGCCGTTCCCTGGAGCGTACTCACGAACATCTTGCAGTAGACGGCGTCTGACCCTCCCGACAGCATCATCTGCGTATGGAACGTGGTCAGATGAGCCTCTGGATCCTCCACGCCGGTAAAGACAGCTTTAACCGGAACCACGCTCGTGGGAATTAGCGTGTCGGTAATCGCCTGAACGAAAGGCATTGGGAAAACACGAGGTGGCGTCGACGGCGCCACCTCTTCAACAGAAGAACGTCCTTGCTGCTCCTGAAGAGCTCGACGCAGCTCCTCAGTTACCTTGCTGAGCTCCTCGTTCCTGGCGCGAGAGGCGACCAGGTCCTCATGTATCCTCGCCTGCTCTACGCGCGAGGCTTCCACAGTTGCCTGCAACGAGCGCATCATCTCTGCCATCTGCGCCATGGTCATGGCGGTGTCGCCTTCAGCAGCGACAGGCGCCACGGGACTGGAACGATTGCTTCTCATTTTTCTCATTAACTTCAGCGAATCACAGGAATGCAGCGAACAACACTTCAGCCACGATCGAATCAGCGATCAATCGGAGAAAATAGCGCGAAACTTGCGCAAGAAAACTCAAGAACACCGTAAGCCTTCAACGAAAACCGCAACTTCACCAGAAACCAACGTTTTCCCGCGAACAACCAAACAAACGAAAGAACTCGAACTTCCACCAAACAGATTACGCGTAAGCAGCAGAAAACCTTACTCCACCGATCGAAAAGCCAAACGAACGGTTCAAAACGCAAATTCACCGAACGAAACTCACAGAGACCGCGAACGACGGTTGCACCAGCACGCAACCACGCAGAAAACTTCGAAAACCTCCAAACTCACGCTGTGGATGGGAGCAAGTTTTACACGGCCCCACGGTGGGCGCCTGATGATCCTGCCTGTAGACCGGAACGCTGGAAACTGCCTCGTCAAAGGATCGTCGTGCGCACCGCTTCTCACCTCCGTTCCTCTTCGAGATCCACCTCAAGAACCTGCAAAGAAACAGAGCGGCGCCGCTGCGGCCGATCGCACTCCAACGCTCAAGTCAGTGACGGTATCACCAAAAACTAAGAGAACAAGAACCGTGCAAATCCTCTCTCACAGTCAGCTCTATCACTCGCAAGCGTAAAATGTATGAACTGAACGTGCGTACCTCAGAAAGTTTGTTAAGAACTCTTATATACCTGGTAGCTTTCTCTCTCCTGGCAGTTACAGACTTGGACACGTGGCTCGCATCCAACTGTACACATGCCATCATCTGGAGGCTCCCTGACTTGGCGCTGCTTCTACTCTCATTTTGGCTAAGTTACTTATGCATGGTACTGCCCAGTGCATAGCTAACTTAGGAGTGCGATCTCTACTGGAACTGGCGAGTTAGGGGCCTTCATACACCTTCCCTGTGGTCTCGCCGGCCGCCTTCATAATCTGCTTCTCCTTCATCTTCGGCGATGTGCTCGCTCTGGCGATCTCCAATGACTAGGTCGCCTGAATCTATATCTGGCGACTTGATCTTTAACCTGGCGATCGCTGATTCTGGTAAGCTAGAAATCGGAACACGCCAATACAACAACTGGCGACTACAGGAACCCCCCGACTTCCTTCCCTTCTGCCAACCTGGCGCCTTGTCAACACGCCTATACTGTAGCAGGATGCCACGTCATCACACCCGACCACCAGGGCGGTACAGTTCCCTTTAAGATGCCTTTTATGTGTGCATGTATCCTTACAAAATTTGGCATATCTAGGAATCTATTTAATAACGTCTTGCATAGGAATGTTCACCTCGACCTTTATGAATGTCCCGAGAATCTCCTTGTCAGCTTCTTCCATTTTTCTACTTGTCTAAACAACTCTTTGTAGAAAAGGAAGAGGAATAGATGGTCTGTTAAGACTGGCAGTTTCTCCTTGTACATCAACTTCATGAGACGGTCTAAGAGGAACGTCCATATCATTGTTGCTTGTGTTGGCCCTTCTTTGATCATCATTCATTGCAGTAGTTATGTTGGAGGTGTTAGACGATCTCAGCTGATCGTGCACTTTGGTGGGTTTTTGCACAGGTGCTTGCAATTGAGTATCACTTCTCAGAATGATAACACTGACATTTTGTGGATTGATGGCCGTCTGGGAGGGAAGCTTATCAGACCCTTTTGATTTCATCTCATTCACGCTAGTTGTTGTGAGTTACCCTACCTAAGATTCGAATGATTCCTCCAACCTGGATTATACTTATTGGTGGAAAAATCATGGTTGGATGGTTGCTGAGGTGGGTTAGACAATCTATTAATGAAGGGAAAATCAGTAGATTTTCTACCACTATTAAAGATGTTTGCAACATAAGCTTGAGGACATTCAACATTGTTTCCTCCTTCAAATTCTCGAAGAGTGGGGAAAGCATCAGTGGCATGGTTAGCGGTACAAGTTCCACATACCTTTGCAAACATCTAGGGCATAATTAGCTGCTTCATCATGGATGTGGATTGTCTAATTGTGCCTTCATCTGAGCATGATCAGCTGCATAATTGGTTGTCATCTTATGAACTCCACAAACAGGTACTAAAGAGTTGCTATGTGTGTGGAATTGTTGATTGTTAGAGGCCATGATCTCAATTGATTGTCTTGCAACGGCTGATGTCTTATCTACCAGGGCTCCTCCACTGATAGCATTTATCATCTGCCTATCAATAGCCATCAAACCCTCGTAAATCTGATGATATGGACAACTTGTACATAGCCTTTTGAATCTTTCCCAGTATTCATAGAGATTTTCTTTGTCTTGTTGTCTGACCCCGCATTTTTCCTTTCTTATTGATCTGACTCTAGATGTCGGGAAGAATTTTTCAAGGAACACTCACTTCAACCCTTACCAACTAGCCATAGATCCTGTCGAAAATAATATAGTCAATCTTTAGTTGCATCTTGGAGTGAAAAAAGGAACGCTTTAAGCTTGATGTTCTCCTTTGAGACCCTAGTTGGCCTCATGGTGGTGCACACTGTATGGAACTCCTTAAGATGCTTATGTGGGTCTTCACCTACAAGACCATGAAATTTAGGCAACAAGTGTATCAAACCAAATTTAAGCTCACATTAGATATCCACATCTGGGTATTGGATACACATAGTTTGGATGGAAACATCTGGAGCAACAAGTACTCTGAGGGTTCGTTCGTCCATAATTTCAAAATTAGGTTTTACAACAGCAGTTGATGATGAACTGGAAGACTCTGTATCACTAGACATGTCTTTCAAGAGAAGTATGAATGTGATGAATTTTGACCTAGTCATGCACCAATGAAATCCCTAATATGAATGGACACTAATACCTATTAGATCCCTCAAGCATAATCTTTTTTTTTTATTAAGAAGCAAACCAAGTCAACTCCCAGAAAAGAGAGATGAGTCACATGTGGACAAACTTAAAAACCAAGTCTTTCCTAGTTGGAGTCTTCCCTCATTTGCTTTCAATTTAAAAAAAATAAAAAATCAAAGAGTAGCAACTGAAGTGTGTACCCTAAAGGCAAGATCCTATATATATAAAAGACTAAAGAAATGCTACACTTAATGCTTAAAAAATTAGAGAAAACAAATATGCAAAAATAAATAAAAGATAGAAAATAAAACAATAAAAATAAAAATAAAAACATAAATAAATAAAAATGGCAGAAAAATAATAATAATTAAAAACAGAAAAGATATAAAATAAGTAATCAAAATAAGATAAAGATAAAAGATATAAAGAAATAAAATAAAAGCAAATCAAAATAACATTAAAATAAAAAATATAATAAAATAAAGACAAATCAAAATAAAATAAAGATAAGAGATATAAGAAAATAAAATAAAATATCACAAATGAAAATAAGATATACGGAAATAAAATAAAATCATATATATATATATGATTTTTTTTCAATTTTTTTAAAGTATAATAAATAAATAAAACTAATCAAAAAGAAAATAAAATTAGATATGCAAAAAATAAAGTTAGATATGCAGAAAATAAAATTAGGAAAATAAAAAAGTTATGCAGATAAAAAAAAACCTAATCACCAAATTCAAATTGGACTCCCCGGTAACGACGCCAAATTTGATAGTTGTCGTTTTGCTATCGAATTAGAATGATTCTAGCGTAGACCTGTGTAATTCTAGAGAGATGGTAATATAATTGTGGCAGATGATCCTAAGTCGTCTCCCAACGAATCCAATAATGAAATCAGTAAATCAATGTTTAGAATCTATCTCCAAGTAATAAAAGTCAGGAATAACAATAATGATAAAATGAGGTTGAGATAATTGTGCATAAAATATAAAATAGATTAAAACAACAAATAAAAAAACGGTTGATCCCAAGTTCTTCCACCATTGAATTCCCCACAAGTTGTTTAAAGATTAATCCTTTCTTAATCCTCCTATAGAGCTAAACCAAATTGAACATGCGCCAATCTTATTCAACTAAAACTCACCAGTAAAACATGCTTCTACTGATTTAATCAGTACCCACTTTGTTCCATGCGTATAGTCCATGAGAATGCTTATCTCCTCTCTCTCTCTTGAATCATGTGCCCAAGAAATTAATCAGAATGATGCAAACTATGAAACCAAAGTTTAAGATAAGGAAGACTCTCAATCATGCGTTCAAGTACAACCTCTCACAAAAACCAGTTTTCAAGGAAATTAAAATATTAAAATAACTGCTATAGAGAATTAAAAAAACAAAACTTCTATTGATCAAAACCTCAAAACTCAATGGAAAATTACAAAGGAATCAATCAAAAAGGTTTAGCCTTTATCGGAGGTAAAACAAAAGAATTACAAAAAAGAAAAAAAACTAAGAAAATCCTATAGAGCTCCCCCTCTTCTCCTTGAGGCTTGTATCTTTTTATAGGTTTTTCAGCTCCAAGGATCTTGGAAAAATATTTCAGTTTAGATTTTGTTAACAATTTTCAACTTTCTAGTGTTCTTGTATTTTGCAGAAGATTTGCTTCCAATTCTGTTTCTCATATATTAAAGATTTTATTTTCTCCTTCTTCTCCTCAAAATAGTTTTGATTCAAAGAAGCTACTTGGACTTTTGCATATTTGGCCCATTCACAAAGATAAACACTTCCTTTAGACCATTTATTCTAAAAACACAAAATTAACAAAAATAATAGTTAAAGCCTAAGTAAACCCAATTAGAGGAATATTAATTAAAATAGTGGATTTATTCATTATTATAGTTGAATAATCTACAATTAAAGCTATTAAGTGTGAATAAATATAAGCTCATCAAATATCAACCTCTACCAGAATATATCGTACTGTTAGAGTGCAATGAGTTGCATTGGTCCTAAAGATGGTGACAAGATATATGTATCCCCTAGTAAGCACTTGTTCTCCCTCGAAGTTGAGGAGTGGCTTTGGATATGAGTTTATCATGGTTTGCGGGAGGTCCATTTTCAAGAAGGTAGACTAATATAGCACGTAGGCTGAACTTCCTTGAACAATAAAGATTTTACAAACTCGCCAATTTGCAATGGTAGTTGTGACAACCATGGGATCATCATGATCGGGGTCATTGTGGCAAAAATCTACATTCGTAAAGGTGATTGGAGGTAGTGTTTGAGAAGTTAATTTGATAACTATATTAGCACTCAAATGTCTTTTTCAGACGATTTTGAGCTTCATCCACCGACTATGGTGTAGACCATGCCCTTACACTCCTCTGAATCTGTAGACTGTTCAACCTCTTGTGTAGCTTGAGGGGTAATTAGGAGGGGGGAGCTACGGTTTTTGTTGGGGGGTGGGATACCCCTTTCTCGCCCTTGATACCCTCCTCAAAAACTGCTACCTCTTCCTCTTCCCCCGCATCCACAATCTCGACCAATTTGGCTATTCTGGTTGCGGGGTCAACATGCGGAGGTGTGGGTATAGGTTGTGGTAGTCAGACTAGTTTCATTGCAAAGGCCTCTTTGAGGATGACATCTCTCGAGGTGTCAAGGGGAGTATATATTTCATATTTCCCCATTCTTCTCTTTTTGAAATGTTGTGAATCTGAATGGAAAGCTTTTTATGCTTGTTTCTTTGCTGCGACATTTTCTTCAATGCTCATGTATCGTGCAACCTGAGCATGGAACTCATCCATGTTAAATGGCGTATCCGCATATAATGTATTTGAAAATGAACTAGGTCGGAGCCCGACTTTGATGGAGTGCATTGGCACCTTTGGATGTAGGTTTGGTATGGTCAATGATGCTTTATTGAATCGAGCCATATATTATCTTAAGGACTCGATTTCACATTGACCATTGATGATTATTTTACGACAAATGTACCGTGGAAGAAGTAAGAATTTGTCCCTAAGGAAAGATATCGAACTCACAAGGAACAATTGAATTATCAAGTATAAGGTTCACTACATTGAAAACAAAATAATAAAGTTTGTTGGAAGTTTGTTGTGTATGATTGCAATAATTGTAAATAAAAAAAGTAAAGAGTTATTGATTCAATTGAGAAAATTGGGATTGGGGTCCATCCTTCTTTCTCTTTTGTATTTTGAAAGCATGATAATATTCTATACTTTGATTATGTTGATACCCATATAAAATTCATTTATATCAATTTTTCTAATATAAAATTATTAAGAGTCTCCTAAATATCGATTTCTTGCATATTTATAAAAACACTTTATTCTTATGATTAGATGTTGATATCAATTAACATTTGAAATCTATTACTAACATTCAAATATGTTAAGCGTTATCATTTAGGTCAGAAACTTAAAAGTAATTTTCAGTCAAATCTAAGGATCAAATTCATGGTAAACAAACCTTACGAATAAAATGAAAATACGAGTCATCAATCAAGAACAAAATATTATATTTAAATATCACCACAATATATAAGAGTTTGAACAGATTACTCCCAATCCCAAATGGTAGAATTAGCCACTCATGTTGACCATTACAAGCATGGAAAACAAGTAAAGAAGATCCATGATATTTCTCCTTGACGACTACCTCTTCTAGGATTTTCTATCGCCTTTTATTCTCCCAATGATGTCTAGGTTTGTGACTCACATCTCATATTTAACCTAGTTAGGTTTGGGCTAAATGACTTCTCGGCCTAGGTGTGACCAGGCTCGCCTGGGCAAGTTGGACGAAAACAAGCCCAACGTCTCTATAGTGATCTCGCCTGGGCGTGACTGAGCTCGCTTGGGCGAGATCCTCTAGAAGCTTCTGGCTTACGCGAGCTTGGACGAGTGTTGGAGCGTTCCAACTTTCCCTTTCTATCTTTGTATATTCTCCTTTTGCCATTTCATCTCAATTTTGGATTCTCTGATCCCCTGTGATAAGGTTGGCCTGCACGAAATAAGTTTTCACACGTGCATTGGGATTGAACGTTCCATCAAATTAAACGACATATGTTGGCTTGGTTTCCTGTGAGGTTGGGTTTCATAAGTGGGTGTTTGAGTACCTAGTGTGGCCTATTGTTGAATTTTGCTTAGGTTCATTTTGCCAGGTTGGATGAGACTCACCCTCTTGCTCAAGGGTAGGTTGATGCTCAAATCTTTGTATTGATCTGTTTTCCATTTCATGCCGAATAACATGAATATCCTCGCGATCTCGTGCATAATTTGGAGCTTAGTTTGGTGCACAACCTGCATCGTCTCCATGTCCTTTAGTTTCATTGTGAATACCGTTTTCATTGCGACTTCATTTTTTTGAACTGAATTGACGACTTGTTGTAGCATGCCTTTTTTTTTCCTGAATAGTTGTATCTATGTGAGCTTTGATTGCATCAAAGATTGAAGAATTCATTGAAGGACAAGTGGTACTGGTTGTTATTTGACTCTGAGTGGAAACCATATGATCGTTTGTCTTGGGAAAGTTTTACCAGGGCCCCACAGTGGATGCCAAATGTTTTACCGTATTCGGCGTTGGGTATTCCGAGAAGTTGAATTTGAGTTTTGGTGAAGACCTATCTTCTCCTTGGAGGATTGTTGACCTTTATCACCAAACGCCGAGTGGAAGTCCACCTGTAAAAGACTCTCCGACACTCAAGTCAGTAAAAGTATAATAATATTAGAGTAGTAAGTGAATATCAAGTATTGAGTGAGTGAAAGTATTCCGTAAGATTTTTTTATTTTTAAATGGTAAAAGTCTAACATGTGTCTCTATAACCATATAAATAAGATGTCAAATTTACGGAAACATCTCGAGATTTATGATATCTTTAAGCGGTTACAATGTTTATTATTATGATATGCAGGTGGTTAATATAAAATAAATATTAAGAGTCCCACTTTTAAGAGAATAAATATTAACAACTCGACTTTTACCGGTTGAAAGATATCCATGATATTAACATAATATTAATAACCTAGATTTATTGGACTAAGTAATACAAATTTAGATTTAAAAAAATTAAATTAAAAAAGTCACAGTCTAAGTTTTAGAAAAATTTCTCATAGGCCAATTGTTGAGCGGTTAATATGAAGATAAAATATGTTTTTATATGTAATTCATATTATATAAACAATAATCTATCAGAACAACATGTATTATATAAATATAATCTATAATAATAATATATAATCAAATTTCTCATTTTGATACATATTTTATATTCTTGTTTTATTTTAACTATATTTTAAATGATAAAATCATATATAACAATATATAATATTTTTATTTTATTTTAATACACACATTTTATATTTTACATTTATTTTATTTTAATTAAATTTTCAAATTATAAAAATAGACATAAATTATTCAAATACTAAAAAGTAATTGTATACTACAAATCACAGACTAATATTTTCATAAAACTTGATCCTGCTGGTTGACCAAAACGCAAGAGTCTTGCCGCGTCAAAGGTGTCTCCCTGGATCGGCTTTGCACCACGTTAGCTTCCGTCCTTCACACCTCGATTCTCCTCAAGAACCTGAAAAAGACAGAGTGGCGCCGCTGCGGCCGATCGTGCTCCGACGCTCAAGTCAGTGACGGAATCGCCAAAACTCTAAGAGAGAAAAGCTAAAACTCAAGGAACCGTGCAAAATCTCTCTCAGCGTACTCAAGTGTTCTCAAAGCGTAAAGAAGTGTTCTAAACGCGCGTACCTCAGAATCTGTTAAGAGTCCCTTATATACCTGAGCATTTTCTCTCTCCTGACGGTTACACCTCCGGACACGTGGCTCGCATCCAGCTGTACACGTGTCACCATCTGGAGCGTCCTCTACTTGAGCGTCACTTCTACTCTCCAGGCTGTTCGACTAAGTTACCCATGCGAGGAGTAACTCGGTGCATAGCTGCCTTGGAGCGCGATCTTCTTCTAGTGGCGAGCACGGGGTGTCACCATGCACACCTTCTCTGTGGTCTCGCCTGCTGCTATCACGATCTGCTTTACTTGCTCATCGTGTATGTTCTGGTAAGCTGTTCCCTTGCCTCAACCTCTGGCTAAGGAATGATCATCTCATAACTTCGTCTTTCGTACTCGTAGCCTCTTTCGGCGGTCTCTGATCACTTGGTCGCCTAAACTCACATACGGCGACTATGACACAAGCCGGGTGACCGCCGATTAGATATGCTAGAGACCGGAGAACGCCAACTTAACGATTGGCGACTACACGGACTTAAGCGGAGACTTGTCCAGCGAAAAGACTAAGAAGTCACGTCATCGTCGATCTACGTGGCGCCGGTACGGATTTCCGTACGTCCGTACTCTCTGCCTTTCTGACGCTCCACCAAACCCCCTTTTTTTTTAATCGCTCGACACGTGGCTTCATCAACGGTCGTCTTCAGCTGTCGTTTGCGCTTCCGAAAACGTTCGAAAAACCCTTAAACCCCTTGCGCTTCCACTGTTCCATCATCTTTCTGCACTCTCAAACGTTCTAAGTGTTTCCTCCGCAACCCACGAAGCTTCTCAACTCTCTCAATCTCCAACTCTCTTCAACGCTCATCCGATCATCAAAAGGTACCCCTTTTATTTCTTCTGTTGATATTTGCTGCATTTTAACCGATTTGCATCATCCATTATCTGTCTGGAGCATACGTTGTGGGCTGTTTTTTCCTTTTCTCCTTTTCTCGTAACCTAAAGCTTCGTTCTTCGTAACGTTCATCCCAGCGAACCCTTTTTCGCTCATCCTGTCTTCTTCGTCCTCAATCGAGTCGTCTCTATTGTCCTCATTTCATCCCTTTCTCTTTCCTTTGCAGTTCCTGCGATGGCTCACCCGAAGTCCACCGCGAAGCCTCCTTCTTCGTCGCGAAACCCTCCACCCCAAGCGCGTAGGGTTGCTCCTGGGGCAAATCCTCCACCAGCGCGCAATCCACCACGAGCCTCTGATGCTCCTTCTAACCAGGCTGAGAGGCCTGCTTCTTCTCACGCCAATCCCGCTCAGGAAACTCCGCCAGTCGCCGGAGGAGCCTCCCTACCTCCAAAAGATTACAAGGAACTTTACCCTTGGGCCATCCCAATCTTGTTAAAAGAGACTTCTTCAATAAACACGGAGTTGGGCGTGCTCCGACTAAGGAAAGGAGACCAGTCCGACCTCTCCTTCCACAAGGAACATGATAGCAAGGTGGTCGTGCTTCCCTGCTTCCCGGGTGAGCCGATCTGCGCGGACGACAAAGGGAACAACGACGAGTTGTTCTGCTTCCTCTACGCCACCTTCTTCAAGAAAGTGAAACTCAGACTTCCCTTCACTCGCTTCGAGAGAGAGCTGCTAACCGAGCTCGATATCGCCCCCGCCCAGCTTCATCCCAACAGCTGGGCGTTTATAAGGGCGTTCCAAATCATCTGCGCACACCTGGGGCTGCCGGCTTCAGTAAATGTCTTCCTTTTCCTGTTCGAGGCTAAGAATCCTGGAGATCGCCTCTGGATTAGCTTAAACGGGATTGCTGAGAGGTCAATCTTCTCGATCTTCCAACAATCTTACAAAGACTGGAAAGGAAAGTTCGTCAAGGTGCGCCCAAACGAGCAAGACCCCTCACTGCTCGATGGTTTCCCCTTGTACTGGGTACACAAGGGGAACAAAGACTCTAAGGAATGCTTCAGGAGGCCAAGGAGTCCCGACAACATGGGCGAGCTAGACAAAGATCTCTACCTTTTCTGGAAGAGCGTAGCAGCTGCCAACATCACCTTCCCTACCGCCTCAATCATCTCCTTCGAGTTCTCTGAGGGCCAACTTGAAGCTCACATAGGTCAGCCCCTACCCCAGCACCAAGACTCTTGTTTTGTGTTGGAACTAACTTAGCGTTTCTACCATTCCATCCTTTGGCGTTCTGCTTGTTCTGTATTGGTCTTGATTTTGAATCCATGTGCCACTTGGTTGCGTTATTCCTGCGTGCATATACTCGTATATTTTGCTTCTGCTTTTGTGATTACTCATCTATTTTCTACCCTGTGCAGACTTCATGTTAGGAAAAGGTAAACTAGCTGAACTGAGGGCAATCGCCCGTTCTCACAAGCTGGCGACGGGCTCCCAAACCGTGCCCAACTCGGTAGTGGAGATCGCCGTTGCTCAAGGCAGGACTCCTCCCCAAGGTCCAACTCCTTCGGGGGCACTACCCGCCCCACAAAGAAAAAAGCTTGTCCTGAGGAAACCCAAGAGAAAAACTCCTCAGGTGGTACAAGAAGAAGAAGATGACGAGGCGACTGAGGATGGCCTTGTCACCAAAAGAACAAGGGTGGCTCCCTCTTCACCACCTGCACTCCCAACTCCAACACCGCCCTCACCTCCAGCTCCAACACAACCAGTCCAAGCAACTCCCTTGGCTGTCGCACCCCCCGTGGTTGAAAGCAGCGACCCTTGCTCTGCAAACTCAAGAGGGTGGTGGTGAAAGTCAGCACTAAGCTCCTCCAGCACCTCCACCAGCAACAACTTCAAGCCTCCCATCCTCTATCGAAGAGGTCTTGGGGCCCTTTACAGCCAAGCTGAAGACGATGGCAGAGGATCTTCCCTCAATTATATCGAAGGCTGTGAAGGACTCCAACAAGAAGCTCCAAGACGAGAATTCAGCGCTCAAGGAGTCAAACCGTTTGATAAGGATGGAGGCGGAAAAGCTCTCTTGCAACCTGATGATGGCGGAGATCGACCACTCAAGGCTGGAGGACGCCATGGACGCTGAACTAAGAGGCGCGCGTAAGGAGGCTTCCGATCTGCGCCAAAAACTGCACCTCCAAGCCCAAGAGAAAATCGAGCTGGAGAGCAAGCTGGTACCTTACAGGCTCAAGGTGGCCAACTTGGAGGCTGCAATGAAAGCAGATGCGACCAAGGTGGAAAACCTTGAAAAAAGGTCGGCAGATCGGGAGGTCCTCCTCGGGAAGGTCGAGAAGGAGAGGGACGACACCATGGCTGAGCTCGCCAAAGCTCGAGAGGAGGCCACGAAGATCGCTGCAGAGCTGGCCCAGGCACGGGACGAAGGCAAAAAGGTTGCTGAAGACCTTGCTCAAGCTCGCGGGGAAACTGAAGAGCTGAAGAAACGAACTGACGAGCTGAAGAAACAAACCGAAGAGCTCGAGCAAAGCTCCGCCCAAGTCCTTGACGCCGGGTTCGACGCCGCTTTGGAGCAAGTCTCGTGCCAATACCCCGAGCTCGACCTCTCCATGGTATCGATCTGCAACGAGGTGGTGGATGGGAAGATCATGCCATCTGAAGACTAACTGCCTCTCCCCACCGCATCTCTTTTTGAAACTTGTCGCTTCATCTTTGCTTGTAAAACTTTATGCATAACATCTATTTTGCGTATAAACTTGAACTGATACTGCTTTATATAACTTCTTCTACTGAGATGTTGTTTTCTGCTACTTCTCTTTGAATACTTCTTACTCTTACTCGCTGTGTGATTAACCAACATAACCGGTAGAACTTACTCGAATAAATCAACTCAGCGATACTCGGGCTTAACCGTTTACTGCTTTGGACTTGAACAAACTGTTAATCTTATAACAATTTATCAAACTGTTAACTCAAAGCAAAACTTGAGCAACTATTAACTCTCAAGCGATGACATTTAATACAACTTGCAAACTTAAGGCAATAAACCTCAACATAATCTACTTACTAGGTAGCAGGTTTTAACTTAAACTGGTATCACAATACAGTTTACCTGATCCGCCCGACAAGGTTAGCCTTTACTTCCGTCATCGCCTTGAATTCTTCTGATCGCCATAGGGTTCTGGCGATGTAAGCTTTCTTTGCCTTCATAACTTGACTATTGTTCCCTCATCTAGGGGCTAGAGGCGCCTTTCGGATCCTTCTCTACCTCCCTGAGTTTCAGAACAAAGAGCTGGATAGCGAGGTGTTCTCTTTGAACCTACCTTAGCTATCTCTTAAACCTCTTTCACCCTTCACGCCATACCTGATCTCGTTCAGGACGAGAAGGATTTCATCTGCTTCACACCGCCTACAAGCGTGGAAGCTTTCTCTGGTCTTACTAAGTCAATATTGATGTTTCACTTAAAGGGGGAAGGGCGTTTTCCTTCCTTTCCCACCGTTTAAGGTCACGAACACCCCTGACCTTTCAGTTCATCTTGCCTGAACTCACTCTGAGGTGAGAAGGACTTTTTCTCGCCTGAACTCGCTCAACGGCGAGAAGGACTTTTTCTGGTGCCTCAACTTGCCCAGGGCGTACATCTCCTCCCCCCTGGATACACTGAGGACTTTTAACTTTGCCTCTATCTGGTTGTGCAGAGAGGTCTTTCAATCTGTTCTTGCCTGCACTCGCTCAAGGCGAGGAGGACTTTCTCTTGCCTGAACTCGCTCAACGGCGAGAAGGACTTTTTCTTGCCTGAACTCGCTCAACGGCGAGAAGGACTTTCTCTGGTGCTTCAACTTGCCCAGGGTGTACATCTCCTCCCCCCTGGATGCACTGAGGACTTTTTCTCTTTCTCGCCTGCACTCGCTCGAGGGCGAGGAGGTCTTTTACTCTTTCTCGCCTCAGGACGCACGAGAGTGTTGAGGTCTTT